>NC_044065.1:14848917-14891417 GCF_902167405.1 Gadus morhua
ATTTATTTGATTTCGAACAAGACCCAAGCACCATTTAAATAATAAAATAAAGTGTTGGTTGCAGCTGTTACATATACAGTTCATTACTAAGCACTATGTGACAACTGCATGATTTTAGAAAATATACATAAATAACTTAAAAGTTTGAAAAGTGTCTAAAAACACACAAAAGCTATTTTTTCGGAAAGCTTTTGATTGTTCAACAACTCCTTTTGTTCGTCTTTGGCTCATTTACTTTGTCTTTGCCTTCAGGTATCCAAAATGTTTAAGGTTTTTCTCTTTTGTTTTTGTTTTCATTTTGTACTAAGTCTATGTCTATATTTTAACATCAACGTTTTTGATACGTTTTTCATACTATGTAACTTTAGGCCATCTTGCACAGTATTCCTATTTTAAACAGCAAACTGATCTTAAGAGGACGGAACTGATTGAAAGATTATATAAAGAACAGAGCAAAAAATGCAAACGTCTCAACGGGAGGTCAAAGATGAACAGCAGGACCGCGCCTCCTGGCTGTGGAGGCTAATGAACTTATGAACCATTGGGGACTTTAAGACCCCCCCACCCCCAACAAACACACCTCCATGCCCCCTCCAACCATAATAAAACAGGGGCTGTGTTTGATCGGAACTGCCAGTGACGTGCTTCACCTTCACTTAAGCCAACGGACACCTGACTGAGGTCCCCAGAGTCGACCCCCCCGCCCTCCAAACCCCCCCGCCTGAGAGGGAAAGGGTCTCAGTGTTTACCTGTATTTACCTGTCACTCTGCAGTTGCCCCGCGATCCCCCCACCCCCCCACATCATCCTACGGCAACCCCCCCCACCCCCCCCAACATGGCCGCCCAACAGCAGCCCTGCATGTTGATGTTTACCCTGCGAGGGAAACCCGGCGGCGACACAATATGCACAAGATGGCGACGACAATATTTTCTCAAGCAAGTAAGCAACAAAAAAAAACATACGCCAGCGAAAGCAAACACTTCCAGGGTCCAGGGTACACATGCGGCATCGAACGTGTGTTCACTCAACCTCGGTGGAAAAGGAAAATGGGGGGGGCGGGGAGGGCTGGAGGTGGGGGATGTTATTGGGCAGGAGGACGGGATGTACTATTTAAAAAGTATGCAAACACTTCAGAGTTTATGGGGAGGAAAAGAGGCCTTCGTTGGATTCCTTTGGAAGTTCCGGACCAGGCTAGAAATCTAAAACCCTGCCTCTCGAAACACTGGCGAAACAACAATAATCATGGTTTTACACCTAGAAAAGTGGGTACAACACCTTCAAATAACAAGCACATGCTAACCAGCACATGACAACTAGCGAATGCTGACTAGCACATGCTAACTAGCGTCTAGCTAACTGGCGTCTGCTGCACAGTTAGCAGTCTAGAAAGCCGAGGCCTGGGCTTTCTAGACTCTGCTACACATCAGCATCCGGCTGTGTGTAATTTCCCACCACCACAGTTGGATTAGGGTGCCAGGACCTCTCTCCCGTTCACTGACAGACAAGGCAACAGAGTGTGGAAAGTGGGCAATTGGAAGAATTTGGAACCCCGAGAAAGGGAACGAGGCAGCTAGTTGAGGAACGGCTGGGAGGATTCGGCGTCTCCAGCCCCGAGGCCATAAAGAAAACAGGGGGGGGGGGGGGGTTTGGGGGTCACAGGTCCGTAAGCATTAATCACGGGCTGTCCCGCTAATGGTGACAGCAGCACTCTGGGACAGGTTTGATCAACGCAATCGCATGTGACTGTTGTCCCGGGAAACGTTGTCTCTCTCAATAACTGCCATGACTGTCCCTCTCCTGCCCCCCCCCCTCTCTCTAGCTCATGCTCTCTGTCTTGGTCTCCCTCTTTCGCCATTATAATGTCTGCCTTTCTTTCTCGCGGTCTCTCTTGCGTAACCTCTTTCTCAATGTCCTCCTCCTCTCTTTTTCTCCTTCTCCATAACTTTGCCTCTCCCTCTTCCTCCATTTCTCAAAATTGTTGTCTCTTCATCACGTCCTCCCTCCCTCTCTCTGTTTCTACCTCTGGCTCTGGGTTCCTCCATGGTGGTTCTTCGGTGCTCCATGCTGGTTCTTTGGTTCTCCATGCCGGTTCTTTGGTTGTCCATGTTGTTTCTCAGGTTCTTCGGTTCTCAATGTTGGCTATTTGGTTTTAGATGTTGGCTTCTAGACATACGATCACACAAGTTCTAGAAAACAAGAAAGGCTTTTGGGAGTGATAAAAAGCATGGATCTTGTAAAGGCAATCTCCGGTGTATCAGTATAATATATTAGTGGATATTCTTCTGGGTCACTTCTCCTCCCCTGATCTTTTGTTTATTCGTCTGTAAACCATTTTATCATGCTTGTTTGTTATTTTCTATTTTGTCGAGCCATTTGACCAAATTTTGTCAAGTCCTCTTCTCTCTGGCAGACAGCTAGATTGTTAGAAAATAAAAATGCATGCAAAAAGGTAATAACAAATGATATGATTCTGATCTTCCACACACATTTAAATCCTCTGTCACTCCAGATAAGGATATTTATCACAAACACCTCACTTCATCATCCACTATCCAATACTTTCGGTTTCATTAAGTTCAATTCATTTACTTTTTATTTCCTGAACCAAAATGTGGTTTCTTTATCCACCGTCGAGGTGGGTAAGAGGGACCCAAAATAAAATAAAATGGTGGTAAGACAATATATCCCGTAAACTCATACGACCAGACATGGATGGCAGAAAATTATGAAGGTAGAATGTATCGTTCTGTGATCCTTTAGCCTCAGCGGGAGGTTTAAAGACCTCTCTCTTTGGATTGAAATTCTGGGGAACGTCCACATTCATCTTTCTCTATTTCTGACTATGGGATAATCGAGAGTGAATGACCGGTGTTGGGTTACTGTTACAGTATTGTGGTTTAAATGGGGTGGGAATAAAAAAGTATTTTATCATATAAATACGGAGCACCGTTTACAGTCGGTGCTGACAAATGGTTAAAAAATATGAAGAGTGACTGGCATGAATTTCCCAGGGAGGATTGCTTTACTTACAGTTTCATTGCTTTCAGGGGGATGACTCTACACGTATACGTAAATAAAGGTTCACATAAAGGTGTCCTTAATGTGTCCTTTTAACTGAGTGGCAAGTCAATACACGAGTAAAGGTTTTCCTCCTGAAACTGTTTGTGAAACAATGCTAGGCCTTTCAGCTTTTATCATTATTATATTAGATGAAACTCAAAAGAAACCCCCAAAAAGATGTACGCAAAAAATAATCCTCAGGGTATAGCTCGACCCAAAATAACTAGAGCAAAATGAAGAAAACAATGAGAATCTAAATAAATGAAGAATAGAAGTATGCAGAGCAGGGAACAAGAGCCTATCTTGAAGACCAAGTGCAGCTCCTCCTGCTAGGTCATACACACACACACACACACACACACACACACACACACACACACACACACACACACACACACACACACACACACACACACACCCTTCTCTCACACACACACACGCACACACCCTTCTCTCACACACACACACACACACCCTTCTCTCACACACACACACACACTTGAGCCCTGAGCAGCTGGTGTGGTCATATGTTTAGTTGGTGATGCCAAGCGCGGCAGATTCCTACCTATTTGTCTCTCCTTCAGCTTATTCCTGCAACCCTCTCTCTCTCTCTCTCTCTCTCTCTCTCTCTCTCTCTCTCTCTCTCTCTCTCTCTCTCTCTCTCTCTCTCTCTCTCTCTCTCTCTCTCTCTCTCTCTCTCTCTCTCTCTCTCTCTCTCTCTCTCTCTCTCTCTCTCTCTCTGTGTGTGTGTCTCTCCTCCTTAGTGGGTCTCTCGCACTCTCTCTCCGTCTCTCTGTCTCCTCCTTAGTGGGTCTCTCGCACTCTCTCTCCGTCTCTCTGTCTCCTCCTTAGTGGGTCTCTGTCTCTGTCTCTCAACCTGAGTGGGTCTCTCTCTCTCTCTGTCCCTCCTCCTTAGTGAGTCTCTTTCGCTTCTTTCTGACGCTCTCTCAACACAGACCACCACACTTCGTCGTATCGGTTTCTCGCCTAAATCTCTGACCGTACTCCACATGTCCACAGAACTATACATCAAGACCACTAAATTAAAAGTAAAAGGTGTTTTTTTCTATCATTCTTTTTTTCAATCACGTCTGCTAACGAGGCGGGCTGTAGGGCCCTTGGGATCCAGCAGCCCTTTTTGTTTTTTCTAAGTTAAAAAACTGTGCATGATTAATGAACACACTGACATGTCTGAGTGAACTAAATGGAGTGTGTATGTAAACGCTCTGGCCGGCCGGCGCATTCACCCTCACACTTATTGTAATCATTACAGAGGAGAAGGGTGTGTGTGTGTGTGTGTATGTGTGTGTTTGTGTCAGGGAGTGTGTGTGTGTGTGTGTGTGTTTTTGTATGTATCAGGGAGTGTGTGTGTGTTTGTGTCAGGGAGTGTGTGTGTGTGTGTGTGTGTTTGTGTATGTATCAAGGTGTGTGTGTGTGTGTATGTGTGTGTGTGTATGCAGTGTAGGAGTGTGTAGATGTCAGGGAGTGAGTGTGTATTCGATGTAGTTGTGTGTGTGCGTGTGTGTGTGTACGGTGTCTATGTGTCAGGGAGTTTGTGTGTATGTGTGTGGGGTTTAGGTGGGCGGTACTAGTGCACTCCCTGACGCAAACACGCCACTGCCGAACACGTGTGTGTGTTTGTGTGTGGGTGTGGGTGTGGGTGTGTGTTGGGTAGTGGTGTGTATGTTTGTGTGTGTAGGGTGTATGTGGGCGGCGCCAGAGGATCTGTGTATGGAGGGCTAACCTGTAATGGTTTAATTAGGCCACGATCTGCCCGGTGTACAGATCCAGGCCATTCCTTTAATTAGCCCGCTCCATCATTCGCCACATTTCTATTATTTTCCTTCTGTTTCTCTGCTCCGCACTGACAGATGGTCACCACCGCCGAGGAAAATAAGAGGATAATTGTGATCATCCATCTCTCGCGCTTTTCTCTCTCTTTCTCTCTCTCTCTTTCTCCCTTCTCTGTCCATACCGTTTCCTTCCTCTCTGTCTTTGCCTTCCCTCCCTCCCGCCCTCCCTGCACCATCTAGTTAGATCTCTCTTCCTGGTTCTAGGAGTCTCCCTCTCTCCCTCTCTCCCTCTCTGTTCATACCTTTCCCCACCTCTCCATCTCTGTCTTCTTCCAAAGCTCCCTCTCCTTCTCTACCCATGCATATCTCTCCCTTCTCCTTTCTCACCGTATCACTATTTCTCTTCCACATTGTCAATCCCCCAATTTCTGTTCTATTTTCACACTACTGCTGCCATTGGACTGACAGTGAATTCAGATACAGCAGTATAGTGGGGAAGCGTGTAGGCACCTTGCTTAAGGAAGCCTGTGCGATCTAACCAACAACCCACCAACTGTGCCTCCCCTCCCCCCCACACACACACACACACACTACACAGACACAAACCCCACCCTAGAAATGAACTAGAAAAAATGAAAAATAAAACAAAAAAAGATAATAATAATAATATAATAATTTCTGCCGGTACTTTTTGCAATCACAGCGGCTTAACCCTCTCTGGAGAACCGAATCCCTGGTCATTAATGACGCGTCCTCTCCCATTTCCCTGCTCCTCTGGTGATCAGGGGAGGAGGTGGAGGAGGAGAGGGGTCAGAGAGAAGAGTAGCACAGGGCCGGGACTCCGACTCTGTTAGTGGTTAGCAGCAAGTGATGTTGAGGGCCAGGGACAAGGGGCTGCCATTCATCACACGTGCCTGCCCGCCTCTGGTTTGGTGTGTGTGTGTGTGTGTGTGTGTGTGTGTGTGTGTGTGTGTGTGTGTGTGTGTGGGTGAGCAGTGTCTGTGTGTGTGTGTGTGTGTTTGTTCTTACCTGTGTGTATGTCTGTATTTGTCTGTGTATGTTTATGTCCTTCATTATGTCCCTCTGTTGTGAATGCAGTCAGTGGGTGGAATTGTGCATCTATAGTATATGAAAACATAAATATATATCAAATGTTATTTGATATATGACGAGTGTGTCTGTGATTCAAAGTGTTTCAGCCAGTCTGTGTTTCCCTCTGTCCTGTGTGTGTGTGTGTGTTTTGTGTTTTGTGTATCAGCATGTCAGTGTATAAATACATCGGACAAAGAGTATCCTCCGGTGTGCAGAGTGTGTGTGTTACAGCACCAGTGTGTGAGTTACATGTGTGTGCGTGTTACATGTATGTTTGTGTGTAACATGGTTGTGTGTTACTGTAACACACAACCATGTAACACTGTTACAGCATCAGTGACATGCTACCAGAGTGAGTGTGTTACAACGCCAGCGACGTGCTACCAGAGTATGTTTGTGTAACAACACCAGCGACGTGCCACCAGAGTGTGTGTGTGTTACAACACCAGCGACGTGGCAGCAGAGTGTGTGTGTATTACAACACCAGCGACATGGCAGCAGAGTGTGTGTGTGTTCCAACACCAGCGACGTGCCACCAGAGTGTGTGTGTGTTACAACACCAGCGACGTGCTACCAGAGTTTGTGTGTGTTACAACACCAGCGACGTGCTACCAGAGTGTGTGTGTGTTACAACACCAGCGACATGGCAGCAGAGTTTGTGTGTGTTACAACACCAGCGACGTGCCACCAGAGTGTGTGTGTGTTACAACACCAGCGACATGGCAGCAGAGTGTGTGTGTGTTACAACACCAGCGACGTGCCACCAGAGTGTGTGTGTGTTACAACACCAGCGACGTGCTACCAGAGTGTGTGTGTGTTACAACACCAACGACGTGCCACCAGAGTGTGTGTGTGTTACAACACCAGCGACATGGCAGCAGAGTGTGTGTGTGTGTTACAACACCAGCGACGTGCCACCAGAGTGTGTGTGTGTGTTACAACACCAGCGACGTGCTACCAGAGTGTGTGTGTGTTACAACACCAGTGACGTGCTACCAGAGTGTGTGTGTGTTACAGCACCAGCGACGTGCCACCAGACTGCAGAACTCCTCTGGCCGCGCCCGTCCTCTCAGCACCAGCGATCATTCTGCTGTACTTCTCCAGATTGTTTTTGGCCCCAGAAACACTGGCAGAGGAAACACAAGCTCACCTCTATGCTACTTTTGTGTCTGGCCAACGTATGGATTTAAGTAAAAAAATTTGTCTGTGTGTGTGTCTGTGGCTGGACGCGAGTGTCTTGCCAAATTGTGTCCAAAAAAACACACCTCCTTACATTTTTCGCCCTTCTAGCCATGGAATCGTTTTCCGCTCGGTGTTGTGGAATGGTGTGTTTTAATTGTGTCACTTTTTTTTTAAACTTTTTTTCACTATTGACGTTAAACGTGTTTTTGGCGGCAAAAAAAACAACACACCGTCAGCCTGGCAGGGACAATGGCTGCCCGTGGTGATTTGGGTGGAAAATGCACGTGTGGACTCTTGTGGCCTATTCCTCAGTCTGCGAGGGGGCGTCGCTGCCAGGTCTGCGGTGGGCCCTCCGGCCGGAGAAACAGATGATTAGTTTGTTCAGGCAGACCGCTAACCAGAGCGATCCACAGGAGTTCCAGTAAGTGAGGTTTAAGACACTGTAGAACAAATTAGTGTTTGATTCCACTTTTCTGACCCGCACCTGCCCAACCTGTCTCTGGCACCGTCTGCCTGTCTGCCCGGCCGAGTCCCTAGTTTATTCTCTCTCTCTCTCTCTCTCTCTCTCTCTCACTCTCACACACAATCCCACACAAACACACACACAATTACGCATACACACACACACGTACTCTCTTATTCTCTGTCACACACACTTACATCCACACACACATAAACAATCTCTCTTTCTTTCACTTTTGTCAATCATCTGTCAGATCATTTCATTATTTGCTCCTAGCTCTTAAAATAAACTAAATTGCCATTGTGCATTTAATAATCTCTTGGAATGCCATAGATTTGCGGTCAGCATGATACAGAATTTTTCCCTTTCTGCTAGTTTGAGTCACTTTAACGAGTCTTCATTTATTGAAGAAGGATTTACTTACCCTGAGTAGGAAGATAATGACAACGTTATCATTTGCGGTCACTATTCCTGCTCTTGTGAATCTATTCCTGTGGAGAGGATTACACATTCCTGCTACATAGTAATTCCATGTTTAATTCCATGTTCCATGTAAACCACTAGTCTACCCTGTATCACGCTCTAATTTCTAAAAGAACCCACTGGTTCACAACTATTAACATTATAAACCACATGTTATTAAGTCCTTCAAGTATCTGGCCTAAATGATATGTATATGTACCTATATACTAGTTTATTTATCTTGATTGACATTCCTTTCCAGGTATGGTTCAATAATACATCATGAGTGATGAAAGCAATGTGTGGTGTTGGGCTCGGTCTTTAGGATATAAGGATCTTCGGGGGTCTTTCTGTCACTCTTTCAATGACGTTCCAGTCAATTGAACATTGTTTTGATCGCTGACAATCAGCCGTACGTTGTCAGCGTACCTGGTGGGGCTGTCCTCTGTGCGCCCAGCTCCTCAGCTCCCCTTCACCCTCTGTCCTGTAGAACCAGACCCGCACCGGTGGCTCTGATGACCAGTCCCTTCTGTCTCACACACCACCACCACCACCACCAGCACCACCAGCACCACCAGCCCTGCCGCCAACACCAGCATTCTCCACCCATCCAGCCTGGCTGTCGGTCGCACAACACCCTGAACAGTGGGTGGAGGCATGGCGGGTGAGTGGGCGAGGTTATTTATGAGGGTGGGGTGGGTGGGTAGCTGGAGGTGGTGGTTGACGAGTAGGGCGGGGGGGGGGGGGGGGGGTGGAGGGTGGGTGAGGTGAGGTTTCAGAAAACGTCAGCCAGCGTCTGCTCTGTTTGGACTGGGGGATTATTACTGGCCCACACTCTATTATTTTACAACCATATATTGCTGTCGAAAGAGAGACATAGAGACGGAGAGAGAGAGGAAGAGAGAGGGAGAACGAGAGAGAGGGGAGAGGAAGAGAACGAGAGAGAGGGAGAGGAAGTGAGAGAAGGAGAGGGAGAGAGGGAGTGAGATACAGGGAGAGGCAGACAGAGGGGGGGAGGGAGACAGGGAGAGAGAGACAGAGAGAGGGAAAGACAAAGACAGAGAGAGTGAAGGAAATAGCCAGAGAAAGGGAAAGGGAGGGAGAGAGGGAGAGATAGACATAGGAAAGGAGAGAGAGGGAAAGGAGAGATGGGGAGTCAGTGGGAAGAGGGGGAAGACAGCCGCGGCGGAGGTGGAGGAGGAGACGTGAGCTTGGGCGAGTGACTAAGGGGAAAATAGAGCGAGTGTATACTATAATAATCTTTAAAAATATTTCTGTAGCCACCGCAGCTTACGCTAAGAATAGTGTGGAGAGAGAAAGTGCTTGCGGCTGATTTTCGCTGGAGATAGACGAGCTGAGGGAAGTGGGTGGTGAAGGGAGGGGGGGGGGGGGGGGGGGGGGGTGCAAGGTGTGTGGAAGAAAGGAAGGAGAAAAGTAAAAGTGGAGTCGAACTATAGAAGGAGAGTAGGAGGAGGAGGAGGAGATGGGGAGGGGGTGGGGCTACGTTATAAAATCAACACCTCTTGAATGTTGACTTATACCTCGCTCATTACTCTTATTGGAACAAATAAAATGTTGCCATGGCTATTGTAATTTCTCTACTAATAATCCGTCCTATCCTTAAATCATGTCGAAAGTAAAAACATTGACTGCACCCCACTCTTGTCTGCCCAGACGTGTTTATTGAAAGAGTGGAACACATTGCTTTGTATGCTTGTGCATGCATTTGTGTGTGTATGTGTTGCTTTCACTGTTTTGTGAACGTTTGTTGAATTTAATTTAATGGTGTAGCGCAGGCTTCCAATCTTAAAAAGGGTGGGAGAAAGTCAACTGTGGTACCACTATGCTTGACCAACCCGTAAGGTCATGGTTTTTAAACATTTTCACCAAAACACATATCTTCTGAATGATGTATTAATACGTTTGGGGCGTCTGTAATGGCCGACAGACAACTGAGCGGCCAAAAGGTTCTGCATGCATTTGTTTTTGGGAACGTATTGGTGCGTGTGTGTGTGTGTGTGTGTGTGTGTGTGCGTGTGCGTGTATGATTTCTGTTTCGAGTTTCGAGGTTCATTCCCCTCCAATCGGCTTAAAATGTTACATCTAGCCAACTGGGAAAAGCCATTTCTTGCCTCAATAAAATTAGCTGGGATTTTACTGTTTGCATAACACTCTTGTGCCAGCTTAATATCGTAACACCACTCTGGACAAAAAAAGGAAAAATGAAAAAAAAGAAAAGGGTGTAAGTTGCGCTGGGCTTGGCCTTGCTGGCGCGCCGCGGCGCTGAATTAAAACGCAACATTATACGGCCTGGCCAGGTTAGCCGGCGTTAGTCTGGGTGCTGTTAGGGCCACTTTCGGCCGCTTCTCAATTGAGGTCATAAATTGAGTCTGATGGCTAATTTTAGGTGAAACCCAATGCCTGTAGCCAAGCTACGGGCCAGAGGGGACCATATAATCAAACTACGTCTGGCACCGCCTCCATTTTGGGATAAAACCCAAAGGTTATTTGTTTTTTTGCTAGGAGGGATTAATATACGTTTTACCAAGGTTTGTTTTTAGGTGGACTGTCCCTGAGGTTTGACTTGTGGCCAGGAGAGGCAGAATGCTTGCCCTCAGCGACACTGTCTTGTGACTCTGTGTGTGACTATGTTACATGTCAATGCATACTATTGCAATATCCTGTTTTTTTTACATGAACTTTATCTATATATTCATTATTAATGATCCCTATTGTAAATTCTGTATTTGCCTACATTATAACACATGCATTATTTATTTAAATGAAATTATAAAAAGGAAAAGTTTTTTCTTTTACATTTCAATATAACAAACAAGTTAACGGCAACTTAACATGAATAGTTTAGATCAAATGTATCTCGCGCTCATAAGAAAAGGGAGAAACGCAGCTGTTTTGGTCTTAGCCACCCATAAACCTGAGTCTGCACCTTATCAAACCACGGGCCCAATAAACACTCAGATGTTTATTCATTAGCAACAGAGCTCAACAGTGAAGGCACGTTCAATGTGCTTCTGCCTGGGTAGTCGGTGCACACGCCAGGCATCAGAGAGGCAGGTTCAGTGAGGTTCACCCCTGAGGCCCCTTTCCCCAGCTTCAGAGGCCAGAACGGGATGGGTGGACAGGGGTAGCGTTGGATTGCACGGAGGCACGGGCGGGCCATCTCGCTCCTGGATGTATTGTCTTACTTAATTAGTTGGAAAGCACTGGAGTGATTAGCATGGAGGGAGTGTGGTCCAGGCTCTGCGGTCCACAGACGCTTAGCTACCAAAGTGCTGAAGTGTTCAATTACTTAAGTTCTGAGCTCGGAGCGAAGCTGACAATTCTTTAGCCAAAAGGGAAAACATAGACTTGAGATTTTATGTTTTAATCTTTGATTTTCTGCTGATCGTTTATTTTTTTGTTCTGTCAAATTGTTATATTTTGTTTTTTATTACCGTAAGTTCGGAAATCCAGATCCCAGCTTGATTTGCTGTGTTTGAACTCTCTGCCGCGCATTCTGTGCCATAGAATGTGTTTTTCCAAACCAAAGAGTAAATATTTTGACGCACCAAAATTGCTGGCCTTTTTTTCTTATTTGGGGCCTTGTGTCATAGAACATGGAAATACACTATGACAGTAATTATATTTTGCATACCCTCATGGAATAATCTAATTATTTTAAACTTGTTTAAGCAATTACAATCATGAGCAAGCCAAACAAAAAGAAGCACATCTGATCTCTGGGAAAACACGCCGTGCTGGAGAAATTAGCCCCGATCGAGGGCCCGTAATTTGTTTTTTATTTTCTTCGTAAACACGTATAATTGCCTCCAGAGCAACAGCACCTGCCATGAGGTTGCTATTGTTTCAGGAGCAGGGTCAAGCATTTTGTCACGAGCGCCTGCATCGTTTTGCGTGAATGAGCGGATAGATTAGGCTTTGCACCCCTTTTTCCACACCAGCGGCAGACTAGTGGGAGAGGGAGCTCAGAGAGATCCCTGCTGGCCTCCAAGCTGCAGAAACGTTCACTGCAGGAGGTGCCTGAATGGGCTGAATGACTCTTGTTGTTGACAGAGATACAGCCTAATATTGATCTACATGCGCACATAGATAAACATCACAGTTGCATCATAAAAGTGATTATAGAGTCCTATCAAAACATGAATGAAGCAGTTTTATGCAATGTGTTCTAACTTTGTAAGGTACAAAACACAGTTGCAGGTTTTTTTTCCCATGATGTCTGATAAGGCTTTGATGCACTGAAATCTTGATTGTGGTTTCGAGAAGGTGTGTGTGTGTGTGTGTGTGTGTGTGTGTGTGTGTGTGTGTGTGTGTGTGTGTGTGTGTGTGTGTGTGTGTGTGTGTGTGTGTGTGTGATTCTTAATTTCTTTCTCCTTTTTCCTGTCGTACTCGATGGCAACACAGTGTATACAATTAAAATTGCTCATTAAAGATAGAACGGATAAGATAAGCATGATGCAACACAAAACAAGAACATGCATGATGACTGGCTACATTTCAAAACACCAAGGCCTGTCTGATGACGGCTTCCCAGCCCTTTGAGCTCGGACACGATCTGTGGCGACACGAGGCTAGCCACTGCTGATGAGCTGGTTGTTTGTTAGTGAAACAAAACAGGACACCGCATAACACATGTAATCCAGCACCAAACATGTATTGACAGCGTCTTTTTACAGCGTATTTTAACCGCATGCCCTCGCGTCTATTTGTATTCTTCTCAGCTCTATATTTCACTCTCTTGTGTAACACGGTGGAGTGTGCATTTTGTATTTATTTGCTGATCCGTGTGGAAAAAAAAAATAAAAACCCGGAGATTATTGCAGAGGGAGCGCATCAAAGTGACACGGGTTAAAACACACCCACACACACACACACACACAGACAGACAAACACAGAAACACACACACACAGGGCCGACCGATATACTGCCAGGCGACCACAAGCCGGGACCGAGGGCGCTGTGGTGGGGCGCTGGCTTGTCGTGACGTCTCCTAAAATCAGCTGCTGCCTACTGTTTATGTGCCCCTGACTGACTCTTAATTGATTTTTCTTCTCTTGCTGCATGGCGGTGTGGTCCAGGCCTGCACATTCAAAGTGACTGCAATGGTTTATAATTTTGCGATTCCTCTTGATTTATCTCCAGGCGTGTGTAATTATTGCAATTTTGTGGTTTGTGTAATTGATGGATAGGTCGTTTTTTTTATGTTGGTTGTTTTAAAACATCACTGAGGAATAGAGGTTTGTTGCCAGGGACAATAAGATCCTAGCAGGATAGAGGGCTTGAGGTTGTGTTAGTTTGTGTGTATGAGAGAGAGAGCGGTCGAGAGAGGATAAAAAAGAGAGAGAGCTAGTGCGGTCTCTATTTGTGTTTACACACCAATGTTTTTTTCTTGTAAGCATGTCAACTCCTACTGGTGTAATTTGTGCGTCCAGCGGCTGTGTGTCTACCACCGTGTCTCTGTCTCTCCTGTCCTGCAGTCTGTATCCAGTTCTGCTCTGCATGATTACAACAAGAGTGCGTGTGGGTACTTTGTGTTGGGATGTGTGTGTGTCTTTGTGTGTGAGTTTCTATGTGTTTTTGTGTGTGTGCATGTGTGTATGCATTTGTGTGCGCATTTGTGTATGTGCGCACATTTGTGTGTGTGTGTGTGTGTGTGTGTGTGTGTGTGTGTGTGTGTGTGTGTGTGTGTGTGTGTGTGTGTGTGTGTGTGTGTGTGTGTGTGTGTGTGTGTGTGTGTGTGTGTGTGTGTGCTTGTGTATGGGAGGATAGTGATGCAGAGCACCTGTTGTCCCTCCCTCTCAGCATCACGCTAGAAGCCACCAGAACCTTCCGGATGACCTCATCAAACGGTGACACAAGTCAGACCGATTCTGGCGCCTGTGGGACCCAAAAGAAATGGGCTACTCCCTGAAGTTTGTGTGTGTCTGTATATTTCTGTCTGTGTGTGTGTGCGTGATATTACTATACTAAAGTATAATTTATGTGATCTGAATACTATTTGATCTATATTACACTATTTGACAATCCCAGTCATTGGATTACGATGCAATTCAACATCTGTCCATAAAGAAGTCAAGTTAATCAAAGCAAAGATAAAGGTTTAGAAATGATATAACACAAAAACATTCAGCCTCCAGGACTTTGAGAATGGTAAAGACCGCCTCCTGGCCATTGACTATATTATTATTATTATTATTAACACTATTTAACAAAATACTATTCTATAATATGACGGAGCCCCCAGGCAGGCCCCCAGAAGACAGGTAAGACAGGGCAGAGGCTACTATTTCTAGTTCTACGAGGATGTCAGGGGCCCGGCCCCCACCTTCCTGGCCCCTGGCTTTCCCAACTGGCTTCCCTATTTTTCAGGATCTGTAATAATTACCAGCGTCTGCTTTTTTTTATCCTCCATCTCATATCATGCAACACAAAACTCTCTCTCTGTCTCTCTTCTCTGGTTCCTAAATGTAGTTTTTTTTTTTTAAAGACACGCCAAAAAAGCCAGCAGGTCTCTCAGCAGGATGGGAAAGAATGTGACAGAGAGGTGAAGAGGGTGAGGCCAACGGACAGAATATCTTCTGTACTCACCGAGTGTACTGCCACCGCCGCGTAATGTGATTAAAACTAATTCCTTTTTCTGACGACTCGCTGTGTGAGGGAGACGGAGCTCTCTGCCCAGACAAACTACCCCCCCTCCCCCCCACACCTCCTCCCCCAACAGACCAATGAATCGCGTGACTCTGCATCTGTGTTCCTGCCTCAGAGAGGAGAGTTTTTATTTTTTGAAATATATTATTCCTATTTCTGGGGGATTTGAAAATGTTAAGTAAAGAAACATTTTGATAGGGCAGAGGGGATGGAAAGGCAGCCGTTTAGGCCCCTCTGTATGAGGAGGAGGGCGTTGAGTGTGTGAGTGCTCGTGTGTTTGTATATGTGCGCGCACTAATATGGATGTGTGTGTGTGTGTCTGTGTATGCGTGTGGGTCTGTGTGTGTGTGTGTGTGTGTGTGTGTGCACGTATGTGCATATGAAGGTACCACTTGTGCACACACCTACGATTTGAGAGAGGGGGGGGATAGTGGGGGGAGAAAGGGTGAGAAGGGGGCAGATGAGGAAAGAGAGAGACAGACGGAGAAACGTGAGAGAAAGAGAGAGTTAAAGAGGTAAAGTGAGAGAGAGAGAGAGGGGAGAGAGAGAGGGAGAGAGGGAGAGAGAGGGGCTTGGCTGACAAAGACGACTGTTTCTGTCAGTGAAGTCAGCGGTGGGGAGCAGGACTCATAATGACATAGAAAACAAACAGAGGTGAATGGGTACATGGTACCTGGCTCCAACCACAGGACCCTTAACGGGAAGAGTGTGTCCAGCGCCGTGCGGCCCCCGACACTACAGGAAGACCCAGGCGCCAAGGAGTTAAAATACACCCACTGTGTGTGTCTGCGCTGGGGGTGGCTAGGTGTGTGTGTGTGTGTGTGTGTGTGTGTGTGGAGAAGTGGATTCACCGATTAGTTGCACAGAAGCAGGTAGCGTATGAGCAGGCTCAAGGCAGACACACACAAATGTTCATATACATGCACGCACACATGCACACATGTTCATATGCACACATGAACATGCAAACAAACACACACTTTCCTGTGCACACATGAACATGCACACACACACACACACACACGGTCATATACCCACATGAAAATTCAAACACACACACACACAAGTACATATCCAAACATGACCATGCACACACACACAAGACATGTACATATACGCACATGCACATGTACGCACATTAACTATCACAAACCCATGCACATTCACACCCATGCACACAAACACACACACACACACATATAAATGCACATGTATGTACCCACACACACACACAAGCACACACCTCGCAGAAGTAATCATGGGGGAGACTTCCCAATCAACTAACAGCAACAATATTATCCTGTCATTCAGTGTCGCGCTGTGTGATTGATGAACCCGAGGAAGGGCCGCCACACACACAGACCCCCGTTGCCCCGTGGCCCGTGAAGCCCGCGTACAACGACAGGCCAAGCGTTCCTTACACGCACTACAGTCAATCGTACAAAATGGCTGCTATGATCCACCAGCCAGCCATAACCCTGCATGGTTCAACCAGACAGAATCGAAGAATCGGCTCACAAAGTGAAACATCGCACATGCACAAGTGTTTTATCAATTTCACTTATTTTTCGTCTTATCGTTAACTGACTGTCCTGTACTCAAAATAATATGCTCAGTTTAACACATGTGCATATATTATCCCACTTCTTTATGATTGAATGACAACATCTGTAGTCTCTTCCTAAACAAAATGAACGAATATGCCAGAATATTTTATCAACTTCTAAGCAAAAGTTATTTTGACATGGCCTCAGAATAAATAATACAAATTCATTAATGCACAATATCGCAGAAAAAGTTGGTTAAAAGTCAGGTTTCAATTTAAGGCCAGCAACAACTTTCACGAAGACTTGAGCCTTGTAGTGGATGTCAGGGTAGCGCTAGTGGCAGTCGTACAGCATGTTGTATTGTGTGGGTGGGCCTGCTGCTTATGTAGAATCACACATGTTCACCTTGTGGTTTGCTTGTACCATCCAGCCCACACTGCAGTGTTTTGTACCTCTAAACAGCATCCCAAAAATAAGGGTAATTTGGTTGCATGAATTTGCATGTTTTCCCACCTAAAACCTCTGGTTCATTCTCCTATTCTCTCTTTTTGGTCTCTTTCTCCTGTTCAGGTCACTCTCTCTCTCTCTCTCTCTCTGAGCCTCTCTCTCTCTCTCTCTCTCTCTCTCTCTCTCTCTGAGCATCTCTCTCGCTCTCTCTCTCTCGTACTCTCGTACTCTCTCACTCTCTCACTCTCTTTCTCTCCCTCCCTCCCTCTCTTTCTCTCTCCCTAACGTAATCCTATTTTATGCATCAGAGGGTCAATGCTGATAAATAACTAAATATTTAGTTTTTAACCTTTTAAAATAAGGGTACTTTATTTAATTAATGTACCCTTATTGAAATGTGTTACCAAGTGTTATGTCCAAGTACTGCAAAGGTTAAGGCTATATGGTCAAAAATATTCCCAAATTGTCTGCGAAGAAACTTGATTATAATGGTAAAGAAAGCGGAAAATGATTGACCCCATAAGAAAACTCTCCCGATCCCATAATACACCACAAAACACCACATCTCCGTGCGATCGGTGCAGATTAGTCTAGAGCTTAAGGTGTTTGACTCGGAGCCTGAAGCTTCTGTGTTTGAACCTCAATGTCCACAGCCTACCTGTAGGCATCCTAGAGCAAACACCTGAAGCGGATCGGCTCCTCAAAGGGACGGTCACTAAGGTTCAAGGGCTATTATTGGAGAGAAATGTGTTAGAAATGACATTGCCAGGCCTCAGCTATTAGTGAGTGATACACTATCTGAGAGACTATCTCTTTTGAGTTATATATTCAAAATGTTATCTATATTCGCTGTAATTCACTTTGGTTAAAAGGGCTAAATAGTGAATAAATAAATCGATATATTCACTGTAATTCACCATAGATAAAAGTGCTTAATAGTGATCATCAACAAGTGATTCAGACTCCTCGTCCAGCCAGCCTATACTACTTCCTCCCCTTGTTATAACCGACTATAACCACGTGTGTTCTCTTCTTGTCCACTTCTTCAGTCTTCAGTCCTGCCCGTGCTGGCACGGCGGTGCAGGAAACACAGCCTAAATCACCCGGCTAAGAGGACCGTGATGAGACCCATTCATCCTCTGTGTGATGACACATTTGTTACCATGACTCCCGATAACTCATCCCATAATGTCAGGACGCGTGTGGAAGTGCACGTGTTTGTGAGTGTGTGTGTGTGTGTTTTTTTGTGTGTGTACTTAGGTGAGCCTGCGTTCCAGATTGTGCAGAGTTAACTCTGTGTATGTGCATGTGTGTGTGTGTGTGTGTGTGTGTGTGTGTGTGTGTGTGTGTGTGTGTGTGTGTGTGTGTGTGTGTGTGTGTGTGTGTGTGTGTGCTGTTTTTCCACATGCTAACAAATGTTTGCTCAATGCCAGGAGGACTGAAATGATAATACTGTGGGTAAGAACATTTCTGGCTGGAGTCAGGGTGGTAGGAATGCCTGCGTACCTTAGTAAGCAAGCTCTGGCTAGCTACTACAGGAAGAGGCTACTTGATCTCTGCAGTGACCGCATGGGCTTATTTAAGATCTGTTGTTGTCTGAGTGAAGAGGCAGCGAAAGCTGGGGAAGTATGGTCGGCCAAGACCGCAGACATAGATCAGTACAAGAGTGATTTGAACAATTTTGACAAGTCTGGGATACTTGCAGTGTCGACAATGTGCCCATTTTATGCAAAGGTAAAATGTTTAAATATAAATCTAAAATGATATACTTTCCTCTTAATTTTCGCAAAGATTGTCAGTTACGTTGTGCCCTTTTCCTCTTCAGCCTCTTAAAATGGCAGAAACTTCTGTAGCCTACAGCACTACTATTTGGTTGCAACTACCTATACTTCTAATTCGTTTTAACATGAGGAACATGCTGTTTTGTGGTAATTGAATTACCATAGTTTAATCTCGTGGCATCTAAATGAACTTGAGAAACTACCTCACCATGGCAATGATTTATAGGACAGTCCGTCTACTTGGTTCTTAATTGAAATAATCTGGTTGTAATTTCGCTCCCCACCCCTTAAGAAATGTTTTCACGAGTGGCCACAATTACATTGTGTTTCTGTTACACACAGACACACACCCACACAATTACTCAACCGACATAGTCAACTTTACCTTTAGACACACTCACATAAATACACATCACGCATGCATACATCCACTAGAAGAAAACCAAATCAGAGTCTAATAAGAACTGAATTCCATTTCAGAATCATTGAATTAGCTCTCTGAGGAGTAGCTAACATTAGCAAGGATATTCCATGGTAGCATAGAGCATTAAATGTAACATGTTTTTGTTTTATTTCACTGGCGACCAAAATCATTGAAAATCAGCATCAGTATCATATTAGGCATGTATGTGTATACATATATTCCTCATATCCTTATCCTTTAGAAGGAATATAACAAGATAATTATTAGCCTGTATGTTAGCCTATAGCGGCAGTCGTGCAGCATATAGGCCTACCTGATATTGCGGGCACCAATGATGGCCTTGCGTTACGGTGTGTTGTCAAAGAAACTATCTAATGAGCAATGGTCAATAAGATCTTTCCAGGATGTTACCGTGAATCTGCAACATAACTGTGAATCTGCAAAATAATAAAGTTCCTCAACAAATGTCGAGGTACTTGAGGTCGTTTTTTTTTTTGCAAAAAGCCACTGCTACTAGCAACCCCCCCCCCCCCCCACCTTCCCTGTGACCCCTACTTTAAAGTAAAGGCATACTACTCTTAATGGAAATGATTTATGTACCTATGGTAAATGCTAGTTATGTTAGGGCCAATTGTTTCATCAAGGATAATGTAATTAGTTTTAATTTGTTTATCTCTGACTGAGGGGGCTTATTGATTTTAACTTTTAGTTAGTAGGAAAAATTATTTTAATAACAACTACTTCCTTTGTTGTGGGTTCATGTAATGTATACACAATACTGTATTAAGAGGAATAAAGTCATCATATAATAATAATAAATACAATTTATATAGCGCTTAATATGGTACTCTAAGACGCTCATATGTTGTGCATCTTATTTGCTTTGAGAAAATTTACCCTATGACACCTGTTCAGGTAAACTACCGCTTTCCACGTCAGGCCAATTAGAAACTGTCCTGCAGTAACTTAGCGCTAAGAACCATGCTCAATAACAGATGCTGCATATGTTGAAGAGGACAAACATGTTAATTCGGCCCCTGGATACCAACAACTTTTCAAGCTAGCGCCGAATTAGTTAAAGTCCTTACGTAAACAAAACGCAAGACATTCCTCATTGATTTTTCGAAAGAGGGGGGTCGAGGCCTTCAGGTAGTTTCACGCTGTTACTGTTGTGAGACGATCGCGCGCTGAGCCAGACCGAACGTTAAGACGTTGTGACAGATATTGGCAGGCAGGGCGGCCAGCGGGGGAGTGGGAGTTACAGTAACACCACTTGTGCGGTCCAACTGAATTGGCACCAACGCGTCCAACCGTCTCGCATTGTACGAACATCCATCACCGTGTCTACATATCCATGGTGATTGTGATAAACAGAAAAATAAAAGGGCAAGAAGATGGATCCAGAAACTGATATATATATATATATGTGTGTGTATTATGAGGTTAGAGAACAGTGCCACTACTGGATTACGATTTGCTGATTGATATCACCCATTCGTATAGTCAGCATGGTTTAAACCCTGAATATAAAATGAGTTTTTTATGCTTTCCACACGCCAAAGATATCTTGTGAAAGTGTCCACTTTGCGGAAATCCCCCAAACCTTGACTTTCCAAAGTGGCAGGTACATTAAGACCAGCCTAAATTAGCAACAACCTCCATCTTTCAAATCAGAACGGGCCGGAACATTGCATTTTTTGGTTCGCTTGGAGTAGCAGTAGTTAACGGAGTCCATCTGAGTTTAATCCATAGTCAGAATCAGCCATCACCCAAACCTTGGACCAGATCCGAAGCGAGCTGGACTTTAGCGTTCGTGTCGGTTCATCCTTAGAAACGGGGGTCCACAGATGGTGGGGTTGCACACACAGTGTCATACAAAACAAAACAATGGCGGTAGCGTTGATGACTCATGTCGCTAATGGGCCATGCTGTGGAACATGAGATGGGCTGAGTTCAGGGCTTGGTGAACACGCTGTCAGAAACAGAGGCCTTCCTAGGACATGCTGCTTCACGGGGCCACGCAACATGTCACCAGGCAGAATGGGAGAGAGCGCACCGGGAGAATGGGACAGAGAGAGAGAGAGAGAAATTATTGGACTGAATGGGAGAGAGAGAGAGCATGGACAGTACAGGGGAGGGGAATTTGGTTGGATGAGACACGGAGGAGAGGGACGGAATGACTGAATGAGAGTGAGCAAGGGAGAGAGAGAGACAAAGAGGGCGAGATAGAAAGGGAAAGGGAAAAAGATAATGGAAAGTGGGTAGATGCAAAAGAGAAAGCAAGTTAAATTAGATTGTATTACAGAAAAACACAGCCTGTATGTGTCGTTCTGGGACGACTAGATGATATTGAGAACATCCAAAAAGAGAATGACATAATGTCATTCAGAATGACGTATACACACATAGAGAGAAATAATGTGACTTGAAAGAGATAATGGAAGAGTGAGAGAGAACACACAAAAAGAGAATGGAATACAGAATGACATTAATGGAGAGAGAAAGAATGAAATGAGGGAGGGCGTAATGAGCGAACAGGGATCGGAGAGTGAGCCCAGACCGTGCCATTGGGAGAGGAGAGAGAGGGTGGGAGAGGAGGGAGGAGAAGGAGAAGGTGGGAGAGGAGGGAGGAGAAGGAGAAGGTGGGAGAGGAGGGAGGAGAAGGTGAGAGAGAGAGAGAGAGAGAGAGAGAGAGAGAGAGAGAGAGAGAGAGAGAGAGAGAGAGAGAGAGAGAGAGAGAGAGAGAGAGAGAGAGAGAGAGAGAGAGAGAGAGAGAGAGAGAGAGAGAGAGAGAGAGAGAAATGAGCGAACAGGGATCAGAGAGTGAGCCCAGACCGTGCCATTGGGAGAGGAGAGAGAGGGTGGGAGAGGAGGGATGGACAGAGAGAGAGAGAGAGGTTGGGAGGGAGGGATGGACAGAGAGAGAGAGAGAGAGAGAGAGAGAGAGAGAGAGAGAGAGAGAGAGAGAGAGAGAGAGAGAGAGAGAGAGAGAGAGAGAGAGAGAGAGAGAGAGAGAGAGAGAGAGAGAGAGAGAGAGAGAGAGAGAGGGGGGGGGGGGATGGACAGAGAGAGAGGCTGGAAGGGAGGGAGGGGAGGGGCAGGGAGAGAGAGGGCCAAGATAGGTTGTTTTATCTGGAGCGAGCAAGATACTTGCATCACACGGGCCTTCCAAGAATAATGTCCAAAGCTGATGACTCAAAGAGAAAACAGAGACCAGATGAAAATAAAACTTAAGCTGTCTCCGCTGGTTAGCCCGCGGAGAGTGGCTTCCAGGTGTTTCTGTACAGAAGGAGATAGCTTTTGAGATACGCTTGTTTGTGTTTCGTTTCCCGCATTGGTGTTTTCTTCCAAAGGGCAGGTGTTTATGCAGAGCGACTTTACATTAGGCAGGGGCAAACACTCAGCAAACAGAAGGAAGGAGGAAACGATTGTGTGATTGTTTCCCGTCCCCGCACAGCGCAGCAATCTGTTTCACACGCCGCTCTTCCGTAAACTGTTTTCTTTCATTCTATTTATAAACCGAAAATGGTCGACTGAATTGCTTTATCGCTTTTCTACGGATGATGTCACTTATACGTTATAACGTATGCTGATGAAGAAGATACAGTTCATTACTTACATTTAGGATGAAGAAAATTATAAACGACCATTACATATTGAAACTTTGTTGTCCTTATTGATGGCTGTATTCCTGAAGTCCGTTCTGGAAGAAGGTGCACAATTTCTCACCGTCTCACATTTGTTATTTCATCAAAGGTTGTTACGTTCTATATGTTGTATGGAAATTATATTCCATCTACTTTGGTATGGCATTCCCTATTGATTAATATAGTGACAGTAAACAACGCTGGATGTATTTTAGATAAGTCTTCATTTGAATAGTAGGTACCCTTAGAAAACGTGCATTCTTGCCAGGTATGAAAAAAAGATTCTGATTTGTTGCAATTTTCCAGGTATTACCTGACCAAACAAGATTATCGAGACAAACGTCACCGTTTCTCAATAAAAAAAGGATTAAAATGTCAATGTTCAAACCCATATTGAACAGATTATATCTTTATGACCTGGGTACTAAAAGTAACAGAGCTAAAGTACAAGAAAAGAAACAAGACATTTTGAATCTGGCAGCAAGACCGGTAAAATCGACTTACAATTTTATATTCACATCCTTCCTCCCAACCAGAAGGGCCATGGTGTATTATGGTCTGGATTTACAACTGTAATACTAACGAGTGGAACTCAGGCCAATGGAAAATGACCAGGTGGGTCCCATGCAGAAGGCTGTCATCGCTGCTCTCTCCCCCTTCACCCACACAGCAGGCCCTGCCTAATGTCCCGACAATCACACCAAAACAATATAGTGTGTATTAAATCTGCATGTGTGTGTGTGTGTGTGTGTGTGTGTGTGTGTGTGTGTGTGTGTATGTGTGCACACGCAAGGAACGAGTGTTCGGAAAAAAAGCTGTTCCCGTGAGATTGTAAAGGAGCTGAGATTATCGTTTCCTCATGACTAAGAACTAGGCAAAATAACAAACAGAAAAAGCTGTTATGTTGTTAACCAAGCAGTAGTTTCTATCTCAGACAGGGTATTCCAGAGGATTGACGTACCCAACACCCCGTTTGTTTCCGAGTGCCCATATTGTAGAAAGCGTCATGGAGTTTAGGGTTGACTAGTGGCAGACACCCCTCCCCGCCAACCCGACCATCATCATCATCATCATCATCATCATCATCATCATCATCATCATCATCATCATCATCATCACTCATACTGATCACATGTTAATCCCAGAAACTCTTTTTAAAGATGAATTTTAATGTCTAGGGTAATCTTAATAGTAAGAATTCAACAACAACAAAAAATGCATACGTTGTAGTAATGCTGCAATTATTTTGAATATCTGAAATCACGGCAAGTAACTTTACAATAAAAAACGTAAATGACCAAATAGTAGCAAACGACAACCATGAACTGCAAACAGAATGCATCATTAAATGAGACCTCATATTTGCAAAAAAATCCAATCCATAATGAATTTTGGTAACTTTTCAATGATACATGAATTAACTAATTAATTACCATTAATGAATGCACTAATTAAATAACAATTAGCTAACAGTTATTTAACACTTAGCATCTGTTCTAGTTCTCCTTTACTAATGGCGTTCATGTTTTGTAATGTTGTCGATGTTATCTAAGGTAATGGTGTTCACGTTTGCTTTGGTATAAATCTATGCATTATTCAACAGGGTATGGGTTACCCCTTATAAATACATTCAAGGTTTTTTCTTCAAGAGTTATTTTAGTTAAATAATGCTCCAGTGGAGCTGCTGCATAAAGGTGAGGAGGGACAGAACACAGAAAGACTAGGTAGAAGTGGTGCAGACAGCAAGGGAGGGCAGGGAAGGCAAGAACTCACAAGGAGCAGAGCAACAAAAGTTACACCCGTTACTTGTATTCAAATATTCAATAAACAGATTGAAATAATCAGCGCTTGTCGGCCACTGTCATTGAATGACTATCATACAAACTAGGGCTGTCAACGAATATTCGAAGTTCGAATATTCGTTCGAAATGTATCCAAAAACTCGAATTTGAACGTGAAAATTAATATTCAAATGTGAAAAAACACTCCCGCGGTACAAGCGCCTCTATCTGCTTTGTGAATGAGCCTCTGTCTGTTCGCGATGTCCCTCATAATATTCAAATGTGAAAAAACACTCCCGCGGTACAAGTGTAACAGACTACTATTGTGAAGAGCGAATGTATTTTATCCCCTCAAGGTTTCCGTACTTGGATATAGGTATTCCAGCTCGGCTATGCCATTCAATAAGCATCCGAAGTAGAGCTCAGGGAGCTAGTAGTCTGGCTGGTGAAAGCTGCTGTAACGCAATGTTCTCGGCAAAGTCCGAGACAGCTTTTTTTTCATGAATCCGAACGGTGCGTAGTGCTCGCCCTTTCGCTGGCATGGTGGAAGACGTAGGCGACATGCATTTTTTTCTTTATCGATTTTAATAGGCCTTCTCGATAAATGGTAAGCAAAGCAAGGAACGTTACCACTAGCATACTTTGTAACATTCAGAAGCGGGCGTCTTCTTCAGATTACTATAGTTTGCGCGCTTGCAGGTGTGGTGGTGAAATGCAAGCGATACAAAGTTGTGGCTTTTCATGATTAGGCCTCCACGCTACTGAGCTGTTTATAGGATATATATATATCCCACTAATTTGAACCATGGTTTTGTCGCATTATTGACATATTGACGGCAATTGCGTAAAATAGGCAACCAGATATTTGAATAGTTCGAATTCGTGTTTTTTTTCCAAACGAACATTCAAATGTCATTTTTTAGCAATTTTGACAGCCCTAATACAAACATACTATCATTCCAATCATACTATTTTATATATGGTTCATGACTTGTTGTGGTGTCACCAACAACTATTGACAAAGACCATAAACAACAACAACCATACAAAACTATGGGAACATTAGGCCTACAAAGAACAACACAGCAGAGAAAAAATATAAAAAAATACACTTATTTAGGGACAGTGATTTGTTCTGGTTCACCCTCTGGACATAATTACCTTAGATGTACGCATAAAGGTTTTTATCCTGGACAAGAAACGCTCCAAAAGGTCTCTTCAGTTATCCCTACCTCTTATAACCTTCCTGAACTCTTCTGGGCATGGGTCAATAGGTTCCCCCGTCATCACAACAGTCTTGCCAAAAACCCACAGCCTGTGGGCATATTCACTTACTTTCAGATCACCATGGCTTTCTTTTTTAGTTGCCCCGCAGTGCATATATTTAATCTTTCTGTTTTTATCATGTCTCCTTTAGAAGGCCAGAATCCTTCCTGCTTTCGCCACAACCGGTCTCCAAATAGTTCCCAAAGACCTGGATCAGAAAACAATTTACACCCACAGGAAAGATAAGGGGACACTTTTACCGAGACACCACCCGGCATTTGTGGCAGGATGGTGGAAGGGAGCTGAAGAACAAATTATTTAATACTGCAGACACAGATGGAAACCTGGCATCAGCTCCTTAAAAACAGGGTCGTTACATTTGAGGCTTTTAAAGGTAGACACATTTCCGCGCTGATTGACAATATGCCATGGTAATCACTCTGAATCGGTTTGGTAAGGGCGTGTAGGGTGGGGCACTGGTAGATTCGGGGGGAACTATTTTAATATAATACGCTTTTCAGCCACTTTGGCATTTGTTGGTTCATTAATGTTCAATGTGCGTAGGGAATCATGCAAAATTGGAGTTTATGTCAACAAGCTTGAAGAATTGTGCAGAAAGATCCAGAATATATGTGAAAAATAAAAACAACAACATCAGCGAAATGTGTAATTTCAGCCACATCGACACACTCAATCTGAAAACCCAAACGCAAGCCGTGAAACAATCCCATCTCTATGGCGACACATTATCCGCCATCATCAACAGGAAGACAATTTTCCCCCTGGATTTCATTCATAAGCCCCCCCTCCCACCTCTGCGGCGAACATGATATTGGTGCGTCGTGGACGTTGGATTTCCTGCCTCCATTGTTGTTGTAGCTATATTTAGCAACACAGGCATGGACACACATGCCAGTCATATAGGGGCATACAGGAGCTCTGTCTGGAGGGCCAGGGAGCCACAACAGGCCAGTGTGCTGCCTTCAGCGCCACAGAGGGCTCTGTGTGCCCCCCAGTACCCCCACACCCCGACACTAATGGCGTGTAGTCTAGGACCCTGGGTCACCGAGGGGTAGGCGTCCACCAAGTGCATCTTGGGAGTTGCAGCCATAGGGACTTGTCTTTGGACTTGGGATGACAGATATCATGGAGAATTTTCAATGCATGTTTTATTATTATTTTCTTTTACATATGAGGCCTGTACATTGTAATGATATTAAACTGTATTTATTTATAATATTATCCAAATTCGTTAAGCAATGTTCAGCAATCATTATTAAGAATAGTTATAGAATAGTTAATACAATAGACTTGTAAATAACAGATACTGGCAGGATATTGTTTCAGGTCAAAACGTAAAGAAAAATGCATTAGGTTAGAGCAGTAGTATGTATTGGCCATTACAGTTACTTAACAGCCTGGGAAAACAAGAGGAACCCTTCCCAGTAAAATACGTTCTCATTGAAGATTGCAGTCCTCATCCAACACAAAGACTGTCATCCATACAGGCCTTGGCACTCAATTCCTAATCCCCCGTAGCTATTGACGAAAGAAAGAGATTAAATCACAGCTGAACCACTGCTGTAGGTCGAGCCATGGCCCGTTCCTTGTTGTGAGAATCCGCCCGTGTCTATGGAACAAGTCTCGGAACAATGGGGTCAGGAAACCTATATGGTCTAATTCTCTCTCTCTCTCTCTCTCTCTCTCTCTCTCTCTCTCTCTCTCTCTCTCTCTCTCTCTCTCTCTCTCTCTCTCTCTCTCTCTCTCTCTCTCTCTCTCTCTCTCTCTCTCTCTCTCTCTCTCTCTCTCTCTCTCTCTCTCTCTCTCTCTGTGTGTGTGTGTTGCAAAGTCACAAGTAGTAGTCACCCATCTATTCAGTCCATCTATGTTCTGTTCAGGGTCATAGAGAGCATTTAAGCTAAACTCAAACCCTCAACATTAGAACTAGGGTAAAACTCTTATGACTTCAATAATGCCTGTTTCTGAACGCTACCCATTTCCATCTCTTCAGATCCAATCCACCGTGGAAGAAAGCCTAACTTCTTCTAACTTAGCGTGCCGCAATGAAAAGCATCACAAACAAATAACGTCTTTAAACAAAATGTCGAAAAACACTCATCTTCTTTAAGAAGTTCCCTGTCATCAGAAGATGTTCGGGAACATTCCCTAACTCAGCATGCCTCAATGAAAAGCATCAGAAATGAATAACGTCTTTAACTGTTGACTAACATCTTCATTTCTCACAGACACTTGGCCCTGGACAATGCCTTCTCGCTCCCACCGCATCATTATATCCACCCCCGCCAGCTACTGGAACCCTGACAGCGACAGCAGCACCTGGTGCCAGCGCACCTTGCCAATGACTATCTTTATTCACGCAGCGGGATTTATTTACATTTTCACCTTACCCCAGCTCCCAGGACACTTAGACCTCTTAGCTGTCCTGTTATCTCTGGACGGTGTGTTTGTTTTGCAGCGAGAGCGCCGCCGGCTGCATAGGGGCCTTGTTCGGGACTGTTTGCTTTCCGTCACTCAAGTGGCAAGAAGATGGATGAGCCTTTCACTGCTGATAACTCTCCGCCTCTTTTGCGCCTAGCCGGCTAGCCGTCTCTGTGATCCCCGGACACTTTCCCTTCATCTCAAATAGAGTGGAAAATGAAAAGGCTTGTAGACCTGTCGCGGGTGCCCACTTCTATATTAGGGGACAACCATGATGGACAACCTTGGTTTTTGGACATGGGAATCACGAAGGAGGGTTTGAGGTGGGAGGGGAGGGGAGAGTGTTGGTGCTACACCCAGTCAGTCTATCCCGTTCTCTCGATCTGTCCTCTGGCTCTGTATGGAGAGAGGTGGTGGGAGAGGGAGGGTTTGGAAAGGGGAACTTGGGAACGCCATGTTCCTTTAGCCGTCAGAGCTGGTTTTCTTGGGAGAGGTTAGCGGTGACGGCGACAGCTAGGGAAACAATGTTGAGGTAAACAAGCTAGCGCGCATGTAAACTCATCAGCGCAGCGAACATGCTTCCAAGGAATCCCGTGCCATTCTCAGACATGCCTTGGTGGGAAGAAAGAAAAACTGTTTGATGATGATACAATGAGCAGCTAGGAATTATGGGCCATAGACCGAGAGCGCGGTAACCTTCTAGACATGGTGTCGAGACCACAAAGTCTGCTCGCTTCACATACTGCTCGGGACTGGAATAATCCTTCGTCCATCCAATCATGGGAATGTTGAATACGTACAATACCATGGAGTTACTTATCTTATTATCCCGGCCTTGTCTTTTCTTAATATGCCATATAGTAAATATACAATGAGCAATTGACATCCAACAGAATATTTTGAAAGAGGAAATGTGCCTGCCCGGTCTTGGGGATTGCTGGCACTTAAATTATAGTCATTAGCATTGTGTAGCATCTTATCCCAGCTATCTTATCCCTTGTATACAGGGAATGGGTTAACACTTCAATTGTTAAGGCTTAGCACCTGTTTCTATAAAGATCTTTATTGTACCGACAGCAATATATTGTTACTCTTTCCTCTGAAAAATGTACTTGTAAATCACAAAAATGTTAATGTAAATGTGAATGCGTACATTTTCTCCTTGTGTAGTGAAGAAGTCAAATCATGGTAGGATTTGAGGATTAATTTCCAACATTCCTCTGCGCACAATGACCATGAATGAGTCTCGAGTCATTAAGAATTCCTGATATATTTTTAATAGGTAACCTGGTCTACGGTATTAATCACTGCATATTTGCAGAGCACAGAGGTAGGTAAAGCCCCATGGACAAATATTTGGTGTTCACCAAAACATTTTTCCTAGTGTTAAATCGTTTGGGGGGCGAACAGCGAAAGCAGTGTAGGTAGCTTCAGTGAGTCCCGCTGTAAAATAAACATGTGTGGTCGTTTGTGTTTACACGAAGCCAAGCTCTGCCGTGTACTCATCCACAGAACAACTCCAATGTGTGGGGTTGCATGGCCAATCTGACCTCCTTGAGAACTAGCGGTGAGCCAGTCATCAATGTGTGAGTGTGTGTGTCTGTTTGTGTGTGTGTGTGTTTTGTGTTCGGAACGTATCTATTCCAAACATGGAGGGAAATCGTCACAAGTAGGTAATGGGAGGCCTCCGACGGTCCAACGCCCATCTCCTCCCTCTCTGAAAGTGGCTTTTGTGTTTGTTGATTGCCCGGGGTTAAAGGTCGCTTCATTTAGGCTAGGAGAGACATGGGTTCTTTATGCAAGTAATATCCACAGAATAATGTGTGGGTAATATCGGGGATAATATCAGGATAATTAGGTTATTTGCTTTTAGTGGTCGGTAGCAACGTTCATTCATCAGCAGTGTTAAACAAGAGTTTGTAGGTGATTTTGATAAAGTATCGTGTAGTATAATGAGAGTATTAAAGTGTATAGCTGACAAGAAGTGATCAAAGAGAATGAATCATATATATATATAGATATACATACACACAAAAAGTGATAAAAAAAGAATCATATATATATACATAATATATATATATATGGATCTGGAGTGAAGATATGTATGATCAAGTACAGAGAAATAGAAACACACTAACTCACTTAATTTCATTAATGGATTGACTCACACCCCTTCCCTACACTTTATAATTAACATGAGGTCTTGTTAGACCTACCACAGACACAATGGCAGATCCAAACTCTCCATCTTTAAACTCTTTCCAGTTGCCCCTCGCTCCCGCCTCCTCCTGCAACCCGACTGTACTGGAGTGCTTCTTCTCACTCGGTAGCAGCGTGGGGGTTCACGTCTTGGCAGGCCTCCCCTGTGTGCTTTGGCTAATCCAAAGCACACAGCGTTTATTGATGTACCACAGGCCTCACCCCGTCCCCCAGCCTACCCATCTTCTCTCTCTCTCTCCCTGCCTGTACGGTGGTACCGGCAATGCCTGCCAGCAGAGGCAGGTCCGGATGGTTTGGGGAGAGCATGTTGTTAATGGGAGTTCAGACATTGTATTTTAATGATTACTCTTTGGGATTTTTGATTAGCGAAATGTCATCCAGCAGCACAGGACTGGGGAAAGTTGACTGAAACAAGAACACGTACTTCTTAAGCCCATATTGCGTTCTTTTAAGGGAGTTTCACGATTCTAACTCAGATAATCTCTGTAGGATGATAAAAACACACGGCGTATCTAATCAAAATAAATCACCGATTCCTACGCCGATGTTGTGCTGTTATGAGTTCTAAGTGGTTCGAAGAGACTGTGTCAGATTACCCATGTCATGTACACTCCCCTCCGTTCCTGACTGCGTAACCCCTCATCTCCAGCCAATAACCTCTGTTTGACATATCGTGTTTGACAGCACCAAACCCGATTGATTTCACAATATTTGCTTAATAATTCAGGGACAGATGTGTGCATATTCCCATAGATTTAATTTCACGCAACTGTGAAATATAATAAAAATATAAAAAGGACCTCACCCCTAGCTCATAACATGCCTCGGTTAGTGGAGTGTTCTGTGGGTAAATTGCATGGAAAGAAAAAAATGCAGATTTCAGTTTGTTATCGGGGGCGTGAAGGGGGGGGGGGGGTCCAAAGACTATACGGGCTAGGGTCTTGGTGCGGGCCGTGTATTTGCATAGCGCTTCGTCGACTCATACTAATGCATGAAGTCAGTTGCACTTTCAGATTTCCGGATCACATGTGTGCCAATGACAATATTGGTGGATGTATTGGTGTCTTATTGTGCATGCTGAGCTCGGCTGGAAAAATGGAATAGCTTAACGCTATCTCTTTTTTGCTTTCTTTTATACACCTCGCATATTCTCCCTGTATCGCTTTCAAAGCGTGTACGGTTAAATCAACACAGAAGGAAGCTCATATGAGATACATTTACACAGCGTTGGGTTATGTTAGGGGAGAGAAACCGACGGCAAAGTGATGCAAATTTCTTAACAGAAATCAAGCGTTTGATCTATTTTACCCGTAACCTTCTCCCTATTAGTTCTGCTCATGTCAATTTTTTAACAGCTCTTCCATCAAAAGGGCAGGCGATTCCTTTCAGCACTTTCTTCTCTGAAGCCTTCTGCTGGATTATACAGCGGGCATTTAATTACATTTACTGTTTTGTGATTAAGTGGTTAGGGTTAGGGTTATGTGAAACGTTAATTCATGAGGCACAAACAAATTAATTAACTAATAAAACAATAAGGTGCTCACTCGACGCGACCCTTCTTGTCCGCCCTTCCTTATTCCAAAATGGCGTTGCCAAACAAAACAATGTAAAATGGGGTGCAATTACTGCCATTTGTAGACTAACAAGGCAGACCAAACCTAAGCAAACCTATTTTTTAAGAAATGGTACATAAAACCTACATTGTCAGTTCACACATTTTTTATGATTAATCATTGACATCCCTAGCCTGAACCCTTAACGTCTCGACTGGCAGTCAAACCCCCTAGTGTATTAGGTTCCAGCAATATATGTCCATAGCTCGCTACACCTCGGTGTGTCTTTTAACTCATGTCGTCTACAAATCTACATCCTCATTTCAACACTGTACTCGTATTTTATGGCATGGAGCGCTTGTCTGTTCGGTATCAGAACGTCAGGACCGATTTACGTCTCAGTCTGACATCTTCATGGGGTTTGTGCAACAAAAAAAACGTAATAGCCTAGCAGAGTGTAGATCATGAAGTAGAGGTAATCTCTGTCCTTCCCTCCAGGAGTATTGGGTTGTATTGTCAAAAGGAGGGCCGAGCTAGGTCAAACAGAAGAATAACAAGGAGAAAAAAGGGAATTATAACAGAATCTCGAGGAATCGTTTTGACAAACAGCGCAATGTGATCCTCTCGGCCACTGCCAAAACAATTGAGAAATCTGTGAATTATAATATTCAACACACACACACACACACACACACACACACACGCGCAAACACACACGCAAACACTACTGTAGCTGCGGTGATTCTGGCCACAGGGTTCTGTATTATTGACTGAAAGTGGTGGATGGATTTCTTGGTGGTGGCAACCGACAACCCCCAATGGTAGTTTTATTGGGTGCTATGCAACACGAAACCACAGTAGTGTGTCTCGTGAACAGACGCAATGTGTGTGTGTGTGTGTGTGTGTGTGTGTGTGTGTGTGTGTGTGTGTGTGTGTGTGTGTGTGTGTGTGTGTGTGTGTGTGTGTGTGTGTGTGTGTGTGTGTGTGTGTGTGTCAAGTAGCAGGTTGATTCATTGAGATCCTGTAAAAAAAAGAAACTGAAATTCAGCAAATGAAAAGACATTCACCGCTAGCGTTCTCCTCTTCTGTCACCAGAAAGTCTGGAGGCCGTAAGAGTGGATAGGCCACGAGATTACCTCAACCCCTAGCTTCCAGCTTGAATATCCAATTAAAAACCACCAACCGGGGGCCCACAGGGACCCTCTCCCTGGATGAGAGGCAACAAAGTCCTTTTTTTTAATAAGATAATGCAAGATTGCTGGAAGTATTTAGTATCCATAGATAGTGATTGAAAGTTGTTGATTATTTTCAAGCTCTATTCTCAGAAGAGATGAATCAGTTTAAGTGTTCCACAATAAAGACATAAGTCTGAATGGTTCTTCTCTTGGAAAATCACGGCCTGACTTGAGCCACTTGATTCAAATGTTTAGGCAAATAAGCGTTGTCTGTTGAAGCAATATGATTACAGATGAAAACACTGTTCAGTTCCACTATCGCTTTATTTCTGCCACAGCTGCATAAGAGACGTAAGCAGGCTGGAGGGAGACTGCAGGAAGCATATGGTAGAGGTGAAAACCTTGGGACACAGCAGGCCTCCACAATAAATACAGCTGAATATCTCCTCCGGGAAGCCGTTTGCTGCGGACAGAGAGTGTAAAAAAAACGAGGAAAGTGATAAAGGACTTTTTTCACTGCAGGGATAGATGTTCCAGTTATGGAAGAAATTCAACAAATCATCGGCAAAATGTCTGGCCATGGCCCCAGAAATTATTTTGTATCTTTTTTGCAGCCATATAGGTCAACTAAATGTTAAATTATTCCACAACATTTGTGATAATATTCTTGTTTACTGAAATGAAAAATATACATTTTAGACATAAGAGACAATTTATTAATAATATGGTGGTAACGTATTAGTTATAAATGCTTATTAATTGCTTATTAATATTGTTAATGTCTCTCTCTCTCTCTCTCTCTCTCTCTCTCTCTCTCTCTCTCTCTCTCTCTCTCTCTCTCTCTCTCTCTCTCTCTCTCTCTCTCTCTCTCTCTCGTTGCACTTCCCCCTCTCTGCCCTCTTCATCCCTCTCCCTTGGTTCATTTGTCAGCATGACAAATACAGCGTTTAGCTGAACCTGTCCCGGTGTCCCCCGACTGCACTAAACACCAGCCATGAAACAGCCGCCGCTAACAGCCAGACAACCACAGCCAGTGCTCGCCATGGTAGACGCATTAGCCTCCACTCACACCAACCGCTCGCCCACCCCACACCCACCGCCTCCTGCAAGAGAACGACAGAATGAGGGGCAAGGCAAATGGGAAGGGGAAATGAGCGTGTGGTTTTACATGAGACAGAGAGAAGGTGAGAACCGAAGGCTATAGTGTGGTCCCGTCCCAGTCGTGAGGCTCCTGGTTTGAACACATGTCCGCAGTCTGCCTGCAGACCCTGCAGCTGTGCAGATGTTTAAGGGGATACAAAGAAAAGAGAGAGGTGGCGCTACTGAACAACAAAGCCCAAAGGGAAGATCATCCACCTGAAGCTCTGGCTGAGCTGGAGTGCCAAACTAAGCTGGGAAAGAATAGGAAGATTGATAGGAAGAACAACATGGGGAGATGAAAGAGTGTGCGGGCTCTGGGAGGAACCATGATGGATCTCTCCGAAACGGGTCTGTGTGAACGGAGTGGGAGTCAGGTGGGCTTCTGTAGCTCTGGGTCTGGAGGAACAGACCTCCAGGACCCCAGACCTCGAGGACCAGCTCCTCTGCTCTCCTGATGCCTCTAACAGCTGCTGCTTGATGGTGCTTAACAGGTACAGAACGGCCCCCATGGTTCCCGGGCAGGACATCAGAGTCACAGCGGTTGTCTTTCTCTCCCGTCTCTCATTTTCTCTCCCTCCAAACTCCCTCTCTCTCTTCCCCCAAGCCCCCCAGCTCTTCCTCGTTGGATCTGCCTTTTGCCTTTCTGCCTCTCTTGTGCTGAATTTCCCCTCTATTGCTATCTCCCGATCTCTACCTCTCTATATCTCTTTATCCCCCTCTCTATCTCTTTCTGGCTCTATCGCTCTCCTTACACACACACACACACATCGAACACACACACACACACACACACACACACACACACACACACAATGGGCGCAAAGTATTTCTAAATATATTCATTACTTTATGTATCCTAGTCAGTGGTCTGAGTCGTTGCATTCACGTTTGCCGCGGTACAATTTTGGATAGACTTTTGGATGTGTGGCTCTGTAAAATAGGTCATATATAGTGATGGCCTCAAAGTGATTGATTAATACCATTATTAATCATCATTATTATTAATAACATTGATATAAAGTTGAACCTATATGGCTGTGTGTCTGTTACAGTAGATCATTTGATATATACGTTGGTAATATTTTTTATTATATTAAAAAAAATCCATTTTGGTGGTCCCCCCTTAAGTTGCAATAGCATCTACCCCCTTTCTCACACACACACACACACACACACACACACACACACACACACACACACACACTGTGGTAAAGGATAAAGAGGAATCGTGAGTCGGTGGATTGGAAAGAACACACACACACCGGGGACGTTTCTACAAAGCATTCTAAATACGAAACAGACCTATACAGTCATTTCTTCTTTCCATCTTTCATTATCTTCTGTCCCCCCCCCCCCCCCAAAACACACACACACACACACACACCCCTGTGCAAACCCTTTCTATCTGTGACATCATCTGAGATCCGTTTTCGTTGACGGAGTTGGAAAGGTGTGAGGAGAAGCAGCAGCACGTTCCACAGCTAAGGAGAACCTCATAGAGAGAGTACAATCTGGTTCCCATCTCCACTGGAGGAATGATGTGAATCCCGGCCCCACCTTCACCTTTCCCTGATGGGTTTAACAGGGAGTGAGGGGTGCCCCCTGCTCTGGTTCTCTGGAGCCTGCAGGTTTCCCTGTTCGTCTAGATGCCGGGAATCGCTCGGAGTTCTCCTGTGCAGAGTTTATGACGTTACATGCAACCAAGCAGCTGAGATGCCTCTCAAAATGGGCCACTTTTAATGGAATTGAAATGATTCAGGGAAGATAATAGAATAATTGGACGGATTAACTTTTCTTATGATGCTCAGTGTAAAGCACTGGAAGTGGATGTTGGTGATTATTATGGACTTGTGATTTCTATAACCAAAATATTAGGTGGACAAAACCCCACCTTTCTCGCAGTAGATGGGGATTTTAACATTGACGGAATAGATGATCATGAATTGTGCTGCAAAATTATAAGAAGATGTAGAGATGATCGAATCTGCCAAATCAAATCCAAATAAAACTTTACACAAATCACAAAACCCTGAGCTTACCATCAGAAAACCCACCCGCAAACCCAAAACCGCCGTGCTCGTTCCTCCTTTCCGAGAATACCTCAAACCCCTTAAAGCCTGTTCTTTACACGGCAGAACCCTGGAAACAGCGCTTGTGTCAATACTGGTTTCCCTTAGATACTAACCCAGAGATATGAGTCACCGCACGTTACTAATAAGTCATGACTCAGTTGAAGCAGGTCTGGTGTGCATAATTCATGTCAAACATCTTCCCAGACCGCGTGAGCAAAGTGGACGGCTTCAAAAACTGAGAGTTCGGATTACATGCTCGCCCGGTGAGACGTGACTTTGCAAAGCCCGTTTTTACGGCCAGCAGGGTGGGAGGCACCGACGCCAGACGAGAACCACCGACAATGGGCCTACTGGTCAAGCCCCTTTGCGAGGTTTCCTTGTCGACGGCGGAGGAGAGGGGCGGGTGGGGGGTGGGGGGGGGTGACTCAGTCCCCCGTGACTAACCACCGGATCTAACCGGCGTCGACAGACTCCGAAGACTGTGGCACAGCCCGGGTCAGTGGGCACCGCGAGTAGCACGGCAGTAACCGAATCTGCACTCACTGTTTTCATTTCACTCGCCCCTTCCCTCGTCTAACCCTCTCTCCCTCTCTTTCTCTCTCTTTCTCTCTCTCTCTCTCTCTCTCTCTCTCTCTCTCTCTCCCGTGCTCTCGCTCTCTCTCTCTATGTTTCTCTCTCTCGGAGACATAACATTATTCACTTATTTGAACAGGGAGGGAAGGCATTTTGGGTGGAGTGCTCTTTTTTAGCCTCCCTCTTTCTACACCAGGGGAGCCCCTGACTGAGACAGACTGAGCCTGACGCACAGTGCCAGCCAAGCAGACCTAGGAGCCGTCAGTGCCAACGGTTTGAGGACTAGCCTGGTCCTGGTCTTGGCCACCGGCGACCAAACCAAGCTTTATATAAAGCAGTATAGCAGAGTTAAATCCCCAATGTTTGCCCCAAAGCCTACCTGCAATTATCCACAAGAGCAAGATGTCCTAAGCCTACAAGATATCCTAAGCCTACAAAATGTCCTAACGCTATCCTGTCACTACAAGTTGTCCTACCCTCCAAGATGCATTAAACCCGGCAGATGTCCTAAAGCTAGAAGATGTTTGTATCCTGCCTTAGGCTACAAGAGCTCCTAATGCCGATCTCCTCACGCTCGAAGATGTCCTGACCCCCCAAGATCTCCCCAAGGTAGAAGATGTCGAAACATTAGAAGATTTCCGTACCCTACCAGATGTCCTAACCCTACTTGCACATTATTGACACGTATCAAAACTTACTGTAGATGGCTTTGAATAAAAGGCATCTGCTAAATAATAGTATTTCAATATTATCAGTGGATGTTACGTACTGTGCTGTGACGTGAATGTAACTGTAACCTCAATGTGAAAATGCGTTTGGACAATCAAGCACACAATCAAGCACACACTGGGTGTAGCGGTGAAGCAAAACAAACTGTTCTAGAATGCTTTCGTTGTCTGGTCAAATCAAATCTGACATGAGAATGTTGTAAAAAAGGTTTGTGGGGTTGGTAAGAGGTGGCTGTCATCAAGTAGATGGGAAGGCTGGGTCCTAAATTTGCACATTTCAACACTGTGCACTTTAAAAATGTCTTGAATATTTGGAAATCTGCAAGATATAAAACTTACAGCTGGATTTGACTAAGAGCCAGAGACCAAAATCTGTTTCAAGCATTAACACTTATACTACATATTTGGAGGATAAGGATAAGGAGGATATACCTCTAGGTTTTGATGCCTAATAATCTTAAACAGTAGGGTTGATAATGACAACCTCGACATTAAGCATCTAAAAATGTATCGTTTAATAATCGTTAGTGTTTCCCAACACATGTAAAACATTCACGTCATAACGTTTAACCCACCACCTAAACCACTACGCTTGGGTTGACACACGTTTGTCGGCCATGTTTGTTTGTAGCAGAACGCCAGCTGCCCGCCTGCTAGCCCACAAGACAAGGGAGCGCAGCGGGGCCCACTTCCACCGCTCCTCACATGCTGTGGTATTAAGTCGCTCTAAAAAAAAAAACACACACCATGCCTAGCCAATCAGAAGGGGCTAAGTGGACCGACAGGGACCTTGGTATTTAGCTGTCACAGCGCCGTCAGTCGAGGAGATGGAGACGCGACCGCCATTGCGGTGCTGCGGTCTGTGATTACACACACACACACATGGCAGGGGAACAGAAATCAAAGCACTGATTACGTTCCGTAACTTACTGTGGGCGCCATGTCCCAATAGCCTCTGTGGTCAGACGTTGACTGACGGGCCTATCATGAAGATGGAAGGAATTTCCAGTTCCTTTTGCTGCTTTGAGTGAAGTGCTGAAAACGACCCAGTCCATCGTGACGATCACAGCTGCAATTTCCTAGATTTCATGTATTATTTAATACACATGTTGAGTTTTTGATAAACTTATGTCAAGTTTAGCACTTTGTTCTGACTCCCCCCCCCCTCCTTGCTAAGCCAAAAGTATAGGTCTAATGCATACTACCAATGCACCATCTTCACACTCGGATCCTGCATGGAAACTCTTAATTACAGTGCATTGCTTACAGTGTGGTGGGAAAAGGGTACAGAGACCATGGTCTGGTCAGAGGTGCCCAGCTTTTCTCAAAGGCTGTGGAGAAATGAAAGCAAGGGCTGCTGCTGCCCTCTTTTCCAGGGCGTCCTGGTTGTCTCAACCCATGGGTTTTCCTTTGATTTGTGTTTTTCCATACATGATTTCATCAGCTCATCATCTTGTCATGTCCTCAGTTTTAGTTTTTTTTTTCATTCAGTTGTAGCCTTAGCCATAGCATTTTAGCCAAAACACTCCCCAATGTCCGTTTTTTATGGGTGAAGTTGGACAGAGGTCTTCTTTAAAGTATGTTCCCTATCAAAAGACAGGTTTGCTCTTTCCATCAACGGTCAGCCAAATCAACGGATGACACATTTTGGACAAGCCTTCTGCAGCTCGCCATCACAAACCAAAAAGTGTTTTGGCCACACAAATATGTCTAACAAAACATTTGACGGATGCTTGGGCTCAGCGGATTGGACGCATGGATGGATAGCGTTTGCAATGTACTCCCTGCCGTTTTAACAATGGACTGTTGACCCATCTGCCTTGAAACCCAAGCTCTGTTGACTCACGCACAGCTGGCTGGCAGCCAACCAGCGTCGACCTTCGACCCCACATCCAACATGGCTGCCATCCAGAGCAATCATCGGCAATTGGTCAGTTGTTTTCTTTGAGCCACTGAAATTACCACGGCCTTAAAGTAGGCAGGCGATAAAATGTAAACGCTTCCATTTGTGCGTCAGGGCACAGAGAAGCGTGTGCGTATGTGTGCACGTCGACACCCACACACACTTAAAATCACACCTTTTTCTATCAAGAGGTGTGCAAGTAAGGTGATACGCATAGAAATTGCCAAAACTGCAGCTGTTTGCAGTTATCAAAAAGCAATCAATTGGATACCAATCAATTTAGATTACGAACCGGAGAAAAAAGTGAGGTGTTGCTGTGACTTCTCACTCTAAATGTTCCTCAGCATCATAGTCTTAGCCAATATAGTCCAGCATACCTTGATGTGAAATATGGATGCAACGTTTTTCTCGTAGTGGCTTAATTTCACCCTCATTTCAACCCATCTACAGTTTCCATTCAAGTGCAGCCCCCGGATTTCTGACACTGTCCAAACAATACAGAAACCACCGACACAAGAATGATTTAGTGCAGCCAATAACAATCATCTCCACGAATGAGGGGAAAAAGTGAAATGGACGGATGGAAGAAACTATAATAGAGTCATTAGGGAGCAGTCAACCCTCTCCCTGTTGGGTTCCCTGTTTGGTTATAGAAAATAGTGTTACACTTTGTAAAAGTGCCTTGACCATTTTGAGGATAACAAGATAAAAGGAGAATGACACTGGGCATGTTTGATGTGTGTGAGGAAGGCAAACATGCAACAAAAGAAGAAAATAGAGATTGCAGTTTCCATTTGAGTTTCCATTTCATTATCCTTGTACGATGTATGGCATCAGTATAAGTTTACACAAAACTACTACTATTTCTATAATTGGCATACAGTCGCTCCACCTTGCATGTTTGTATGCGTTTTGATGTGGATCCTGGTAGTTGATGGCCGATAAATGAATCCTGCTTGCACCCAAACTGACCGGCCTATTTATGAACAATGAGGAGAAGGTGACTGGTGAGGGCTTCTTCCTACAGATAGACTGCAGTCACCGCTGTTCAAACCCAGACATATTTTTCTGGCAGTCAAATACCCTAACCACTAGCATCTTTTGCCCCTCATTAGGTTTTATTCACCTGTGACTAAAATTTGTTGGTGTTTTCTTGTCTGGTTCCAACGCCGTCCAATCAAATCAGAAGGGTGTGGTTCCCAATGGTGTTTTTTTCAGTTTCTCTGCTCTTCTCCAACTGACAATGGCTCAGCGATATTCCCTCTTATTCCCGCTCTGCTGCAGACTCCAGTGCAGACGAGCAAATTCTTACCATGGTAATGGTCTGTTTATTTACTTATTTATTTACACGTGAGAAAAAATATGATGTGACCTTATGTTTTTTGCAATGGTGCCAAGGCGAGCGTCTATGTCTGTCTCCCTGTATGTGTGTGTGTGCGTGTGTGTGTCACTTAAAAAAGTGTCCCGCTTGTTCCAGCCTTGCTCCTGTTTATGTTGGGATGAATCTCCCCGTGGCGCCATGTAGAGCCGTAAACGCCGCAACCTGCAGCCCGTCATGTTTGTGTTCTGCGCTGACGAGGCACCGTAAATGACGCAGGGGAAAAACTGGTCTACGTGCCTCTCCTCTCCTCCTCGTCCCCCTCTCCTCCTCCTCCTCCTCCTCCTCGACTGATGTCTCTCCTTTCTGTCAGTCCACGGCCAGGGTTGAATGTTTAATAATTGATGGGCCACGAAGGGTTGCGGTGTGTGTAGGCCCAGCTAACTCTGGCTGGAGGCACATTCTGTTCACTTACTAGCCAGGTTCATGAACACTCACTAGCCAGGTTCAATCACACTAATTAGCCAGGTTCATTCACTCACTAGCCTGGTTCATTCACTCACTAGCCAGGTTCATTCACTCATCAGCCAGGTTCATTCCCTCACTAGCCAGGTTCATTCCCTCACAAGCCAGGTTCATTCACTCATTAGCCAGGTTCATTCACACTCACTAGCCGGCTGCATATATATATATATATATATATATATGATACATATACAGATATATGGGGTAGGATGGATGAAAGCAGTCGCAGAAGTTAATATATGAATGAAATGGCATGCATAGTCTCCATGATATGACTGTTTTGATCTAATCTCTTTTCACTTGGTATTGGTGCATTCTAAAAAAGCCATGTCATTGCGTCTTGTTGTGGGGGTGACATCGCAGCGACAGGGCTGGGCTGGGTCCCCTGGTCGCAGGAGCGGGGGGGGGGGTGGGGCACCACTGCTGTGCAAAAACACATGCTCCTGGTGATTTCATATGGAATTACTGGTTACAACAACAGGAAACATGGCTGTTTAGGAGATCCAGCCGAGTGTGTACCCAGCTCTAAAGGTCAGGCTGGTACCTACTGGGTCCTTTTCCATCTCCTCAGACTGTTGAATACATGAGCGTTTCCAAAACTATCAACTTAAACTCGGACAAAAAAACCTTCAGGAAGCAAAACACAGCGCGCCATTCTTTTGCCGGTTGCCATAACGACCTTGCAGTTTGGGCCTGAGTGCATTTAGCCTTGCGCGACCATGCACGCAATGTGTGTGTGTTTGTGTGTGTCTGTGTGTGTGTGCATGCCTGTGTGTTTGTTATGTCTTTGCTCTGAGTGCATGTGCGTGTGCGTGCATGTGTGTGTGTGGACGTCTGTGTATGCCTGCTAGTTTATGTGTCCGTACGTACTCGAGTGTGCGTGTGTGCACGTCCGTGTCTGTAATACATGCTTGCGTGTTTGTGTGTGTGTGTGTGTGTGTGTGTGTTTGTGTGTGCGTGTGTGTGCCCAGTCTCGCTGACTCACGCTGGAGCCACAGCCCGGGAGCCAGGCGCCAATCAAACATGGCTGGTGCACGCCGCCTCGCAGTAACCGCTAGTGTCCACGCTACCTTGCCCTACTCCCGCTAGCTGTCAGTCCCTTAAAGAAAGGGCCAGGAAAAGAGAAAGAGAGTGAGAGGGAGAGAAGGAGCCTGAGTGAGGGAGAAAGAGGGGTGAGAGGGAGAGTGAGAGGGAGAGAAGGAGCCTGAGTGAGGGAGAAAGAGGGGAGAGAGAAAGA
>NC_044065.1:14896417-14901417 GCF_902167405.1 Gadus morhua
CTACTACTATGATGTGGTCAGTGCCTAAGGTTGATCTCAGTATTTACTTAAAAAAATGCATATTTATACAAATTTTATTAATAGTAATAGTACTCTCTCAGCTCAGTGAGGACAGACAGGCAGGCAGGCAGGCAGGCAGGCAGGCAGGCAGACAGACAGACAGACAGACAGACAGACAGACAGACAGACAGACAGACAGACAGACAGACAGACAGACAGACAGACAGTGAGGAGTGTTCTCTAGCTGCTACTACACGAGTCACTGAGGGTATTCTCTCGTCCCGCTGAGGCCAACGTGTTCAGGTTGGGGTTGAGAGGTGGGAAGTAGACAGGGTGGGCAGGGGGGGGGTTCTAGGGGCACGGGGAACCCCCATGACCACACATGGCTGCGTGGTCATTCGACTGTTTCCGAATGTTTGCATGCGCATGCATAGGGTGTCTCCATTTGTGACACGTACGAGTACAAATCCCCGTAGTGCTCCATCCCTCTCGCGTGTCTGGGACGTTTTGTGTCAACTCCCCTCTCTGGGCTATTTTCGAAATTATCGCTGGCACCCATGGAATTATTAACAAGAGGCTATGGCCTCTGCTGTTCTTCCACCCTCTGTGTAACCTTCAGCAACACGACCGAAGTGAACCGCGACCCCCCCAACCCCCCCTCGGCAATCCCAAAAAACAAGCGCCAGGAATTACACGCTAATGGCAATTAATTGGAGGGTTCCAATTTACAAGGCGTTTTTATTTGGAGTGAAAACACGAGCAGCAGGCTGGCACGTCTCGCCGGCACAGGGGGGGAAAGGGGGTGTGGGTCTCTCACTCCAACCCCCCCCCCCCTCCTCCCCCCAACACCCCACCCCCCAGTCTGCAACCCCCCCAGCCCTGCGCCAAATACGCATTGACGGACAAAATGAAACTGTGGCGGCCGGCGGACAGGAAGGAGAATAATTGTAACCGCGGAACTGCGGCGGCATGCGCAACAGGTAGACACCGGGCATTCTTTCCCTCGAACGTAGAGCGGGTAGCACGGAGCAAATCGGTTTTGCTAAATCAACATTTTAAAAGTCTTGAGAGAACCCTGTTCAGTGTACGGGAGAGGTGGGACGGTGGTGTTATTGCTACGCTATGAAAAATAACAAAGACCCGCTTTTTAAATGTTTTTAAAAAAAAACGTGATACACTGCGCCTCCGAGTCTGATGCTAGGAGAGTCTAGAATTGACTCCTGACCTAAAGGTTCTGGGTTCAAATCCCAATGTCCCCAGGGGCACCTGTAGGCCTCCTTGAGCGAGATGAGCAGCCTCCCGGCCAGCTCTTAGATGACCGAGTAATTCACCGTAAGTCACTCTGGATACGGCTAACAGCAAAAGTCAATGCGATGGCTGCAGATGGATAAACAAATACATACTCTCTCTCTCTCTCTCTCTCTCTCTCTCTCTTCTCTCTCTCTCTCTCTCTCTCTCTCTCTCTCTCTCTCTCTCTCTCTCTCTCTCTCTCTCTCTCTCTCTCTCTCTCTCTCTCTCACAAACCAACACTCACCCACCGCGAGGAATACTCAATCATACGGGGCGTCTCCGGGGGCGTCGATATATTTTCTTTCTCTTATTTACCTGTTGGCGTTCCCCCCCCCCCCCCCCCCAAGTGATTTACGGCGTGGCAGTGAAAGTTTAGTATGTGAGCAGTGAGCTGTGTAAACCACGTCATGACAACTCACGCACCGCTACATGCTAACGCAGCTCTCTCACGCACGTGTGTGGCTGACCAATCAGGGCACACAGCACCGACGTCCAACTGCCCACCGCCACTAGCCCACTAGCACCCCACCCACGGTGTGATGGATGGGCCTGGGGTGACCGTAGTGCCCGGGCGTGTGAAGGTGCGTGCGTCTGTGCACGTTTGACATGTGTGTGTATGTGTCTGTGCGTGCGTGTGGTAGTGTGTCAATTTAAATGAAATACCTATGTGCATTGGATATGTTTCAGGATATTTTTTGGTGTTTGAGTGTGTGTGTGTGTGTGCGTGCGTGCGTGCGTGCGTGCGTGCGTGCGTGTGTGGGTGGGCAAAGGTGTGTGTGTTTGTGTGTGTGTGAGTGTCTGGGTTTTTGTGTGGGTGTGGGTGAGAGGTTGGTCTGAGAGGTGTGTGCGAGAGGTGTGCATCATCAGAGTGCATCATGGGATTTTTTGTTGCCGACACTCCACGTAAATACACTGTTACCTAGGTTTATGAAAACTTTGTTTTGCCACGTCTCGCATTAGAAATGCTGTGGAAGTTTCAAACACAACACTGTCTCGCCATAATCAAATAATAATTTCACGATCAATTACTAAACAATGACCTGAGGACCACTCCTACCAACATAATAACAAACATCCAAGGAGTCTATGCCTCCAAGTTTGAGTCAGTCATTGCGGTGTGAGGTCACAATCTAATAGTCCTTTGGTATTATTTGAGAGTGAGATTATTAGAGTGCTTCCATATGTCTAAATGTTAAAATGTTTTGTAATAACCAACATTTCAACAAAAGTATATACAAACTCGTAGGTAGAAAGAATGTAACTTCAGGACTCAACAATAATATCCATATATAATTTTCCTAACTAAGGAATTTAATCAGCAATGCCCAATCGACTTAATGGTCCATGTTGGACACTTAAACCCAAACATTTCTGATGTTTAATCATTCTGATAATTGCATTTTACTCTGAATCCCACATGATTGCAGTTAGGTCCGTACACACAAAACTGTAAATCATTTTAAGAATTTTTCCAAACAAAAAATTCAGTTGACAGTTGGCCCAGAACTAATTTGACGTGGAGACCGGTAGTATGATGACAGCCAGGGAGGTTTCAGCTGAAATACGATTTCGCCACGGTTACCGTAAAGCGAATCTTCTCTAACTCACTCGACTACGAGCCGTCCAAAGAAAACAGGCCAATGCATTCGTCGACACGCGTATCGAAATAAAGCAGCGTTGCGTTCAAATTCAATTTCAGTCCATCGATAATGCAATGAACCTCGGTTTCGACCTAATTTTAAAACGCTGAATTCAATCAACTGACCTGCAGTAAAATAGCGCTCTACGCTGAATCTAAATCACGTTTTACGCTTCTGTGCCTCCCCGCCCCGCCACACCCGCCTCCCCCGAATAGACATTGGGGTATCGACCTTTGAGTGCACCGTGAACCTCCCGCCCATAGAAAACTGTAACTGCACACACACACATACACACACACACACACGCAAAAACTCATACACGCACACACACACACGTATTCAAACACAAGCACACACGGACACACACACATACACACACACACACACACATACACACACACACACACACACGCACACGCACACACACGCTTACTTTAAACCATGGGCTATAAAATGTGAAGGGCATCACATTGCTCATGCTTAGGGGCTAGTGATATTTTAAATCCAATGCGGTGAAACTATTGATACCTGGGGTCTTATACGGTGAGCTACTTGCTCCACTAACTGCTGGTCATGTAGCAGTAGCTGCTGGTGGTAAATGCGTGGCTTAGCGGAGGCCAGGTAGGAAGCTAGACGGGGCCGGGCTCAGACGCTGCACCCCTGGCCCTGTGGGCTTATGTACCAGCGGGGTGTGTGTTACATACGCTAGACCCCTCGGTGTCGGAGAGAGAGAGGGGGCTGCTGCCGGACCACTGCTGGAACGCACACTGCAATACACACGCAATACAGCGCTCTTACCTCGGTCCCGTCTCGCAGACGTGCTTTGTTTTGTTTCACGCGTGCACACAGGAAGACACACACAGGAAGACGCGCACAGGCAGACACACACATGCACGCACGCACACACACGCAGGGACACCAACGCGTTTTACCTCAGTTACAAAGGTATGATCGCAAAATCTTTTTTCTATCTCTCACAAACATTTTGCAGCATCACAGAGACACGCAGCACAAATGAATTCAAGATTCACACACTTTTATTCCCTGTATGTATATACATATATATATATATATATATATGTATAGATGTATGCAAAATAATACACGCAAACAGACGCACACCACCGTGTGTTGGTTATTGCGCTATACGTCTCTCTCTCTCTTTCTCTCTCTCTCTCCCTCTCCCCCCCCCTCTCTCGCTCTCTCTCTCTCTCTCTCTCCTCTCTCTCTCTCTCTCTCTCTCTCTCTCTCTCTCTCTCTCTCTCTCTCTCTCTCTCTCTCTCTCTCCTCTAGTTAAAGTCGATGGTCGATGCTGGACGTAAGGACATATCGAGTTGCACTTCATTTGGGCTGTTGTTGATTGAGTCGGGGTCAAGGTTCGGGTTTGGTACAATGCGGCAAACCGTCATTGTTAACAAATATGTATATTATATTTATATAATCCTGTTCCTCAATGACATATTCTAAAAGGCTTAATCGTAACTGCTTTACTGCAGAAATACACTTTTGAAAGGAAGGAAAATCTTTTGGTTGGTTCATTCCCTGCAATCTAAATATTATTCTCCCACTCTTCATATCCTGCATCTAGTCTCCAAGTGTCTCTAAGGGAGATTATACAGCTGACTGCATGCGCCCCAATAAGCACGGAACAGTACGCAGCAACATGGCACTTTACATGGCCAAGAAGGTAAAATCTAGACACCCAAACATCTTCCCCCCAGGTGTTTCTCACCAACTGCCCCACCAAACTCCTCACCAAACGCCACACACCACGCTCCACTTCTGCTGTGCTTTTCCAGAACTTTCCAATCGAAAGGTTCCCACTCCATTCCTCTCTAAGAGCAACCATTTCCCCTGTCTGGACTGGGCAGAACACAGTGTTTAGATGACCGAAATCTAATTAGTGGACGACAACCACCCAGACATGTTGTTTGAGACATCTTTGTTGGTTATTGGGATTGATGGGAGTGGTGATTTGTGGGAAATGTAGTCTGTAATTAGCCGTTGGAGCTTGCATGATGCATTCCACTCTTTCCCCGTATTTTGACCTCATCTTTTACGTTACACATT
>NC_044065.1:14903917-14938917 GCF_902167405.1 Gadus morhua
GAAGCCAGCCCCTGGGTGTACCTGCAGGCACTCTGCAGAGGCTGTGCCTCCAGAGATCAGGGGGAGATTAGTAAGAGGGACACCCAGCCACAGCTTCTGCATGCTGGCTGCTCCTAACCCCAGCCTCCCCCTGGTCAGGAGGCTGCACCTCGTCTCTACCAAGCCTCTCAATGGCTCAGGAACTTGTTCACTTGACAGAGCCATAGAAATGTTTCAATGACTTTAACTTGTTGTTAAAGTCATTTATCAAAGGAAGTGTTTGTATTATTATCGTTTAACTTTTATCGGAGAGGTATTCATTTATTGCAAGTGATAGATGACCATTTCAGCTGGAAAGAAGGATATTCCCTTTTCCGGGGCGTCACTATCTCCTCTGATTGTACATTAAGATATTACGGAAAATAGATGTTGTGGAAGATGACTTGGAAATGAGCGTAGCTTTGTGGCGTACCCCACTTATTTCTTTAACATTGTTTTTCCCAGAAGTACATTATATATAACTTTCTGTAAAATCTAATTACATTTTTGATATCTGGCAATGTTTGTTCAGGCTTGTTGTTGAGCCATATTAATTCACTGGGAGAGCTACGTCTCTGAACCCTGGCCTACTGCTTCCTCCTCCTACCTCCTCCTCCTCCCTCCGCCTCATGGGGCTCCTTCTAGCCATATGCTTCCTTTCTGCAACCTTCCCCTGTCTCTCCCTCACGGAGGTTCCCCTATCCATATTCTGGACAATGTCAAGACCTTTTGTGTACTTTCCTTTAAAGGAAGAATGTGGCCCAGACCAAAGCCCACCGTGCCATAACACACAAGCTGGTTTGAGATTTGGGTCTCGACCAGGTGCTGACCTATACTGAACAAATTGTATTTATTAATTCCTGAATTTCCTAATGATTCATGAATGATATTTATGATATTCTTATATTTGTCCTTTCTGGAGACACAGTATACCCGTGGAAGATCTGAATTATATGCATTCACACCTGCAATATTTGGCAGTTTATTTGGCCAGAAACCAATTCCGAACTGAACAACGAAAACCTCAGCTGTTTTTATCTGCTGATACAGTTCTTCATGATTACTTCTCTCCTAACGTTTCTCTGCTAACAGTTCCTAACAGTTCTTGACCTCTAACCCCAGGTAAGGAACACACAAGATGCGTGGACTCAGACCGTGTCCCATAAACCATACAGTGTCTTGTTTTATCAACTTTCCTGCAAGCAAATTAACAAACACTATATAAATAGTCCCGCACAACGAGAGAGCTCTTTTCTTTACGCCATTTCGCCTTCTGGGGTGTTTAAGGGGCTGGTCAAAGTTTATTTAGTTTTTTGATGAATCTGGGAGAGTACAACACCCCCCCACCAGCATGGTTCGGTCCGCTGGGCTGATTGCCCCCTAAGGCCTTGTGCACATTGCAGGCGTTGGGAGACGAGGGGGAGCCATGCAGTCTGATAGATTAGTGTTAATATGGACTGAGGGACATGGGTAGGGGGGGGGGGGGGCTAAGCGTATTAAAGGTGATTTCCCTGTTCATGGCCATCCAGGGGGAGAGAAATGCAATGGGCCGCTGGACGTAGGGGCCACACACACATAAACGCACACAAACTCACACACTCACACACTCACACATAAAATGTACAGAAAAACTCAGGCACATATACACACATTGAGACACACAGACGCGGACACACACAGAGTCACACGTAAATGCACAGAAAGCCACACACAAATACAAACGCATGCATGCATCCACGCATGGACCCACACACACATAGGAATACTATATCGCCCTCTCTCTCTTTCTCACTCTCACAGTCTCTGTCTCCCTTTCTTACTCTCTTTCACACACACACACACACACACACACACACACACACACACACACACACACACACACACACACACACACACACACACACACACACACAGACACACACACAAGTAGAGATATGGGGAAAGACAGAAGCAAAGACAACACTGGGTTTGAGGGCCTTACTGTATATGTGTACTGTACTCGTAAAGCATACAGTGTTGCGGTGAGACTTATTAAAGAGGTAGGTAGGTCGTGTATCACTCCCTCTGTAGTGATCGTGGGCCTTTGGTTGTTTGGAAGTTCAGCTTCAACTCATTCTGGGCCCGTTATGCTGTCTATAAATTTTACAGCCAATTCTTACTCTTTTTTCCCCCTTCCCCCACAGGGATTTATGGACGGTGATTACTCTGTTCAAAATGAGATTAAGACGGTTTAACGTTCATTTTTCACAAGCTTTGACTCAATAATTGACACCCTATCCCCTCTTGTATTTATTATTGGTTTTACTGGTGTTATTACTATAGCTATGTTTCCTGGGACACAGAAAATGTTCACTTACATAATTGTAAGTGAGTATAAATAACGATATAAATAATGAGTATAAATAATGATATGATTGCATTTGACTACAATACATACTACAAAATATACAGTAAGGTACAACCTAATGAAAAAAAATATTGTCTTCAAAGGTTTTATTATAGTCAGATAGAAAAACACATATTTCTGTCCATTGTCTCTTCATCTTTAACTTAGTTATGTTTACTTCCTCTTCTATTCAGACAACTCCCTTCTCTCTCTTTGTAGGTCTCTCTTCCCTTCTCCACTTTGAATTTCCCTACAACTTCTGCCTATTTTTTCATCCGATGTGACAGAAACAATTTCTCTGCTGTTTGCAGTATGGCACTCACGCAAGTGTTTCCATACCTATACCACGCCGTTTTAGGGTACCCTTATCTGCTTCTGAAAAAACACAAACAGGAACAGGGAGGACAAACTTGCTCTTTCACCTCTGTTTAACTTTCCTCTCGCGCTCACTTGAACTGTACCAGCGATAAATACGCATGAACGTATAAAAGTACAAATATAGAATAGCGTCAATACATGCGACGACCGTAAAGGATCTACACCCATGTGTTCGCACACACACACAAACATACACAAATAGATACACACTAATACACACACATACATAAGCGTGAGTAAACACACACACACACACACACACACCTTCCTGGCGTGTGTTTATCCAAGCGCGTTGTTTCCTAACATGGTTCCTAACCTGCCGTGTGTAGGTTCCCACGTACACACTGCGTTACACGTATGTTGTGTTTATACGGTCGGTCGTTCGAGCGGTTGCACGTAATGTATATAATGTGTGTGTTGTTTGTCCTTAGTATGGTGCAAGTGAGGGGCGAGCCTGAAATGAGCTTCCTGTTTAGATACAGATATTGTTACCGTACAGAAGCCGTGCCTGAGGAGGGCAGCACACATGGCTGGAGCTGAGAGGGGGAGAGCTGGCCAGGTAAGTAGCTATCATCATAGGAGCACACACACGCACACACACACAGAAACAGTCACACACACACACACACACACACGCATAGCCACATCGACGCTGACACACATACTCATAAACATAAACACACACACACACACACACACACACACATACACACACACGCATTCCCAAATGGACGTTGACACACACACTCACATACATAAACACATCCATGCACAGCCACACACACACAGACCCACAGACACACACACACACCAACACACACACCCCAACACACATACACACATACAAACTCGAACACACACACACCTACACACACACACACACACACACACACACACACACACATTTGCACACACACACACACACACACACACACACATACATTCACACTTATGAACATACATTCACACAAACACTCAAACTCACACACAGACACACACACCGGCACACAAACACACACGCAAACACATGGCCGTCTATTTGTGTTTTGCAGGTCTGCCCGGAGCGATGGGAATTAGCCAGCTTTCATTGCAGGATATTAAAACCGCCGGTAGGACGCGGGTTCGAGTTCCCCCGGCCCTAGTGTGGTGTGCCTGTTTGTGTACCTTGGAAAGTGAGAGAGTGAGAGAGAGAGTGAGAGAGAGAGTAGCAAAGGAAACAGAACCAAAGAGAAAGGGATAAAGAGTTCTTATTGATTGGGATTAATTGCTAATGGCGTCAGGCTTTTTGAAATAATATACAGAGCTCTAAAGAGGTTATTATACGTTCACCAAGATTTAGCCTGAACCTAGGTGTAGTGGAACAGAAACAGAGGTGTTTATGTGTGTATGTTGAAAAGGTGTGTGTCAAAGCGTATTAGGGGTGCACATATATGTTCGTATGATTAGCTTCCGGGCCTTCGGCTACGGTGTCAGTGTTTACAGTAATGTGTGTGTGATTTCAGGACGGGGGATAAGAACATAATTTAAATTTGGTAGAGAGGTTGATATTGCGTTTCGGTTGTGTGTTCCTGCTCTGAGGCAACCCACATCTTATTTTAAGATGTGAAATGTGTACTTCGACTGAAGGTAGGGTCACTCAACTGGGAGATCTGGAGAGAGGCCATGTAATTTCTAGATTCCTCAACTTGTTTTTGTTTTACCTGAATATAAACAAATGGCCCAACACTGCCATATTCCTACTGTGAGTTATACAATTTTACACGTATCGTAGAAGTACTGATTTAATCCATTTCATGCTTATATGATTTGATCTGGGGGCAGAACCAAGGGCCTAGTGTGACTAATTGGTTTGATCCCCCATGCGTCTGTTTGATCCTCCTGTCTCACCCCACCCCATGTCTGTATCCTTGTCTTTGGAATCCTGTCCCACCCTACCCCATGTCTGCAGATCTGTCTTTGGAATCCTGTCTCACTTCCCGTGTCTATAGACTTGCCTTTTTTATCCTGTCTCACCCCACCTAATGTCTGCAGACTTGTCTTACACATTCTGTCTCACCCCACCCCATGTCTGCAGACTTGCTGGAGGCATTCTGTCTCACCCCACCCCATGTCTGCAGACTTACTGGAGGCATTCTGTCGCACACCACCCTATGTCTGAAGACTTGCTGGAGGCATTCTGTCTCACCCCACTCCATGTCTGCAGACTTGCCGTCGGCATCCTGTCGCACACCACCCTATGTCTGAAGACTTGTCTTTGGATTCCTGTCTCACCCGTCTCAACCCACCCCATGTCTGCAGACTTGAAGTTCGTAACCTGTCGCAACCCACTCCACGTCTGCAGACCTGCCGTCGGCATCCTGTCTATGGAATATAGCAAAACAAGCTCCGGACCATAATCCCCAAGGCAAGAGGAAGCCTGGAAGAATTCAATCCAACTGACTGCTTGATGACCTGACCAAGACGGGGACCTTCTGGCAAGAAGCAAAGACCATCGAGCAGAGGAGAGTGAGGTGGAGATCCACGGTGGACACCCTATTCTCCCAAGGGAGCCGAATAGATTAAAGAAGAAAGAAAAATGGCTTCAACTGGGCTTTGCTTCAATAATACTTAACAGTGAACAGCAGAACTTGGAAATAGGAAACTTACAAGGAGGGGGAAAAAGGACTTTAAGAATGATTAATTAGTTCATTTTTCCCATGATCAATTTCCCTGACCAAAATATTCAACTTCCCTGCTGATTTGGGGGTTACGCTTTAATTATTCACATGGGACTGCAGTAATCCCACACAATGGTTGAGCCCTGACTCATATATTACCTTCTGATGTATTAATTACATTGGATCAAGTGTTAATTGTCGATAAAGTTGCAATAGTGCCGAGTCTTGGCTGCGTTGTGTTATTTCCTTTTCCGAGGACTGGAGACATTGTGTCAGTGAACGAGCGGGGCAATCAAACCTTTATATACCGTCTCCTGCTTTGTCTCATGTTTTATCTCCACCGGCTCCTTCTTAACGTCCCCTCCTTCTTTACCTCCGATGTTTCAATCCATTCCAACTTGGTGTTTTTTTTGGTTGGGCTCCAAGACCAGCACAGCACCCACCCACCCTGACCCCCGCCCATTCAGTAACTACGAGGAGCCATGTCCGACCCCACAACGTTATGTCATCCGACGCAATCGCCGGCGGTTCTGCTGCTGCTGCACTTAAAAGCCCCCCCCGATGACAGACGAAGACGTAATCAAACGCACCCGGAGGAAACAGATCCATGCCCTCACTCGGAGCTCCGCACGCGGCCCGCACCGGAGCCTCCTGTTAGCGGAGCCGGGGCCGACCGCCACCGAGGGCCGCTGGAGAAGCGGGGGGAGGGGCTGAAAACACACAGGAGTATGAGCGCAGAGCCATTAAAGCTACACACAGTGAGGAGACGCCGTTTGTATGTTTGCACGTCTCACGTGCAAGCGTGAGTCGTTTGTTTTCTTTATTGCTGAAGAACGATACAGCCAAGATGGGGCCACCTTTCTAACTGCCAAGTCAGTTAAGTCACCTTTCGGAAACTTTTGGACTCAACATTCTCCATGCTGCACCTTTAGAAATTGGAGTCAAAATTTCCTAAGGTTTCACATTTTATTCAGCCTTTAGTTCCTTTAGTATAGTTCATGTATAACATATAGATACTTTTTGTAACAGCCATCATAGAGAGTTCCCTACTTCTTTCTCCACAAGTTTGACTGGGAATTGTAATACCATCAGTTTACGGTTGGTCATAACTCTCACGTCTCATCACTGCCAACAAACAAAAACTGATGAAGAAGAAAAAAAAAAAAAAAACTGTCAAGCGTCCATAATCTGTATTGAAACCACTCAATTCCACTGGAATAAATCCCGGGTCTTGTTGACATGGGATGGTAAGTTGAAATACTTGAGCAGTAGCTTGAGGTTTTCAGAGGATGATCCCAGGAGATGCTTGAGCCCCCTCAGACGAACGTGTTTACACTGCATCCACAAATATATATCCCAAGCACATATTTGTCCTACATAATAGCACACACAGGCCCTCAGACACACAGATACACACACAGAGACAGTCAGACGCATGCACGCATGTTTCACACACACACACACACACACACACACACACACACACACACTAAGAGGCGCAGTCTCTCTCAGTCTGCATAAAATGTTGTAAAAACAAATTAGAGCCAAGATTAACGGTGAGACCGAGCAGCAAGCAGAAGACCCTGCTGTGAAGATGGGACAAGCGTGCACACACACACACAAACACACACACACACACACACATCACATACACACAGATGCACACACGCACACACACACATATCCATACATATGAACACACAACGCGCTTCTAGCTCAGCATGATGTCCCATTTACTGAATCAGTTCCTAACCAAACAGCTCTAACTCCTACCCTCCAGCGTGCACATTGTGAAATATCCCAGGATGTGGCCATCATGTGGTGTCATGGGACGTAGGGCGTACAACTGACCAACATGGAGTCATGCAGGACAGTGATTCTCAGCAGGGGGGCGGGAGAAGCTATCCCAATTGTTCAACGTATATACATTTTCATATTAAACAGCAAACCATACCTTATTGAAACCATCCACATGATCTCCAAGTATGTCAAAGTTCATAGGATCTGTGATAGAAAGTTACAAAAATAGTGGCTCACATATTCAAACGTGTGTGTGTAGAGTGTATGTTTGCATGGATGGGTGTTGTGTGTGTGTGTGTGTGTGTGTGTGTGTGTGTGTGTGTGTGTGTGTGTGTGTGTGTGCATCTATGGGTGTGTGGATGAATATTCTGTGTGTGTGTGTGTGTGTGTGTGTGTGTGTGTGTGTGAGTGTGTGTGTGAATGCCCAAAACACTTAAGGGGTCACCAGCTGGGGGTTGACCTGGCTGGACTCATCCCCATCCTCTCCCTGAACGTCTACGATTACAGACTTGATTAGCAAGGTGTCTCATTTACATGAATACACAATTATATGATAGCATAAAATGTGAAATAATAAATACGACTAATGCTAACCTAAATACAGATTGTAATGCTTACATAACAAACAGCAGTAGCCCATAATTAGCAGGAGGACAGAGGGGAAAACGGGACGTGTTACACAACGGACAGAAGGCTTGAGATCGTTAATAAAATGGATTAATTGGCGGCTGCTCAGTCCGCAGAGGTGCGTCCGTAATGCTCCTTTAATAGCCCTGGGTATAACATAGCCAACGTCGGGTCCACATCAGCACAGAGGTTCTTTCTCACCAAATTGACCACTTAAGGTATTCATCATCAGATAGAGATCTAACACACCGCTGTGGGTTCAGAGGGGTTACGGAGGGGCCAGAGAACGCTCTGGACTTTTACACTTGCGCAGAGAGGGCTATAGGCATCAATATCTGTAGATTCTGAGGATGGCCATGGACTCCGGGATTACATAAGAAATGGCAAAAATAATAGATACTATAAATGAAATGATTTCTCAAAAAATATTATAGCAAAAAATCCAACAAAATGTGTATCATCTACATTCAACCATTATATTATTATAAATAAATGTTAGTTATATATATTTCAAGTTATCAGAAGTTATATATATATATATATATATATAACCTCTGAATAGGCCTCATCGTGGTTCTGCAGCACAGTGATGACCTCATTCAGGACAAGAGCAGACCCCTTTGTTCTCTGAGTTGAGTGATGGCTGATGGACCACCAGGGCTACCTGGTGGGTTGTGGGGCCTGGGGTGGGGTGGTGGTGCCTGGGGTGGGGTGGGGTGGGACGGGGGTCCCCCAGTGTCAAGAGGTGGGTCGTTAAAGACCAAGGTGGTTGGAGTGGTGGAGGAAATGGAAATGTGGAAGTATGGCACGGCGATGGACAGATATACGGCAGACTGGAAGGACAAAAAACAGCCTTACACCCATACACCCTTCCATAAAGCTGTTATTTAAATAACATTCATTAAAAATAACTACTATTTGATACACATAACCATTGGTTTAGCTCCTGAACCAAACAAATTCTAACAGTTGAAATTAAAACAAATCCAACAACACTGTGCAGGCCAAGATGTACATTTTCTGTTGCCCTGGTGGTTTGTGTGTTGTGCATAATAAGTGCTGAGCCTCAGGTTTCCTATGAAGAGGGTTGAGCCATGGTGGTCCATGACGCTGGGTTGAACAGGCACTGGACTATAGGTATGAGGCCGAGGCAAAGACCAACTACTGGATGGGTTCCAACTCAGACCCTGTTGGTTTACCAACGGACCAATAGTGTGCGACCTGGGACCTTTTGCTGTTAGCAAAGCCAGGAATCATGGATTCATACTAAAGCTTTGTGCGGCAGCAGCAGGTCATCCAGGGGAGTTATGGATGCACTTTTCCTCCATCGGAAATCACCATCACTGCATACGCACATGCATACACTCATGCACGTGCATGCGTAAATGCATGTCTGTGCACAAGCACACATACACATGCATGTTTGGACGCACAAAAACATGATACCCAATACACACACACACACAAACACACACATCATTAATGCAATAGGATGATAAATGAGAAGGAAAGCAAACACAAGAGGTTATCTGAGCCAAACACTCTGATTGGTCGAAAATGTCAACCATTACGATAATGACCATCGTTTTTGATTCCTACATAAACACAGACGCCGTCCAACTCCTCAGTACATACCGATCCACAGCAAAACCAATAATTGATGACAAAGATTTGCTAATAATCTAAGCCTTGCTCAGACTCTCCCTTCCCTAAGCCCTCGCTGGTCTTTAACCGTGTCAGTAAATACACCCGTTGGCGATGGACGCCGCTTACTTGTATTTGTTCTGCGCTCCGAAATGTTTACGCATTAAGCAGAGCTAGCGTTGCAGCGGTATCCATCATCCCGCGCTGTGCCAGCGCAACAACGCTATAAGTCAGTAAACAACCAACCCCCCCCCCACCGACTCCAACTCAAGCATCATACACCGAAACCTGGAGACGTGTTTACTCAGAACGTAGCAAACCTTCTGGAACGTGCTATGAAAGGCACCTTCTGTCTGATCAAGATGGAGGTCTCTTGATGGTTGAGTCAGGTTTTCATAATCCCCCCCCCCCCCCTGCCGTCCGTCGTAATTAAAAGGGATTTTCTTGCGGAGAATGCCGTCTCCAGAGGAATCCCCTGATGACTCACTCAGGAGGAACATCAAATGAATCCAAGTCTTAGTGATTCATCGCAGCAATTTCCCACAATGGAGCCGGGGAAGGCTCCTTTGTACAATAGAGTATTATACAATAGAGTTGAAACATTCACTTCATTGATTGATTCAGTGTTCTGGGCGTAAGGACAGCTCATGGATGCTCACCTATCCATCACATCGCAAAGTATACAAGAGAGAAGGAAACTGGGAGAATGTTGGACATACTGTAGGAACTGGTTTGGGCGGGGGGGGGGGGGGGGGGGGGGGGGGGGGGGGGTAGTCCTGTGGTTAGGGTGATTCCCAGGCCAAAGGTCCTGTTCAATCCCAAGTAGCCTATCTCTGGTAGGCCTTTTTGAGCGAGATGCTCTAGACTCCTCACATCATGTAAGTTGGGGTCATGGCTTCAATGTTTAGACATGGGTTAGACATCACTGTAAGTCAGGGTTGGGCTTCACTGTAAGCCAGGGTTAGGCTTCACTGTAAGCCAGGGTCAGGCTTCACTGTTAGTCAGGGTTAGGCTTCACTGTAAGTCAGGGTTAGGCTTCACTGTTAGTCAGGGTTAGGCTTCACTGTTAGTCAGGGTTAGGCTTCACTGTAAGTCAGGGTTAGGCTTTACTGTTAGTCAGGGTTAGGCTTCACTGTAAGTCAGGGTTAGGCTTCACTGTTAGTCAGGGTTAGGCTTCACTGTAAGTCAGGGTTAGGCTTCACTGTTAGTCAGGGTTAGGCTTCACTGTTAGTCAGGGTTAGGCTTCACTGTAAGTCAGGGTTAGGCTTTACTGTTGGTCAGGGTTAGGCTTCACTGTAAGTCAGGGTTAGGCATTACTGTAAGTCAGGGTTAGGCTTCACTGTAAGAAGGGGTTAGGCTTCACTGTAAGTCAGGGTTAGGCTTCATAGTAAATCAGGGTAAGGCTTCACTGTAAGTCAGGGTTAGGAATCTTGCAGTATAGAGGGGAGAATGGAGATCAAACCTAATGCTTTTTGCTTTGAGGTAAAGTCAGAATCCAAACGAATATCCCAAAATGATATCCCAAACTGACATCCCAATCTGATATCCCATGCTTTCTAAACCTAAAGGATAAAAGCCAGTCCTGTATCACTGCTCCTCTAAAGTACTGTTTTTGTGCCTCTCTACCTTGTGTAGTTACTTGTTATATTAAGCACTGCCCTACTGTCCGGGTCTTCTGTATAGAAACATTAATATCTGAAGGAAAAGTATAAGGTTAGGCAATTGAGATGAGGTGCCAGAGAGAGTAGGAGACGATGGATTTACCACCCGTACGCTGATGTTTAAAATCACGATGGCGCTTTAAACTACATTGTGGTAAAAGACAGAAGGCAAGGCAGGACTTGTTCATTTATAAAGCACCCTCCAACATTCAGAGTGCTGCAAATTAGGCAGGAATCCTATTTTAAAAAGTGCAATCAATAAAAGACGATGAAAGAGTAAAGCTAAATAAAGCATAAGAATGTAACACCAGCGGGGTACTGAAGCGTGGCTCCACAACACTACAACGGTAGAGCGACAGCAACAAGTCTTTTTCAAACGGGCGTCGCTCTGGACTTGGTGACACCTTCGAAACACATCAGGCCTCGACCAAGGGGGTCTCACACCCCGACCCACCTCCACCTCCACCACCACTAGCACGACCGGCCGTATGTCTGAAGCCGTGTGTACTACCTGGCGCGGGCGAGCGGGGAGATGGATGGTGTGTTGACAGAGGGGGGGGGGGGGGGGGGGGGGGAGCGATGGGTGGGAAGGAAGGAATAAACGAGGAGGGAGGGGGAAAAAAACGGGGAAAAACATAGATGGGTGGAGGAGAAGAGGAGGAGAGGAGAAAGGTGTGTAAACTAGTGTTGGATGGATGGAAAGAGTTGAGGTGATGGGGGGTGATGTTTGTCTAAGGTGTATAGGGCCGAGGAGAAAGGGGACTAGGGGGTTGGGGGGGGGGGGTTGGTCGGTGAGGGGGGCTGAGGTACGGTATAATTGGGTGTAGGGTGATGTCGTCCGCGGTGCACCCTAGCCCCCGTGTGCCTTCCCCGGCTCCAACGATAACTTTTGCGGTTTTTGACTAAGGTATTTTTTCGGGGGGCCACAAAGACGCCCTCAGAAGCAGCCTTGCCCGGGGACGGTTCCATCCCAAACAGCGACCGGGGAACCCTGGTTCCTCCAAAGACGGAAATGTCTCCAAACCCCCGTATGCCACCCAATTTACTCTGGCAACCTTCGCCCAACCGCGGCTTTTATACGAGTACAGTTTTTTTTTTGAAGTGTTGTTTTTTTTTATGTTGGCAGACAGGATGATGGACGACGAACGAACAGCTACCTGCTAGTTATGCGCGATGCTAGGCTCGTAAAAAAGCGCATGCATTAGCATGTATTTGAGTGTGTGTTAGAGCAATTAAAGATTTTACTTTTTTGCTGAGAAATGGGCCGGGGGGGGGGGGGGGGGGAGAACTTGGCCGTCGGTGGGTTTGTTGTTGTTCGTCTCTGTTCATTTCTGTGGAAAGCTGTAGAGGTTGAAGCCCAGTCCTGAGCGGAGCGGACTTGGTTCTACTGCCCATGGGGGTTGGTAATTAAAACAGAGCAGAACACGACCTGGAAACCACAGGTTGCACACACACACGCCTCACAAAATAGAGCCTGTCTGGGTCCAGATTCCACGCCGAGTGGTTCAGAACCAGGGTGGAAAGACATCTAGCTGTTAGTTTAGGATGGTGATGTTTTTGGGTTTGGTTTAGAATTCAAATATTGTACCTGTTCCTCTACGCCAACAGCGCTAAACGGGCCAAAAGTTAATATTATTTTTGAGTGTGATTTTTGGCCTTAGGTCTATTATTGTTATTTTCTATAGCCTATGTTATGTATTTAAATTTTATATTTATTCGATTCTGTATGGCATTGCCATCTTCCTTAAATACTCATATGTTAAATGGCAAGGAAAGGGAGGTAAAAATCACATTGCCAAATAATTTTATGATATGTGCTGAACACTGTCATGATGGAATATTATGATAGTTTAAAACGTTATGTATCTCACCATCTAATGGAAACCTACAAAATGAAAGGAGATTAAAAGGGGTAGTGAATCCAAAACCGTTTCTTTTTCTTTTTGAGCAGGTAATATATCTTACATGATCGTCAACATAGTCATCTATTCCATTTTGTCACTGTTACTAAAATAAGACCGTCATTTAAAAAAAACTGGTGTGAAACCCGATGTTCTTTCCAGTCTCTTACAAACAGTTTGAGAACATCGACTCTGCTGCGTTGTATACGTGACGTCAAAGTTCCATTTAGTATCCTCTAGAGGTGTTCAGACAAGGTGTGTGCTGATGTGCAGGGTCGATTTAGATGGCCACGTCCGAGAGAGGGTTCCCAGACACTCATAGTTTAACTCCACGGGGTGTGTGGATGTGTGAAGCTCCGTCTGAGCGGCGGTTCATTTTCATGTTTGTGTCTGAGAGAGTATTAAGCTTCTCTGACACTTCTCTGACACTTCTCTGATCATAACGCTCCAACATGATGACAGTACTAAAAAAGTATCACAAAGTTGCTGTCGGTCGTAGCCACGGGGCTAACGCGTCCCGCTCCTTTACCGTTCCTTAAATAGGCTGCTTTTTAAGGTCAGCTTAAACAATGACCTTACACTTTCACTGTGTGTTCTCCTAATGTGACCTGAGCCATGTGACCCCTTCTCAACACCACTTCTCCTCAGCCTCCTCACCCCCTCTGTCATCGTAATCCTCCTCATTTGTCCCGTCTTTCTCAGAACCTAATCCATCACAAGAGTTGGTCCCCCCCCCCCCCCCCCCCCCCCCACGTTCCCTCCTGGTCTGTCCCCCCCCCCCCCCCAAACCTCAACTGACCTTAGACTGCTGCCCCCACCAATGCATCCAGCACCCAGCATATCCTTAACCTATGTTTCACACATATGTCTTTTCCTTTTTGATTGGAGGAAATAGGTACAGGAAAATAGGCCTAACGAAACCCAATCCTTTGCTACAATGCTACGATACCATTTATAGAAGATTCTTAGCTGGCTTCCATTTGTTGTCATAGGAATATTACAACATTAATCCGGGGACTGTTATCAAATTTATTATAATAGTGTAGCGTTAATTAAAGCATTGTGGGCTCATTCTTAAATTCATAATGTCGATGTGATAATCCGAGGCAGGGACCGGATTTCAAAAGTTTGAACAGGAGTCAAGGAGGAAATGGAAGTGGTGACGTTGGGGAGATAAGGGGCGATAGGTCAAGAGAGCGAGGGAAAGAGGGGAGTGAGGAATTTGCTGTGATTATTGGAAGACAGAGACAGAGCGCAAGACAGAGAGGGCGAGAGCCCAAGAGAGAGCGCAAGAGCGTGCAAGAGACAGAGAGAGAGAGAGATTCCCTCCAAATGTTGAAGGGTGTTTGTTTGTCATGGCCCTGAATCAAACTGGACTAACCTACAAACATGGAGGGGGATAGATAGAGAATGGGACGAGACTGAATTATGGGCTGGTGAGGGAGCTAGGGTTAGGGAGCTTTAGCTGAGATAGAAAGCCTTATCCTTGTCTTTGTGGGGTCTTATTTGTTTATCTGACCGTGTGCCTGTGTGTGATTTATATGTATTACAATAGCCATAGGAGGAGAACGATTTAAAGAATGATTTAAAGGGCACACGTGTGTGTGTGTGTGTGTGTGTGTGTGTGTGTTTGTGTTTGTCTGTGTATGTGTGTGTGTGTGTGTTTGTGTGTGTGTGTGTGTGTGTGTGTGTGTGTATGTGCGCACATATTTGTGTATGTGTGTGTGTGTGTGTGTTTGTGTGTGTGTACGTCAATGTGTGCGTGCGTGCATCCGTGTGTCTACGTGGATGTGTGTGTGTGTGTGTGTTGTGGGAAGCAGTGGCCAGTGAGACCCAGATGCTTCATGCCTTGCCTAGATACACAAACGATGCTTGATTGCCTCTCATCTGAACCATATAGCTTCCAAGCCACCACACACACACTCACATACACATATGCAAAAGCACTAATGTGCTTGAAGCAACACACTTAACAACCTAGCACTAACAGAGAGAACATTGAGAAACATTGATTGATTCCCTCAAATTGTATCTGGGATTATTGTTCACATGTAAAGCAGACACACATTGACATACGTGCATACTTGGAAACACAACCACGCACGCACACACACACACACACACACACACACACACACACACACACACACGCACACACACACACGTACACTAACACACATGTAAACACTGACATACATGCACACACTGACACACACCTACCAAAACACTCATCAACCAATCACTCTCTCTCTCTGTCTCGCTCTTCTCCCCATTTCCCTCTTTCTTCCTGTCCATATCTACATTCCTCATACACAGAGCTCCATCCCTCAGTGTGTGTTTGTTTGGAGAGAGCGTGAAAACGACCCAGGCAGACCAGACAGAGGTTCCAGCATACCCATGAGTCTTAAGACAGACAAAAAACACATTTTCCTGACCCTCTCTTCCTTTCTCACTAACTATCTCCATTACCCTTATTTACCTAACTACCTAAACCTTATCTACCTATATACTGAACCCTTATCTACCCAACTGGTACTAACGTTGTCTCCCTCTTCCTCCCTCTCCCTCATTCTCTTCTCACCATTCCTTTGGTCCCTCCATCAAGATCGACTCATTTAAATGGTGCACGTGAGTGTCCTGACATGCTAACTACAGTTGTAAATCAAAGCTTCTGCCCCAATCTGGATAGCAGGCATGTGTGCGCACACACACATACACACACAAAAACACTAACATTAACTCTCATGCAAATTCATCGACGCACACACACACACACAGACACACACACACACACACACAAACACAAATGCGCATGCAATCAACAATGCTCACACATACACACAGGGATACCCACACAAACACACACATATAAACATTTAGTCTGTCTGTCTGACCATCGTAATTTATCTGCGACCATTATGAAGGTGTGAGACGAACAGAAACAGCCCTGCTTCAAGACACGAGTGACCTCTCGTCATAGGTCACTTCCTGGTTAAGCCCCGCCTGCTCAGGTTAAAGTCTTGAATGTAAAACACTACATATACACATCAGTCATACGGCAAAGAAATATGAAACGATAAATAAAACCCCTCTTTGAAGGAGTGGTGATAACTTTCCGTCTCCTTAAAGTGGATGGAAACGGTGCAGTCCTAAGTGTGTCCAGACTGGGTTAGATCCCAGCAGGGAAAGCTAACGTTACGCGGTCATTTATAGTGACTAGTAATTTATGTGCTCACGGAACCATAGGGTTCGGACAAATGAGACGTCGGAATAGCATGCGCTGTGTTGTGAGTTCACGGCCCATAACCCTGATCGGCTCTGTGGATCGCTGTCGGCCGGCTGCTCGATCACGCTGGGTATGGATTTTAACAACATGATCTAATTGTTCTGGTACTCTCTCTCTCTCTCTCTCTCTCTCTCTCTCTCTCTCTCTCTCTCTCTCTCTCTCTCTCTCTCTCTCTCTCTCTCTCTCTCTCTCTCTCTCTCTCTCTCTCTCTCTCTCTCTCTCTCATTTTGAGTTCTATCCATCTGTTCTTTTTCCTTACATATTTGACGTCTGTGTGTCAAAAACAGACTCCCTCTTACACACAAGCATATGAACAAATTCTTACATACACACATACACAATATCTCACTGCAACACACGAAAAATCCCACTCACACACAAGCACATACTGTCTTACACACAAACACACACACACACAGACTACTCTTACACACAAAGACACACACACCCTCTTGCATGGAGAAACACGTGCACAGACACACATCCGCACACACAGACACACACATACACTCTTCCGAACAAACACACACATACACACCCACACACTCACACGCACTTCCGAGCCCTCTCTGTGGTTGTGAACACGGTGAAATGAGATGGAACACAGAGCCATCGCTGGGTCACCGTCACGGAGGTGAGCATCATCCACAGGGGCCCCGCCCCTCTCACCCCTCATTGGCCGACTGACCCCCCTGTATGCTCCGGGACATGACACAGCCGATTAAAAGCACATTTATGTGGCTTCGCAGCATATCCACTGGGCAGGAACATCAGAGAGAGAGAGAGAGAGAGAGAGAGAGAGAACTACTACTGTTGGAGCATTTAAAGCAACGCTGTGCAGGTTGTCACACACACACACACACACACACACACACACACACACACACACACACACACACACACACACACACACAACTAACACAGGCCAAAAGTAGCAGCTCCTGTCATAGTCACTGGGATTTTTGTTGGATTTCAAAGTATGTATTCAGTCCATTAACAGCAAACATTGAACCAGGCAGAGGACTCTAGGAAACAGAATAGTGTGTAGTGGTTAGGATGGAAGACCCAATGTCTCCAGTCTCTCTGCATGCATCCTTGAGCTGCCCTATCAACTCCCCCCTCTTCCCCACCTGATCCCTTATAAAGTGAATCTGAATTCACTGTAAGGAATGGATAAAGGTGCTACATGACTCTAAATAATATATAGTAATCTGGATGTTGGATGACAGATGTATCTGCTTGTGAAGTTATGAAGTGGGAGAGAGAGAGAGAGAGAGAGAGAGAGAGAGAGAGAGAGAGAGAGAGAGAGAGAGAGAGAGAGAGAGAGAGAGAGAGAGAGAGAGAGAGAGGGGGAGAGAGAGAGAGAGAGAGAGAGAGAGAGAGAGAGAGAGAGAGAGAGAGAGAGAGAGAGAGACAGAGACAGAGACAGAGAGATGAGCTAGAGAGTAAAGTGGGAGTCAGAGATCGAGAAGAATAAATAAAGATAGAGAAGGAGTGACTTAATCTAAATTTAGCAGATCTTATGGCATATTTCAATTATTTGCATTCCTCTCAGGATTGTTGAACGTACACCACATGTTCTGCCTATGGAAAAGACCTCGAAGAGAAAATACCTTGATGATAAATAAACTAAATGGAAAGAGCTCCATACATGTGTTCAGGTTCAGGTGGTTTTCATATATCAGTGGCTAGGTCTGAATAACGCATCGAGGCAAATTGACATTTGCAACCATGATAGCACTAGATAACATAACATTATTCTGCGCCTTAATGCTGCAGATTTATTGTTTGTCTGCACATGATCTACGGTTTGGTGTTGTTTGATCACTGCCCCGTTACCTGAACGGTTCCTGTTCAAGTCCTCTACGTCTCAGAATCCTGGCAATCTGACGTCCAAATGACACACTGACGTAAACATTTCATCACTTTGCCTTCCTTTAACAAGACATGTCAATTACAATAGAACATATTAATATTGCAAGTGTGATATGTGTAGCCTAAGTAATGACTTAAAGGCTAAAAGGGCCAATGGGTTGGGGGAGGTGATGAAATCCAAACATGCGCCACACTATTGTGATCCTTTTTCCTTCTGTCTGTGGTGAGACCACATGTTGCATGATGGGGGGCTTCCATGTTTATCTTAACCACCACGTTCAGACCAGACAAAATCTGTGTGTGGGCCAAGTCACTCAAGCATGGGCACTCACACAGACACACACACACACACACACACACACACACACACACACACACACACACACACACACACACACCCAAACACACACATACACACACACACACACACACACATACACAAACACACACAGGCACACAGACACACACCAGACTCCCTTGCAGTACTTTTTACACAACAACGTGTTTCTCAGAAGACGGGAGAGCGTGCGTGTTATTGGAGGAGCTTGGGGGACGCCTCCATGCTGAGCGGCAGTACACGTGTGATGACCGTGTTCTTCCATCGACGCTCGCATTCGTTGCTTGGTTCTTATTCTCTAGAGGCCATCAGTATTTAATGTCTCATAATTCCCCTTCATGGATACGTCTTTTCTTGCCACAGTCTGAGCGAGAGAGTACTAAGCTAAGCAACAATCAATCAGCACAAACAAGACAAAGCCTTGTGAAAAAGTGATTGGAACGAGAGTTTAAAGAAGAGGGATTCTGGTTGTTGCGAAATAAGCAAAACAATGAAATGATAATGACATGGAGAGACGAAGAAACTAAACAGAGTGAGAAAGTAACAAAAGGGAGGAGAGAAAGAAAGTCAGAGAGACTGAGAGAGAGTGAGAGTCAGAGAGATCATATAATAACCGAGTCTTGATGGTAACCAGACAAAACTGGTAAAACAAACACATCCAAGAAAGTACTTTATTTGCGCTATATCTCAGATTACTCACACAACATTTTAGCATGACCACACGCCTGCATTAGACCCTCGAATGTGGGGATTGGTCTGGAGTGAATCAGCATGTCTTTGCTAGGGAGCCACATTATTATAAAATGATTACAACGATTAAACAAAGGCTATCTAAAGTTTAGATTGTTTATAATCTGATCTCTATTGAATGAGCCGCATGACAGCATGATTTTTTTAATCGATGACGCCTGGGGAAACGACTTCAGTGGGTTGTATTCCAAATCTTCAAGTAAAAGCACTCAACATCAAGAATATCCCAGAATCCCAACAGTTTTACCAACAAATCACCACAAAGCAAATAAAAAATCGAACTTATAAGTATAGCCTTGTAAAGAAATGTATTACACTATATATTGAAATTGATATCTTCTTGTGAAAGCTGGGAAAAAAACATAAGATAGATGGGTTAGCAGCTGGGCTAAGGTACTTTAGCCTCAGTTCTCAAGCACCAGGCCCTGGCTGCAAGGCAAGTGGGACCGGGCCCCTGACGGGCACAATGGGGCCCCCCAACAAGGGCCCCTCTGAGCTCCGGGCCCCAATGCGACTGTACTGTCTGCCTATATTTAAGACACTGGCAGTCACTATGGAGTATTTTTCCATACCGAAAGAAGATGCACAGACAAACCTAGGTGCACACGTGTGATCAATTATGTAAAAGTGTCGATAACATGGATGACTTTGACATATGGTGCGCTGCCAAAGACTAGAGAGAAGGCTCACGTCTCCACCATCGCCGGGTCAGATTTGACCCTGAACCCTTAACACCTAAAACTTAAACAAGGAGCCCCTCTGACCCTAACAAAACGGATGAGAAGGGTGTAAAGGGGAGGGGAGACATCATTCAGTGACGGATATTCATCATAATGTTTGCTAACATCTCAGACGAGTTTCTCCTAAAAATGAATGCAAGCTGGCTCATCACCTTTGACATGTAAGTGAGCATTATGATGAATATCATTAGGCTCACCATAATGTTCACTGACATCTCAAACGAGAATCTCTTCACAAAGCACCACAAGCTGGTTGAATACCTTAAACAGACAACTTGGTGACTGAACATTGCTCACATGAACATGAAACACGTTTTGTAGTGTTGCCTCGCAATTTCCCATCCTTCTCCATGACATTTGATCAATTCAGACATTTAAAATATTCTAAGACCGGAAATGTTTTCCAGGACGCATGGGAACCCTGTTCATAATCAAACAATACTAATATAGCAAAAAATATATAAATACTAAAATATTTCACAATTAATGAATACTTATATGGTTCATAAAATATAAACACTAAAGTATTTCACAATTAATGAACACTTATATGGTTCCTAATATATAAATATTAATGTATCCCACATAAATAAATACACATTAATAAATGTATTAATATGTATTTCATAATGTACACAGGGGTTGGTTCGGCCGTGTCTCCAGTCAGGAAGAGCTATCAGTTCTGCTGCTGCTTTCTGCTGAGGTTTCATGTTTTCTGTCTCCCCAGTCTGACTGCCGTCACACCCACTTACTCAACAAGACTAACGTCCGTGCTCATTAGCAGTCCCCGGCAACACGGTAACCTGATAACTGTTCCTAGCTAATATACTCACACACACTCACACGCACACACACACACACACACGCACACACGCACACACGCACACATGTCCGCGCAAACACACACACACAACTACTGCAGCCGCAATTCAGCCACCTTTGTAGACTCACACTTAATTTCTACATGTGTGTGTATCACATGGACTGTGTGTGTGTAGTATCTGAAGGTGTACAATACACAACCCAAATGCTCTCATACAAACACACAGAAGTACACACATTGGAAAATGACACCCAGACACAGACAAACTCACAAGCACCTACACACACATTTTCAGCGAAGCAAGCACACACACACACACACACACACACACACACACACACATGCATGACCCGCACATGCACACCATTTTCCCATTGGAACCACATGTGTGGCTTCTGAGGCTGCCAGGGCTACACATGTTGCACGTATCATGTATGTCAGCACTTCTGTTGGTTTCCATGCCGACGGTTGATGCTGAGGTCTGGACATCCACAGGGCCGTGTTCTGGCAAAGCCTGTTTGACTCTCTGCCTATCTGTCTAGAGTTGTGTTTTGCATTGCTTCATTCAAACAGCATGACGCAAAGGCGCTCATTGTTTAAATAAATTACTCAGAAAGAGAAGAGATGTTGACCCTTTACTACGGACTAACCAATGATATTGTTGATTCAACAACCCTGAAAGAATACCAATCCTAATGGATATGATTTGCGATATAATGACACGGCATACCCACTTTTACGGTGGGTACGGATACGTTTTTGTGGTACAAACGGTTAGGAAAGGTCTTCCATTGTAACAGAATATAACGATTTTAAATGCTATTTTGACGTATCCATTGATACAGAAGTCCTTGCTGCGTTGATAGCATCAGTCAGATGCACTTCGTGGCCGAATTAGAAAACAACAGCGGCTTATCCGAGCAGACGATCGCAGGCGGTGCCATCAGAATGGCCTGGCGCTTGATCATATGCCTCATGAAGTGAATCTTAAACGCAGTATCAGCTTACAGCCTTTACCACACGGTCCCTGGCAGGCCCATCGGGCTCGAATCCAAACCTCCTGGTCGTAACAATTAACGAACCGATGGCAACGTCCCAGAACTCCATGAGAAGGTTTGGACCGAGAAGCTTTGGTCTTTGCGGAGATGGATGGATCCTGGAGATACGCCGTAGTAACGAGATACCCTCATAATCCTCATCAAGGTCGATGGAACGAGCAAGAGTATCTTTGATTCTCTTTATCTCCTGCCCTCCTCATCCTTCAAACTCCTACTGTCTGGGAGAGGAAAGAAAACCACTGAGGGCCGACCTGAGGGCTGCTCTCCTGGTTTAGAAGAACGGTCGACTCGGGCCGTGATTACGGAGTTCAGGATTGGAGTTCAGACTGCTTTGGGACGTCCCATTTCCTTCCACTAGCTAGTTTGACTCTAAGCAGGCCTTTTTTTCTTCAGGTTCTTCATTATATGTGTCCCACCAAGGGCCAATTCTCAATACCCTGGAGGCATAGTCTCCTGGAGGGATCCATGAGCATTTTGCATTTTGCAGAGAAAACTTTAAAAACCCAAAGCTTCATTCGAGTGCACTACCAGCAGCTTGGCAGCATCCACACAGAGAGCTTGAGCTTCACACAGCGAGACATCACTCTCCGCTGAAGGCCCCTTGACACGCTGTTTACCGATCCGACCAGATAAATCCCTCGCCAATCACGTCTGACACGGCTCTCCTGGAGAGCTTCCGCTAATCAGCGAGAGCTTCAAAAATGCACTGCCTTGCAATCCGACAGGACAAGGACATTGAGAGAGAAAAAATACAAACTTTCCCGTAACATGTTTGGCGCTTTGTCAAAAGCACTTCCTTTTTGTGGAATCTGCTGGTTTGAGGTCTAATCGGAGCTGAGAGCGCCGCTCAGAGGGCAGGATGAGGCCGATTATGGGATGGAAAGGGTCCGGAGAGATTTGGGTATTAGCATGCGCGCTAGCCAGTATTAGAAGAAGAACAACTCTAGTCTAGCCGGTCTGTCCCTAAGGGAAATACTTAGCCGTTGATAGCATATGTCTGTTTTGCTTTAGCTGTCGAGGTTCTATGCCTCAGCCTTGTGATGCTGTTAGCCTGTGCCTGTGGGAGTGTGTGTGTGTGTGTTTTGTATGTATTAAGGCATTAGAGGGTGTTTGTTTAAGTTAGGCAGCTGTTATTGTAAAAGGTCATTTTGTAATGCCATTTGTCAACGTTAATCTGCATAAAAAGTGATCAGTTGGGGTTCCCCCAAGCTTGGAGCAGAGTTAAGGACAAAAAGAAGGAACATACAAACAAGAGGATAACTCTATGCTACATATCTATAATTAGAATCGTTTGAGAATCATTTCAAACAATAATGTTCAAAACACTTAATGTACAATATTCCTACTATCCAAAATAACTTTATTTATTATATTGCAAGGTTTTCATTGAATGGGGTTTCCTCGAGCCTAGGTAAGTTAAACACTACAAACATTGCCTCTTTGCCATTTCCGCCCAAGCCAGGACGGACCAAAGGCTCACCTGGGTAAATTCAAACCTATAGGAGTGGCCTATTTACCGTTCCGCCCACCTCCAATATAAACCTATTTCTTACCTGTGTTCGAGAGATGCTTCATCAACCACCTCCATAACGTAAGCGTGTTTCTCTTGTGTTTCTGTTGGAATAAACCACGTGTTGAACATTTACAAGTCATGCCTAGCCCGAAACAACGATAACACAAGGGATGAAATGGGTTTCCCATCACCAGCCAGGTTTGGAGGCACGGTTTGCTACCCGAATAGCATCCTTATTCTCCCAGTTAGCTGTGGAGGGGCTGGGGGGATCATTTAGACAGGTCTTGTCTCTTTTTTTTTTTAAGAGTCTGTTTCTTTACTGTATGGCTCAACTCCCAAGTCCACCCCTGTAGCTTGCAGTTGTTTAATTAAGGTGTGTAAGCATAATGGAAAAATGAATAAAATAATTTGAACAAATGTAATGATTAACACAATGCGAAGCTGGGAAAACACAGAGCTGTAAGGGATAAATATAATAGGAAAGTCATATTTTTTAAGTCTTTAAGTGTTCACCAAGTGTTAGCATAGCACTTAAACGCAAACGATAAAAGTCAGGTCACCTTTTAAAATACGTCCCAATAAATCATAATTTCGGGTCTAAATTTAGCTGAGGTTAAAGAATGTAAAAACAACAGATGGTCAACCTTATACCGTTTGTTATTCATAACTCCTTACTCATGTGTTATTTCAATGACTGTTTCTACCCTGCTTCGGAATTGATGATATGTTTAACGATGCCAATAATCGAAGAAGGTGTCAATCCAAACATATTGTGGCTAACATTCCACTCCTCGCCTCCACCCTTCTCCTAGCGCACATCGTTGCGATGCGTCACCTGCTCCACTGCTAAGTGGCTAACGATTCGGCTTTAGCCTCTGACCGGTTTGGTCTGGTTTCCGACCCAGTCATAATGCAATAAATAATCAAAAGGATACCGAACGTCTACGTTTTTTCCGGCTAATCCCGAAGAAGGTTACCGAAGATGTAACCGATATCCAATGAACGTGTTATTAAAACACATCAATGTGTTTAATAGTGTTTGTGTTCATTTCTTCAAAGCCACGAATAAACAACAATGAAACTAAACGCAGTCTAACAAGGTTCTCTACACGGAACAATCGGTTTAAGAGCACACGGTCTTACCGACTTATAGAATTTGTTCTGGAAGACTCCCCTACACGTCTTGACATCGCCAAAACAATAAAAAGAGGATGCTGGCGCGATTGTGTGTCTCCTTGTTGCTCTTGGAGGTGCGGTGATGTCACGCTAGCCGCGGGGAAGATGGATGTAATAGCTTTAAAAACATGGAAGTATGGGAACGATTTATGATGTTGATTGAGCTTGAATGCAGCTGAGACGGGGGGCGAGGGGGGGAAGGTTTGGGGCAGGGTAGTATTGTGTCTGTGCCTCGTGTTTGAGTCCCAGTCTGAAGTGTCCTTGAGCAAGGACCCTCCTAACCCTGACCGGCTCATTACTTTACCACCTCTGTTTAAAATCACTTAAAATGCTGTAATGCGGGTAAGCTAAATGTGACCCTTTTGGACCGAAAGATCAAGACCAGTCAGACAGGGTTAAAGAAAGTAGGTGTGATGGGACTCAAGGATCTTTCACACAAAGACACACATGCACACACACAAACTGTTTACCCTACTGACATTCACGCAAACAACTGCATGCACGCTCTGTTTAAAATCACTTAAAATGCTGTAATGCAGGTAAGTGAGATGCAACCCTTTTGGACCGAAAGATCAAGACCAGTCAGACAGGGTTAAAGAAAGTGTGATGGGACTCAAGGATCTTTCACCAAATGACCTGCAAGGATCCAGCGATAATGAAGCTTTCAGAGAGCTTAGAGAGAGGATGTGCTATTTGGGGAAGAGTGCACACACATATAAACAAATAATTAAATAAATATATAAATAATATATGTACTTCTAACTTTTAAACCCACTTAGGGCTAATCGAGTGAAAGAAATTCAGAGAGATGGAAGGAACGAAATGTATACCAAGACATATCCTATACGAACATATTTTATTTGGACTAAGGCACGTTCAGGCATACACATGAATGCTAGTGCACACACACACACACACACACATACACAAACACACACACACACACACAAACACACACACACAATCACATGCACACACACGCACACACACACAAGAAAACCCACGTAGACAGAAAAGCACACATATCAGCAACTATGTAGTTGGGTATTAGCAACTACAATACTATACAGAATCTTTCCCTCTCTCTTATCGTCCCAGTTGCAAAAAGGAAACGTAGCTATTTGCTACATGCAGAAGCAAACCCCAGATACAGAAGGTTTAATGCTTACTAGTTATAGAAAAGTAAATGATGGCTAATGGTAGTAAACAAAAGCATATGGCTGTAAAGGAGAATTGGTGGACGGGGGTAATACCATCAAAAATCTACCTCACATGTCTGAAATGTGTAATAAAATAAATAATTTCGGTTAGGTAATATAATAGCCCACCCCGATTCTACTCTCATAAAAAACACAGATACAGTATCAAATGTGCTACAAGCAGTTAAAACAGTAAGATAAACACGTATCAAGAAATTTTATATCCAACTTTGTTTGAAAAGCATTGAGATTTAATGTGGCCGCGGTTGGCAGAAATGTGCAAATAGCAAATGTTACATTGGGTTGCTCTTCCACACACACACACACACGCACGTACATGCACACACACACACATACACACACAAACACATGCACACACACACAATCTGTTAAACCTACTGACGTTTCAACACCTGCATGTACACACACACACACACACACACACTCAAACATCAGTGTATTTGCCGATGTAATTAAGAAGAACCCAGGGCCCTCAGCCGCTCCCTGTGAAGGCCCCTCGTTGGGGCGGAGGGGTCGGGACGGGCCAGGACCCGGTGATGGACAGAGGGGGGGGCGGTCCGGGGCCAAGAGCAGCCCGGGCCTGGGGGAGGGGAGGTCGAGGAGCAGGAGGGGACAAAATCAATACTCAGACATTACTTTAGAAAATAAACATTTACGCTCGGAGCACACCGTTTGGCAGAGAGAGGCGGTAACCTGTCCCTATTGGTGGGACTCAACCCCAGGAGGTGGGGGGGGTTGGCTGGGGGTCTGGCTCACGTCGGAGGTGATGGGTCCTGGCATGACCAAGTTGATGTGGGGGGATAGCCAGGTCTTAAGGTAAGGAGAGAGAGACAGAGAGAGAGACAGAGAGAGAGAGAGAGAGAGAGAGAGAGAGAGAGAGAGAGAGAGAGAGAGAGAGAGAGAGAGAGAGAGAGAGAGAGAGAGAGAGAGAGAGAGAGAGAGAGAGAGAGACAGAGAGAGAGAGAGAGACAGAGAGAGAGAGAGAGAGGGAGACAGAGAGAGAGAGAGAGCGAGAGAGAGAGAGGGAGAGAGAGAGAGAGAGACAGAGAGAGAGAGGGAGGGAGATGGAAAGAGAGAGAGTGAGTCAAGGAGATGGTGAGGGAGAGGGAGAGAGATAGAGAGAGAGAGTCAGGGAGATGGAGTGAGAGAGAGGGAGAGAGAGATTAAGAGAGTGAGATATAGAGAGAGACAGAGAAAGAGAGAGAGAGAGGGAGATGGAGAGAGAGAGTCAGAGAGATGGAGTGAGAGAGAGGGAGAGAGAGATTAAGAGAGTGAGATATAGAGAGAGACAGAGAAAGAGAGAGAGAGAGGGAGATGGAGAGAGAGAGTCAGAGAGAAAGAGAGAGATAGAGAGAGAGAGGGAGGGAGAGAGATAGAAAGAGCCGTGACGGTGTGTCTGTCTGTATGTCCTGCAGCTGTTTGCTGCTGACTACTGTGGAATACACTCTCTTAAAAGCACCACAGCTGGCTGCACGTGCACATAACTACGCATGCACACACACACACACATACACACACACACACACACACACACAGAGGCACACGTACATGCATACAAACATGCAGAAGCAGACATGCACATACACTCACACACACATAAACGCATGCACACACGCATGCACACTTCTATGCACACACACACACACATGAAGAAGAAGGCACAGACAAAAACTCTCTCTTTCTCACAAAAACACACACAAACACACACACACACAGAGACAAACACACACACAAACACACACACAGCTGTTTTATAGGCTCATTCAGCTGTAGCAGCTGCAACAGTGGGTCAGAGTGAAACACCTGGAGCACACCTGGATCACAGCAGGCCGGCTGTGACACCAGCACTTCAACAATCTGCTCTCCTTAAAGGAATAACCCACACCACCCTCCCTAGGATTACATGAAGGCAGCACCATGAAGGAAAGAGAACAAACGCGTCTTATTCGATAACGTCATGTAAATAGGATGTCAAGAGACACGGAAACCATGAAAACCTGGACAAAATAAATGAACGAAAGACTCAACTCACATTCGAGTCATTTCATTCATATCATCTACCCCACATTCATTTTAGGTCAATTTATATCATAATCCGATTTGTATGTCCTACAAATAGGTACACCTTTTATGGACACGATTTTGTGGTTTAGTGGCTTTCAACACACGATGTACAGAAAAACGTCACAATTGACATAACACTGAATTAGTATTTATAATTGATTCCCTTCAATCCCTAACCCTTACCACAAGCATAACGGCCTGAGTCAAAGCACTGTGTGTCTCCTGGTCCCCCAGTAACCTTGAGCAGGGTGGAAAAGCGTGCAGAACAGGTCCATTCACCCTGTCTTCTAATAATAGAACAAGTGGTACCGGGGGAATCCCTCAGGGACTCTCTAAACGTTTTAATATGTCCGGGCTCCATGGCAACTGTTTGGTGCATGTGACACACGCACATACCATGCATGCAAACACACGCACACACACACACACCATACATTTGACCTACGAATCCTCAGAACGCACCCGTGTCCAACACACATCGTGAAATATATCTATATATATATATATACATCTTTATAATAAAATACTAATTAAATCAAACATACAGGCAGATATGCACGGCCACACACACATAGACACACACACCCACATTCAGTCCATTTCCACTGCCCAACGCCCCCCCCCCCCCCCCTCCCCCTTCACCCCAGACCGACAGGGTGTTCCTGGAAGTGAGAGGCGGTGTTCTGAGCGGGGGGGGGGGGTGGTGGTGGTGGGTGCTGGCTGGCGGCCAGGCTCCGTGATTCACGGAGGGGAGACGGAGGTGGGGGTTAGAGACCTGCTGTGTGGACGCTGTCCTCCGCCTGCTGTGGTGGGTGCTGGCTCACACACACACACACACACACACACACACACACACACACACTTGCGCACACACACGCCCACAACCACATTCACACACTAAATAAAACGCACACACACACACAGTACAACAATGCGGAAGATAGCCGACAAACGAAGAGCTGCACGCACACAACCTCACACACACACACACAGACGCACACACACACACAGACACACACACACAGAAACACACATATGAAATATTTCGATCCCTCGCCATTATTCTTTGTCCCTTTTCATTTGTTTTATTTCATTTTATGGCTTTGTTTCTAACACTTTGCATATGGTTCGCTCAACGCATCCGTCAACACTGAATCTACATCTATCAGTCACACATGCAATACAATACGATACAATACCACACAACACCAGGGGCCAGTCGATTGTTCCCAGATGATGAGAGAACCCTGCATGTAAACACAGCTGACACATCTGGAAAGATCACCATGGAAACGGCAGCGGCGGTCACACGTCTTCCAGGAAGGGAAGGGGAGAAGGACAAAATGGGTGTTAGCAGAAATTGAGAATATGATTTGTTGAAGTGTCAGACACTTGGGGTGATGTGACCAAGGCCAGTGTGTGTGTGTCTGTGTGTGTGTGTGTGTGTGTGTGTGTGTGTGTGTGTGTGTGTGTGTGTGTGTGTGTGTGTGTGTGTGTGTGTGTGTGTGTGTGTGTGTGTGTGTGTGTGTGTGTGTGTGTGTGTGTGGAATATTTAAAGACAACAAATATTTCTGTCATCACTGAGAATGATCCATCTGCCCAAAGGATTGGAGTCTTTTTTTTATGTGTTTTCCGAGGCTTAATAAATGTCATGATACAGCACATACACAAGTATTATTACCACATGTTTCAGGCCTCAGCAATGGGACAATTATTAATTTTCTTTAATAATTTTGCAAGAATCTCTGTTGATTAATTTTTTTTAAACCATGCCATATTTCCAAAGCATCAATTTGTTCCTATTATCCAATACAAATTCTCCAAAATCTCATTACAGTTTTTCTCGATTGTATAAACACAAAAAAAGGAACTATGCACACAATTCTGAAAACTTGAAGCTCATGTATCAACTACAAGACTCCAGACTGCTAAACTCTAAGCACAATTCCACTGTTTTCACATTTTTGCTAAACTCTAAGCACAAATCTCATAATTTAGCACACTTGGTTCACCTGGATCACACTGGCCTTCAAAACGCAACAACTAATTACCAATAAGTCTAACTCACTTCTCACCTGTTCAAACTCAACTGGCAAAACACATCAATCATGTGTCAGAGCATAAAAGAGGTCTCTGTGAGCTCTACTGTTTTGTAGATATGGTCCTTTGGCCTGATCAGGATTGGAGGTGGGATCCATACTCATTTACATGTAGATCTGTTTCACCTCATTTATATTCTTTTTTTTTGTTGTTGTTGGCCTACGATCATCTTTTTATGCAGTCAGTTCAGCTGAACCTTTTACTGTAATACAGTGAAAAATATATATTTGCTTTGTTACCTTTTTGTACTTGTACTTACACTGATTTCATCATTACATCGCCCGAAAGACACCCTAAACATTTTCTTACTGTAGGGTTTTTCATTTTACTTATCAGTGCAATTACTGTACTGTAATTTACCAAAATAGGCAACATTGGTGTATTGTCCGAACAATGTTGCAGCATCAACTATAGTTGTACAATATAACTCTGGGAAGCTGGGATTGTGAGTTTAGCCCATTGGAGCTCATTTGATGGACAAATATGCATTGTATCCGATTCTGATGCGATTGTGTCAATGTAATATTTATATGATATATTCACAATATTGTATTACAACTTGGCAAAAGTCTTTATACTATATGTACCACCTAATTGCAACTTTAAAAAAGAAAGCTATTTAACATGGCCTTATAAAGCCAAAACATATGTAAAAAGTATTTTGATGGAAGTGTTTTGAATTGATCACACAAGTGTTTTATTGATGCTGTCTAAGAGATATTCATTTGATAGCTGGGTTTACTGTTTGGTGGAAATAATCCGTTTTGAGAAGAATTTGTGTAATTTTGAAAAATTGATTAACTCTTCTCAGGTTTGTTTTTAGAGTTTTGAGAAATTGAGCTATAGTTTCAGAAAACGTGTTTAAACGATTGAGAAAAACTGTAGCTCAAAACTAAAGAATATATAAAAATGAAACAATAAAATTAGATAACATAGAGCGACCCAGTGAGACATTCATTTACTATAAGGAAACTATAAGGAGCCGACACATTTAGCATTCACATTTAGAGACTTTTATTTTAATTTTTTAAGAAACATAGCATCTCAGTAACAGCGATAATTTGAGATTCGAACCCACTAGAATACCTAATGATAAACACACACTACAGTACGTACAATGAATAGATATTTAATACAATGAACACAGTGGAACGAAGCGAATCTACCGACCAATAGGAAGGATCGCTGCGGCCACGCGCCTGGCAGCAGGGCGGCCTCAGTATAAAGACCCCCATTCACCTCCAGTCACTCCGGAACCATCCGCCACTGAGACATCCCCCACCCGCCCTCCAGCAAAATACCCCCCCCCCCCCCCCCCCGCCCATCAACTCCTATTTCAACCAGCAGCCACGCGTCTGGGGGACGCAACCATGGCAACCCCCTGTATGTGTGTGTCGGGGGGGGGGGGGGGGGGGGGGTGTAGGGTAGAGATTGGAACATTGATATGTGAGTGAGTGCTATTTTCTGTGTTTATAAGAGTGGTCATGAGGAAAGAACCTACTGTAACCAAGTGGATGTGAGTGTGTGTGTCTTTGTGTGTGTGCGTGTGGAGCTCTGTGTTTGTGTGTGTCTGTGTTTGTATGTGTGTGTGTGTGTGTGTGTGTGTGTGTGTGTGTGTGTGTGTGTGTGTGTGTGTGTGTGTGTGTGTTTGTGCGTCTGTGTGTTTGTATCTGTGTGTGCCAAAGTGTCTTAATGAATGTGTATCCTGAGAGTGCCAGCGATCCCATCAAGTCCCAACCGTGACACTTCCCTGGTGCATCCTGTCCTGGCATGTGACTCGCCAAACACAATTTCCACCATCCTATTCCCATTTCAAACACACACACACACACACACACACACACACACACACACACACACACACACACACACACACACACACACACACACACACAAAAACGCACACACACACACACACATCACCCTCTCAGTTAAATCCTGCATTCAGTCCGTCAAGGAACACATATTTTATTTTCTATTATAATTGCATCTCGATTTGAAATCTGATATCATGAAATTCAATTTGTTTTTCTTGTATCCACTCTTCAACACAAGCTCTTTCCCCTGCCTGTGCGTTATGAATGACTCGTTATTGTGTGTCCATTCTACATGCAATATGACTCAGGGTATAATTAGGACTTTTCCATATTTATTTTTCTACCTTATTAGAAATAGCGCTGTGTGTTCAGTAGAGGACGGACCGGACGGGGAACGCGTGCTCCAGGGGTCCGGTCCCAAGAGGAGCAGGAAACAGGGAGGAAACCAGGCCTGGTGTGTGTGTGTGTGTGTGTGTGTGTGTCTGTGTCTGTGTCTGTGTGTGTGTGTGTGTGTGTGTGTGTGTGTGTGTGTGTGTGTGTGTGTGTGTGTGTGTGTGTGTGTGTGTGTGTGTGTGTGTGTCTGTGTGTGTGTGTGTGTGTGTGTGTGTGTGTGTGTGGGTGTGTTTGTGTGTAAATGTGAGCATGTATGCCCAGATGTGTTAGGTGATGAACATATGCTAACAACGAGAGTGTGAACAGAATGTGTGTGCGTGTGTGGTTGTGTGTGTATGTGTATACGTATGTGCCTGTATGCGTGCCTGTGTGTGTGTCTGTGCGTGTGTTTGTGTGTGCGTGTGTGTGTACATACGTTCATGCTGGTGTGCGTTTACATGTGGGTGTTTGTGTGTCTGTGTCTGTGCGTACATGCGTGCCTTTGTGCGTGTTTGTGTGTGTGTGGATGTGTGCATGCGTGCCTGTGTGTGTGTGTGTGTGTGTGTGTGTGTGTGTGTGTGTGTGTGTGTGTGTGTGTGTGTGTGTGTGTGTGTGTGTGTGTGTGTGTGTGTGTGAGTGTGTGTGTGTGCGTGAGTTTGGTCCCTCGGGGTTACAGTAGCAGGGCTGTCTCTGATTGGCAGGTGGGTCTCGTCTTGAGCATGCTGGACATGTGTGTGTGTGTGTTTGTTTGCGCGGGGTTCATGTGTGATGTGAGAGGTGCATGGGGGGAATAGGGTGTGTGGGTGACAGTATGGGTGGGCACTTTGTCTTGATGCATACCCCCATAGTAATCCCTAAGGTCAGTAAGGTGTGTATTGGATTTGGTAGGACTGCTTCAACTTTGACATCGATGGTTCTAAAACTTGATTGAATTACAAATGAGTTGATCTTTGTCATTAATGGTCACACCTTTGTGTAATTGTGTCTATGTGTGCGTGAGTGTGTGTATGATCATTTGCGTGTGTGCGTGTGTGTGTGTGTGTATATCTGTCAATATGTACTTTACAGTTGTACCATTTATGTTTTCAATATATTTTATTTGACCACCAAAGTGAGTCAATGCATAGAAGTGTGAAGTCCACGTAAAAAATATGAAACAGCTTCTTCACCTTCCACACTATTTCAACAACTTTCCGTGTTGTTTCTGCTGCCGTAATTGACCCTAACTAGCAATCCACCCTAAGCAGCAGCTCCCTACAACACCCTCTCCTCTCCGTCACCAACCCATCCATCACCCGTCCATCTACACCTCAACACATAGCTCTGTTACCACCACCCACCCCCACCCTGTCGCTGCACCACCCCCCTCCTCCACCCCTCCTCCCCTGCACTCAGCTGGCAGAGGGAGAAGAAGGCCTCTTTGACCCCGTGCTGGGCGAGGGAGGGAGGGAAGAATGGGGGGCGGGAGAGAGAGAGACGGAGAGGGAGTGATAGTGAGAGGGATAGAGCGAGAGAGCAACAGGGAGCGTGCGAGAGAAAGAGAGAGAGAGAGAGAGAGAGAGAGAGAGAGAGAGAGAGAGAGAGAGAGAGAGAGAGAGAGAGAGAGAGAGAGAGAGAGAGAGCGAAAGAGAGAGAAAATAAAGAGGAAAGGGGGAATAGAGGGGGTGTACGTGAGGGCCCAAGGTGCTTTAGGAGTCTGATAGTCTGGCTGGCTCGTCACACTTCGCCTCTGGGGCTTAAGATAAAACGGGCGAGAGAGGTTGGAGAAGAGGGAGGGAGAGATTACTCCACCCAGTGCTCTCCAGACGTTGGCCAGTTGAACCAGGACCCCAAGACCCCGCTCTTATCCCACAAACATTTACAAAGTTGTCCGAAAGTGAATGTTGAAAGAAGATTCAGGATTCACGCAATTAGCCCGGATGCCAAGTTCCTTTCGCTGGTAGGAGCGGTGTGTGTGTGTGAGTTGTAGGCGTGCCACAAAGTCCATTAACAAACAAATTAACCGGGTTCCACGTCCAAAATAAACCATTATCTAATTTTAAATGGTAATATAGCTATAATGTTCCCGCTTTCCAGACTCGTTTTGAATAAGGCGGAATCCATAGCACATGTCTGATGCCAAGTGGATTAAAATGCAGGAGAGTTTTTGCTGATAACATTCATAGTCTTCGGCACCGGTGACAGGAGAACTAGTGTAAGCTGTTTCTCTGCTGGCAGCTAGAGAGAGGAACTCGCTAGGAGCTAGCTAGGAGAACAGTAAGGGGAAACATAGGAGCTAGCTAGGAGAACAGTAAGGGGAAACATAGGAGCTAGCAGGTGAACAGAAAGGGGAAACATAGGAGCTAGTAGGAGAACAGTTTTGGCAGACAACGGAGCTAGCATGAGAACAGTGTGGGGAAACATAGGAGCTAGTGGGAAAACAGTATCTCAAATTGTTGTTCTCAACCATGTTGAGTCATTTGGCATTGAGTTGAGTTTTATCCACCAACAGAAAGATGTCCATGCACACACTTGCACACTTGCACACACACAAACACACACACACACACACACACACACACACACACACACACACACACACACACGCACACACACACACATACACATATATTTACACACAGACACACACACGCACGCACGCACGCACGCACGCACGCACACACACACAAACACACACAGACTGGCACACAGGTATCCACTCACACACACATCTACAGATACATTGATACATTTAAATATCAACATGCACACAAATACACAGGTATCCACGCTAACACACATACATACACAGAAATAT
>NC_044065.1:14943917-14953917 GCF_902167405.1 Gadus morhua
AGAATAAAAACTCCCAGCAGAAGCCCGCCTTGGGTTAATGCAAATAATTAGCCGCCGGCAGACGCCATTATGTACGGGGAGAAATATGATGTGATGATCCGTGCCAGAGAGCACAGTAGAAGGCAACGGTAATGACCTCCTAATGTGGAATTCAACCCCAGCACAGCAGTAAACAATTGGCCCACTGGTGTTAAGGTTTAAAACCAACTCAGGATCCTTTGGGGCTTTCGTTAAAACGGCTTATTTAATGACTCTAATGCATTGTGTAACCGCCCTGCCTCTGACAAGCCCTTGAGCAAACACACACAGACACACAGGCAAACACACACTGACACGCAAGCAAACACACACACACACACACAGGCAAAAACACACAGACACACAGGCAAACACACACAGACACGCAAGCAAACACAAAGAGACCCAAGCAAACAGATACAGACACACAAGCAAAGCATGCACAGTCACAAAAGCAAGTACACACAGACACACAAGCGTGCACACACACAGGAGCAGGCTCCAACCTCCTCCTCTCTCTCTCTTCCCTACTTTTCACTTTTTCACTTTTGACTTTCCTCCATCCCTCTCTCTCTCTCTCTCTCTCTCTCTCTCTCTCTCTCTCTCTCTCTCTCTCTCTCTCTCTCTCTCCCTCTCTCTCTCTCTCTCTCTCTCTCTCTCTCTCTCTCTCTCTTTCTCTCTCTCTCTCTCTCTCTCTCTCTCTCTCTCTCTCTCTCACCGGCCCCACCTCACTGATGCACCTTCTTCCCCTCTGCTTTGTCCTTCCCTTCCCTCTCCACCCTCCACCCCCACCCAAACACACATCTCCCCCTCACCTCTCCTACTCCCCCCCCCCCCCCCCCCCCTATATGCACCCTGCTCCCTCCATCTCTCCACCCCCATCCTCCCCCCTCCACCCCCATCCTCTCCCCTCCACCCCCATCCTCCCCCCTCCGCCCCCATCCTCCCCCCTCCACCCCCATCCTCCCCCCTCCAACCCCATCCTCCCCCATCCTCCCCCCTCCGCCCCCGCCTCCTACCCACCCAGGCCGCAGGCTGAACCCTGGGCGTGTGGCTCTTTAACGAGGGCTGGTGGGGGTCTTTGCCCCACTGCCCCCCCCCCCCACCCCCACCCCCGGCCCACCCCTCCTCTCAGTGACAGCTTTACAGGCCTGCAGTCTGGAGGTGCCAGGGCAAAACGCAACAAGGGAGACCTGGTTTTACTGCGCGAGACTGGCTTAGCCTCCGACTCTCCCCCTTAACCCCGCCTCCACGCGAGCACTGCACTGCGTGGGCCCGCCATGCGTGGGGGACCCCCTCAGGGGAGCGTCACACCGTGCGAGCAGTACCCCATTAGGTGAGCATCATGAGGCTATTGACCCGTGGTACGCCAAGGCATCGGGGAGACATTGTTAAAGGGAAAGGAAGGAAAGCTTTTCTCAACTTTTGCCTGAGTCTGGTCAGAAAGATCAGAATGAAGGAACAAAATAAAAAAGAAGGAACATAAGCTTTTTTTTGTTTCATTTGTTTGGTGAGGTTTTGCCAATGTGGTGTAGTGGCTTTAGGGTGTCCCAGCCAAGCAATATCATCCCACTGCAGACGCAAATGGGCGTTCTCGTGTTGTGGGGGTTCCCGTTTACGCAGACTGGATTACCCCCTTCTGTACTACTCCGAAACCATGTAAATAGTGTTGTAAATAAACTTCCAAAGCTTTTCAAATCTTATTTGGAAAATAACTTCACATGGTGTGTCTTTTTACAATTTATTCGTTACCAGCATTCGTAGTGTTGATCAACAGTGAAATAGTCCGCTATTAGACGTTGACGTCGCTTAGCAACCGAAGACGCTGGGGTTGACAAGTTACCGGACCACTTCCCATGCAAGTGAAATGAGCGTTCCACGGCATTGAGAAGACCCGTGCAATAAAGGCCTTTAAAAATGTCTGTTTATGGCATAGATTTCTCCTCAGATTCGGCCAATGAAGCAATGATAACAAAAACAAAAAAAACACAAACGCTCGATCAAAGGCCCGACCCGGGTCAATCAAAACCCTCGTTGTTTAACATGAATTGGCTATACAAATGACCACTGTAGAATATTTAAACACAATTCAAATTGTGCAGAGAATTACTTCCATTGGTCATTCTCAGTGGCGGCTGGCGATCAAACATGTTGGTGGGGCACAGTAATAGACAGGGGGTCTGAGGTTCTCCCCCCCCCCCCATAATTTTTTTGGAATTTAATAGATTTGATTTCCTGTATTCTGGTGCATTTTGGGGATGGCCACTACCTATTTACCTGCTTTTCATTCAGATTCATAGCCTACATCCTGACTTATAGGCCTGGACAAGCTTACACTGCATATACAGGCCTACTTCATGGCCATTCCACCAGCCATTGCTATTTGACCCATTGTTGTTATTCTGATATTGAGACAAATCAAGATCACTGTCCTATAGCGTCCATTTTTTGTGAGTCTCAATGTCTACTTGAAATGCAGTTAGAAATATGGGACAGTTGCTTCATTTTGTTTATATGCTACAGGCCGAAAGACTAAATTAATATGTAACTTACTTGCTCCTTTTAAGTATAACATTGCTTGGGGAGTCCAATTCCTCCACTGAAAAGGGTGGAAAGTGCTTACAACTCTCTGCTAATTAGCGATCTATGACACTGTTGCTTTTTATTGGTCGTCATGAAAAAAAACATAAGGGGTAACACTGTTGTTTTTTGTTGGTCGTCATGAAAAAAACACAAGGGGTAACACTGTCGTTTTTTATCGGCCGTCATGAAATAAACATAAGGGGTAACACTGTCGATATTTATCAAATAAAACATAGGGGGTAACACTGTTGTTTTTCTTTTGTCGTCATGAAAAAAACACAAGGGGTAACACTGTCGTTTTAATCAAATGAAACACAAGGGGTAACACTGCCATTTTAATCAAATGAAACATAAGGGGTAACACTGTCGTTTTTTATCGGTCGTCATGAAAAAAACATAAGGGGTAACACTGTCGTTTTTATCAAATGAAAACTGAGGGGTGACACTGTTGTTTTTTGATTGGTCGTCATGAAAAAAAACACAAGGGGTAACACTGTTGTTTTTTATTGGTCGTCATGAAGAAAAACATAAGGGAAATAATAGAAATACACACATACATTTTAATGTCATGTATATCCTCTTTATTGATGATTGATTATTGTGTATTGTCATCGCCTCAGTGGTGCAGTGGAGTGTACTCTGCCTAACCCACTGGGGACTGCGTCTCAATTTCGGAGGAAAACACAATATCATTAATTTGGAACGTAATGCTATCATGTCTATATATCATGTCATATATAACCACAGACATATTGAAATTATAAATATCAGTGGGAAGTGGAGGGACCTGTGAGCTAAACCCCTGGAGACCGGGGTTCAAGTCTGGTTGATGTCCTCTGTTGGAAGACTTTTATCTCTATTTCATGCGAATTATAAAGTCAAGTATAACCATTGTGTTGACGTTATACGGAGTCTTGATGGTGCATTGTTAAGTTCGGAGGTTAACACTCTAAACAGCTCAGGTTCGGATCCCCGCGAAAACGTCGACAGGGGTACCACTGTTGTTTTTTATTGGTCAACATGAAAAAAACATGAGGGGTAACTGTCGTTTTTTATCGGCCGTCATGAAATAAACATAAGGGGTAACACTGTCGATATTCATCAAATACAACATAGGGGGTAACACAGTTGTTTTCTTTGGTCGTCATGAAAAAAAACATAAGGGGTAACACTGTAGTTTTTTATTGGTCGTCATGAAAAAAAACATAAGGGGTAACACAGTTGTTTTTTATTGTTTGTGATGAAAAAAAACACAAGGGGTAACTCTGTCGTTTTTTATCGGCCGTCATGAAATAAACATAAGGGGTAACACTGTCGATATTTATCAAATAAAACATAGAGGGTAACACTGTTGTTTTTCTTTGGTCGTCATGAAAAAAAACACAAGGGGTAACACTGTCGTTTTTATCAAATGAAACATAAGGGGTAACACTGTCCTTGTTGATCGGTCGTCATGAAAAAAACATAAGGGGTAACACTGTCAATATTTATCCATTAAAACATAGGGGGTAACACTGTTGTTTTTATCAAATGAAACATGAGGGGTGACATTGTCGTTTTTCTTTGGTCGTCATGAAAAAAACCATAAGGGGTAACACTGTCATTTTTTATTGGTCGTCATGAAAAAAAACATTAGGGGTAACATTGTCGATATTTATCAATCAAAACATAGGGGGTAACACTGTCGTTTTTATCAAATGAAACATGAGGGGTGACACTGTCGTTTTTCTTTGGTCGTCATGAAAAAAACCATAAGGGGTAACACTGTTGTTTTTTATTGGTCGTCATGAAAAAAAACATAAGGGGTAACACTGTTGTTTTTTTATTGGTCGTCATGAATAAAAACGTAAGGGGTAACACTGTTGTTTTTTATTGGTCGTCATGAAAAAAAACATAAGGGGTAACACTGTTGTCTTTGTCAAATAAAATATATGGGGTAACACTGTTGTTTTTCATCAGTTATCATGGGAAAAAAACATAAGGGGTAACACTATCGTTTTTATCAAAAGATACGTAAAGGGGTAACACCGTCGTTCTGTATCTGTCGTCATGAAAAACCCATAAGGGTTACCTGTCGTTTTTATCAAATGAATCATGAGGGGTAAAACTGTTGTTTTTTATTGGTCTAAATGAAAAAAAACATAAGGGGTAACACTGTTTTTTTTTATTGGTCGTAATGAAAAAAAACATAAGGGGTAACACTGTCGTTTTTATCAAATGAAACATAAGGGGTAACACTGTCCTTGTTGATCGGTCGTCATGAAAAAAACATAAGGGGTAACACTGTCGATATTTATCAAATAAAACATAGAGGGTAACACTGTTGTTTTTCTTTGGTCGTCATGAAAAAAAACACAAGGGGTAACACTGTCGTTTTTATCAAATTAAACATAAGGGGTAACACTGTCCTTGTTGATCGGTCGTCAGGAAAAAAACATAAGGGGTAACACTGTCGATATTTATCAATTAAAACATAGGGGGTAACACTGTCGTTTTTATCAAATGAAACATGAGGGGTGACACTGTCGTTTTTCTTTGGTCGTCATGAAAAAAACCATAAGGGGTAACGCTGTTGTTTTTTATTGGTCGTCATGAAAAAAAACATAAGGGGTAACACTGTTGTTTTTTTATTGGTCGTCATGAATAAAAACGTAAGGGGTAACACTGTTGTTTTTTATTGGTCGTCATGAAAAAAAACATAAGGGGTAACACTGTTGTCTTTGTCAAATAAAATATATGGGGTAACACTGTTGTTTTTCATCAGTTATCATGGGAAAAAAACATAAGGGGTAACACTATCGTTTTTATCAAAAGGTACGTAAAGGGGTAACACCGTCGTTCTGTATCTGTCGTCATGAAAAACCCATAAGGGTTACCTGTCGTTTTTATCAAATGAATCATGAGGGGTAAAACTGTTGTTTTTTATTGGTCTAAATGAAAAAAAACATAAGGGGTAACACTGTTTTTTTTTATTGGTCGTAATGAAAAAAAACATAAGGGGTAACACTGTTGTTTTTTATTGGTCGTCATGAAAAAAAAATAAGGGGTAACACTGTGTTTTTTATTGGTCGTCATGAAAAAAAACATAAAGGGTAACATTGTTGTCTTTGTCAAATAAAATAACATTGTCGTATTTTATTGGTTGTCATGAAAAAAACATGAGGGAAATAATAGAAATACACACATACATTTTAATGTCATGTATATCCTCTTTATTGATGATTGATTTTTGTGTATTGTCATCGCCTCTGTGGTGCAGTGGAGTGCACTCTGCCTAAACCCCTGGAGACCGGGTTTCAAGTCCGGTTGATGTCCTCTGTTGGAAGACTCATATTTCTATTTCATGCGAATTATAAAGTCAAGTATAACCATTGTGATGACTTTATTCGGTGTCTTGATGGTGCGATGATAAGTTCGGAGGTTAACACTCTAAACAGCTCTGGGCCCCGTTTCCCGATAACGATGGATCTTCGCTCGTACGATCATTCTCCCGATGGATCTTGCGATCCATCGATCATTTCTTTGGAGCGTTTCCCGAAACTCCTCTTAACGTGAACGCGCATTCGCTGCACTCACGACGTCGTAGGATTGTAACTGTCTACTGACACGGTGCTGAAATGGGCTCCGTAGGAGGGGGAGACGCAGGAATGTCGCAGGAAAATTGTGTTAAAAAGGGTTAAAATATATCCCCATCAAGGACAACAGCAGAGTAGCCTACGGAAAAAATAGACTGCAATTATATGAATGCTAAAGACATTAAAACACAATTGATTATGCTTAAACCGACATATATCAGTCCTAATCCTGAATGCACTGTGCGTTTCACGGCATTTTCCCCCCTGAAATAATTCCATATGACAAAAAATTAAAAATAGCTTGTGTGACAACTACATTTATCTTAATGGGCTGATTTCTGAAACATGCTTTGCGCAGCAAAGAGAGCCAACTTAATCTGATTCCGCATAAGGCTTTCCTTGATTGATAATTTGATTGGCTATAAAAGCCCCTCCGGAAATAGGGTAAGGTATGTATTGATGAGGAATACAACGAAGCCCACCGTCTGGCCCGGTGCATCGTTGAGCGCACGATCGGGAGGTGGAAGTTGCGCTTTAGATGCCTTCACAAGTCAGGCGGAGGGCTCCAGTTTTCGCCGGCCAAGTCATGCGCCGTGATATGTGTGACGGCTATGTTGCACAACATTGCAGCTAAGGCTGGGGTGGCATTGCTTGAACCGGAGGACGCTGAGGACGATGACGACGAGGAAGATCGGTGTGAGGACGGCCTCCCTCATAACTACGCGGCTGGTTTTCATGCGCGTCGAAGAGTGATTGAGACTTTTTTTTAACCCCCTCCACCCTCCCACATGTCACTAAACATTCCCGTCAACGTGACCAATCCCCACCATATCCCAGCCTTTTGCCTGCTCCTTTGCTTGTTTTTTATAATTTATTTTATTTCTTTATTTTTTATTTGTTTTATTTTTTTTAATTTAATTTATTTTTTACATTATTTTATGCTACGTTTTATGAGTAGCCTATGTCAGTCTGCACAAATCCCCCCACTTTCTCTCACACATTTTGAGTGCCCTGCCTGCGCAAACATTTTCTGGACTGTCCCGTTTTATTTTGGCCATTTTAACATCTTTATTAATAAATTAATTAATAATCTTTATTAATTACCAAACTAAGAACATAAAGGCGCAATGCGTTTTAATAAAACGCATCCAATAGACGGAATGCCCGATGGTGTCGCCACTGAGGCTATAGCTGACGATGCTCTTAGCGTCCTACGAGTACCTACGAGCACCCCTGGAGTACTCGTTAGCTACGAGCGTTTTCAAGACGTTCGTTCCCCACGATGCTTTCGGGAAACGCGGTGAAAACTCTACGATGCCCTTTCGACGCACTTCACGATCCACTTAGGCTAACGACGCTTTCGAGAAACGGGGCCCTGGTTCGGATCTATGTAAAAATTTCGACAGGGGTAGCACTGTTTATTTTTATTGGTCGTCATGAAAAAAAACATAAGGGGTAAAACGTTTGTTTTTTATTGGTCGTCATGAAAAAAAAAAAAGGGGTAACACTGTTGTTTTTTGTTGGTCGTCGTGAAAAAAAAACATATTTGAAAAAGAAAAAAATGGTCCTTGTCAAATAAAATATAAGGGGTAACACTGTTGTTTTTCATCAGTCATCATGGGAAAAAAACATAATGGGTAAAATTGTCGTTTTTATCAAATGAAACGTAAAGGGTTAGCACTGTTGATTTTCATTGGTCGTCATGAAAAAAACATAAGGGGTAACGCTGTTGTTTTTTATTGGTCGTCATGAAAAAAAACAAAAGGGGTAACACTGCTGTTTTTTAATGGTCGTCATGAAAAAAAACATAAGGGGTAACACTGTTGTCTTTGTCAAATAAAATATAAGGCGTAACACTCGTTTTTTATTGGTCGTCATGAAAAAAAACATAAGGGGTAACACTGTCGATATTTATCAATTAAAACATAGGGGGTAACACTGTCGTTTTTATCAAATGAAACATGAGGGGTGACACTGTCGTTTTTCTTTGGTCGTCATGAAAAAAACCATAAGGGGTAACACTGTTGTTTTTTATTGGTCGTCATGAAAAAAAAACATAAGGGGTAACACTGTTATTTTTTTATTGGTCGTCATGAATAAAAACATAAGGGGTAACACTGTTGTCTTTGTCAAATAAAATATATGGGGCAACACTGTTGTTTTTCATCAGTTATCATGGGAAAAAACCATAAGGGGTAACACTATCGTTTTTATCAAAAGATACGTAAAGGGTAACACTGTCGTTCTTTATCTGTTGTCATGAAAAACCCATAAGGGGTAACACTGTCGAAATGTATCGAATAAAACATAGGCGGTAACACTGTCGTTTTTATCAAATGAAACATGAGGGGTGACACTGTTGTTTTTTATTGGTCGTCATGAAAAAAAACATAAGGGGTAACACTGTTTTTTTTTATTGGTCGTCATTAAAAAAAACATAAGGGGTAACACTGTTGTTTTTTTATTGGTCGTCATGAATAAAAACATAAGGGGTAACACTGTTGTCTTTGTCAAAAAAAACATAAGGGGTAACACTGTTGTCTTTGTCAAATAAAACATAGGCGGTAACACTGTCGTTTTTATCAAATGAAACATGAGGGGTGACACTGTTGTTTTTTATTGGTCGTCATGAAAAAAAACATAAGGGGTAACACTGTTGTTTTTTATTGGTCGTCATAAAAAAAAAATAAGGGGTAACACTTTGGTTTTTTATTGGTCGTCATGAAAAAAAACATAAAGGGTAACACTGTTGTCTTTGTCAAATAAAATATAAGGGGTAACATTGTCGTATTTAATTGGTTGTCATGAAAAAAACATGAGGGAAATAATAGAAATACACACATACATTTTAATGTCATGTATATCCTCTTTATTTATGATTGATATTTATGTACTGTCATCGCCTCTGTGGTGCAGTGGAGTGCACTCTGCCTAAACCCCTGGAGACCGGGGTGCAAGTCCGGTTGATGTCCTCTGTTGGATGAGTCATATTTCTATTTCATGCGAATTATAAAGTCAAGTATAACCATTGTGATGACTTTATGCTGTGTCTTGATGGTGCGATGATAAGTTCGGAGGTTAACACTCTAAACATCTCTGGTTCGGATCCCCGCAAAAATGTCGATAGGGGTTATACTGTTTTTTTTTATTGGTCATCATGAAAAAAAACATAAGGGGTAACACTGTTGTTTTTTATTGGTCGTCATGAAAAAAAGCATAAGGGGCAACACTGTTGTTTTTTATTGGTCGTCATGAAAAAAAAACATATTTGAAAAAGAAAAAAATTGTCCTTGTCAAATAAAATATAAGGGGTAACACTGTTGTTTTTCATCAGTCATCATGGGAAAAAAACATAATGGGTAACACTGTCGTTTTTATCAAATGAAACGTAAAGGGTAAAACTGTCGTTTTTTATCTGTCGTCATGAAAAACCCATAAGGGGTAACACTGTCGAAATGTTTAGAATAAAACATAGGTGGTAACACTGTCGAAATGTATAGAATAAAACATAGGGGGTAACACTGTCGTTTTTACCAAATGAAACATGAGGGGTGACACTGTCTTTTTTCATTGGTCGTCATGAAAAAAAGCATAAGGAGTAACACTGTTGTTTTTTATTGGTCGTCATGAAAAAAAACATAAGGGGCAACACTGTTGTCTTTGTCAAATAAAATATAAGGGGTAACAATGTCGTTTTTTATTCGTCGTCATGAAAGAAAACATAAGGGGTAACACTGTTGTTTTTTATTGGTCGTCATGAAAAAAAACACAAGGGGTAACACTGTTGTTTTTTATTGGTAGTCATGAAATAAAACATAAGGAGT
>NC_044065.1:14968917-14973917 GCF_902167405.1 Gadus morhua
TCTGTGTGCATAGCACAATAAGTCATCTGTTCTCATGTATCAGGAGCTCAGTTTCCCCATCCAATATAGAAGCAGTTCGTTGGCGAAGGTTTGGTTCTGGAAAAGAGGCTGATGCTGATGTTCTGGTATGTCTGCCTGGAACAGAGCTGTATCTGGCTGGACACTGCCAAACCGCCATCGCTCTGTCTGTCTGGCTGACTGGCTGGATGGCCGGCTGCATTTTGTCACCTTAACGTGTATCCTGATATGGGAGTGTGTGTGTGTGTGTGTGTGTGTGTGTGTGTGTGTGTGTGTGTGTGTGTGTGTGTGTGTGTGTGTGTGTGTGTGTGTGTGTGTATATATATAGTTCGTGTGTGTGTGTGTGTGTGTGTGTATGTGTGTGTGTGTGTGTGTGTGTGTGTGTGTGTGTCGCGGTATTCCATGTGCGTGCTTGCATGCATTTCTCAATATAATGTTTCCTCAGACGAGAGACGATAGCAAGCATGTATTCCAAATTAAATTCTGTACTGTGTTATTAATAGTCAATTAATACTGTGAAGTACTGGCACTGGGCCACTTATTAATTTATACTGTTTATACTGTTTGACCTGTTTGCCCTGCTTTTTCTGTTTAACCTTGCTTAAGCATTTACTTTAGCATCTATGTTTGTTTTCCATAGCAATACTTTGTTCATATATTGTATTGTATTATATCCTATATCCGAAGCTAAAACAAAGTAATTTCCCTCAAGGGGATTAATTAAGTTCTATCTATCTATCTTATGTTTCATCCGTTAATTATATCCGATATAACACAATTATGAGGGTTTATGATAAGAGAATACACAGCTAGAAGTTATCGCTAGTAGAAGTACCAATGATCAGTTTTCTGATGTATAATACTTTATTGTGTGTATCAGTGCATGTACCTACTCAAGTGCTGTGCACCTATGCACCTACCATATGTACCTCTATATAGTCCAGTGTGTTTTCTATGTCTCTGGTTCCAGGTGGGTGTAAGCCCGAGGCTGTGGCACGGGGTTGTGCTGGTGAGGTTTTTAAACATTGTTGTAATAATACAGTCACCAGTTAGGGTAGGACCACAAGTACCTGTGGTGAATCAAGTCCTATTTAAGCTTTCAAATTTCCTCAATATCCAAACAGGAGATTCCTTGCAACATATTCCACGGCCATAACTGAGTAGGAAATACAGACACACACACACACACACACACACACACACACACACACACAGACATACACAAACACACACACACACACCCACACACACACACACACACAGAAACACACACACACACACACACACACACACACGCACATGCATACATACATACGCACACATACGCACACACACGCAGTCAGTGGAGGTGTTGGATTGACCAGGAGAATCAGGAGGAGGTAAACCACAGAAAAACATGGCCAACGTCAATGGGACGGATTGATGCTAAGTGATGTTGTCACGGTGATCAGCTCCACGAACAAAGAGGTGTGTGTCCATGTGTGTGTGTGTGTGTGTGTGTGTGTGTGTGTACGCGTGTGTAAGCGGGTCTCTCGGAGGGCAGTAATGGGAGAGGATATCGATGCTGTGTGGATGTAACCAGCCCAGACTAACACTGGGCCGAGGGGACCAGGCGTCTTCCAGCCCCAACCAGGAAGCCCAGCACACAGGTAGCACTGTCCTCGCCCTGTGGGTGAAGGTGTGTACATTACACGCCAATTCAGCCCGCGCCAGCCAGTGTGTGCTCCGGCGCTAGCCAGGGTGTGTGTCTGTGTGTGTGTGTGTGTGTGTGTGTGTGTGTGTGTGTGTGTGTGTGTGTGTGTGTGTGTGTGTGTGTGTGTGTGTGTGTGTGTGTGTGTTTGTGTGTCTGTTCGTTCTTGTGTATGTGGGAATGTTGTCCAATGACGCTGTCGGCTGTCATGGCAACAATCGCTTATTCCAAGGGTTGGCAAATTCAAATGGCATTTGTCAACAGAATACTTTATGCCAGTTAAAGTATATCTTCCATGATTGAGCAGATTATGCCTTTTTTTAAATCCAATAATCCAGAATAGAGTTTGCTGAGTTGTGGCCACTGAGTTCCAGTGATTTAAGACGCCTGTCATCACTGAGACGGTAGGGATTAGGTTATCTTTCGCAAGGATGCCTACGGGTAAGGCTGCAGAAATGGGCATCGCTGCCAGTAGCTTTTGGCTGAGAGTCATACACCCTGATCACTCTCATGCCAGCCTATTCCAGTGCCCAGTGCCCAGCCTGTCATTTGTAATTTGCGGTATTCTTTGCAGATCATAAGAATCTGAATATCCTCCATAATACATCTTCAATCAATGTCACTCCTGCTGTTTCACCAATCTCATCCTCTGAACCTCCTTTTAGCCATCTACTCATTTTACAAAAACAAAAATTCCCCCATTCCACCTCTAGTACAATTCTCCCGCTCTGAATCCACCGGGCTGTACTTGCGATGTGCGAACATCCATTGGTCTCATAGCTGTGGTTTAACACCTGGCCTTCACACACACATCGCTTTTCCTCGTAAACCTTTTTTTACCGCTTTTCCTCGTGATTGCACAACAATCACTTGTTGTTGGTGTACATGAGTGTGTGTGAGTGTGTGCGTGTGTGTTTGTGTGTGTCTGTGTGTGCGTGTGTGTGTGTGTGTGTGTGTGTGGGTGTGTGGTGATGGGTTGTTGGTAGAAAGTGTATGCAAGGAACAAGCTTGGAGGCACAAGCACAGGTTGGAGTCGTTGTTGCTGAGGTTGAACGCTACACCAAGGCCACCCGCAAAATTGTACCTCTTTGATGGCTTCCATCTTTACTACGGATGAGCTCCCATGTCAACAAGGGTGCCACAAGGTTTTGGAACACTACAAGGTTGTCTCTGATCAAGGGGACGCAGCCTGATGATACACAACTAACTGAAGATCCCAACCGTACCCTCTGAAGAGCAGGAAAGGATCCATGGCATGGAAGGTTTAGGGTGTTGCATTAAGCTGTTTGTTTCCACCTGTCAATTACAACTTATTAATAGTAACTCACTGTGTATATCTGTCTTCTCTTCAAATACAGAAATGACTGCACCATTGCATCCATAAATAGAGCCTTAATAATCAAAGAACTTGAAGTATAAAGACAAAAACAAATGGAAGTAATTATATGAGAAGAAAAATATATTATAAAAATATGGATATAATAATTTGTAAGAATATAGAAGAAGAAGAAGAACATAGAAGAATTACATAGAAGTTATTGTGAGAATTATGTGAGAGAGAGGAAGAGGTGGGTTGAGATGGAGATATTAAGAACTAGTAGGCGGTGGAGAGAGGGAGGGAGGAGGAGAGGGAGGGAGGAGGAGAGGGAGGGAGGAGGAGAGGGAGGGAGGTGTTCAGCCCGGTAGTCCTTCAAGAAGCCGCTGACATCATGGGCTTGTTTTTAAAGACATCACACATGGCGTTTCCATCAGGCGCCCACGTCTACAGTGCATGGATTAGTTTGCACTCTCCAGACCTTCCTAATAATCCAGATACAGACTCTCCTGTGACCTCTAGAGACCGAGTAGAGGCGAATGAGGCAAATTTGTGTCGCTCGAGTGAGTAGAATTACCGTGAACCGCGACGTTCACGCCGCACATAATGAGCAATTTGTGGGAAAAATTCAATTTGCGTCTTTGCATTGACGTTTCATAAAATCTGCATGGCCAGTGGAGCTCCGAGAGGAATGTAACACACACAGACTGTATAACATACAGGTTAAGCTGAGGTCTGATGTGTACATCGGTGGATACTGTTGCAGACTTTCTACACTTGTTGCAACTTTGCAACTCACTCAGCTCACTCTGTGTAGCTGATTTTAGTTCACGGGTATTTTCTGAATCCCTAGCCCCCAGTAGAAATTGCGCCTAGGTTTCTGGTAATGTGCGTGTGCATGCGTACATATAGTGGTCATTGCTATGCTAACCTATGCTTTCATCATCATATGGCCGCCTGGGTATGACATATTGTTGGCATGTTGTTTGTTTAAAAATATGTTTTTAAAAATTGATATTCATAAACATAAGCAACTAAAGTGAACGCATGTCATATTAATATTGTATAAAAAGCAGGGGGCAGGAGGTTTAAAGGTTCTGGAGCTTGAAGCAGTCTACGTGAAGACCTAACCTCTACCTGCTCACTGATGAGACGTTTCTAATACAAAATCTATCCATTTGGACAGTCCATTTGGATAAAAGCATCTGCTAAATGACTCCAGCATGAATACTATTTAGTTCAGCCCCTGGTCGAACGAGGACAGGTATTCATTGAATCAGCTTTCTCTCTCTCTCTCTCTCTCTCTCTCTCTCTCTCTCTCTCTCTCTCTCTCTCTCTCTCTCTCTCTCTCTCTCTCTCTCTCTCTCTCTCTCTCTCTCTCTCTCTCTCTCTCTCTCTCTCTCTCTCTCTCTCTCTCTCGTTCTCTCTCTCTCTCCACTTTTTTCCAACCCTTATTTTTACACACACAAACACAGAGGTGTGTGAATGTATAAACCGATCTATTATATCCATGCAAATAGCAGACATGTTCTGGACTCTCTTATGAGGGCGAGGTTAACCAAACTAACTGACCTGCGTTTCCTTGGCTACCGACGGTAACACACACCCGCAATGTGTGTGGGTGTGTGTGTCTGTGTGTTCGTGCGTATGCAATCAGGAGGGAACAACTGGTCTGACCACAGAAAGACCCACCGGCCTCCAACTGAAGTGGAGGGAATCAATCATACAGAGTGTGTGTATGAGTGGATGAGTGTGTGTGTTTGAGTGTGTGTGTGTGTTCTGAAAATGGTTAGGACTGAATCCAAGGCTGTTTGTCAGGGCCCTTGTGTGTCTGTGTGTGTCCGTGTGTGTCCGAGTGTGTGTGTCCATGTGTAGATTAACATCACACAATAAGAGCTATATATAATGAGCTGAGCTAACAGTCCCGTAGCTAAACACACCAGCTGGGTGCAAATGAAGTCAGCGGTGATTAGCCCC
>NC_044065.1:14978917-14983917 GCF_902167405.1 Gadus morhua
AAAGTGTGTGTACTTTTTTGTTTAGTTTTATGTGTGCGTGCGTGTTGGGGTGAGTGTGTGTGTGTGTGTACACACACACACGCACGCACGCACGCACGCACGCACGCACGCACGCACGCACGCACGCACGCACGCACGCACGCACGCACGCACACACACACACACACACACACACACACACACACACACACACACACACACACACACACACACACACACACACACACACACAGTAATACATTGTTACATCTGAACAACCTTACAGACCATTCTAAGAGTTGTTTTTTTCATTCATTCAAAAAACAACTTTCTAACTTTATACTTACAAGCACTACGACACAAAAGATCGAAGAGCACACGCTGGTTCAGTTCCTACGCATCCCACAAAAAATCACTATTTCCCCTCTGGTTTTGCTCTATGTCTCGCCTCCTCTTGTTTTCCCAAGGAAACAATAAAAAAATCAGGCAGGCCTATCCCAACCCGATCCCCGCTGAGGCCTTTACGGCCAGGCTTATCCCCCCTGCTGCAGAGGAAAACTCTCTCCCTGTCTCTCTCTCTCTCCCTCTTTCTCTCTCTCTCTCTCTCTCTCTCTCTCTCTCTCTCTCTCTCTCTCTCTCTCTCTCTCGCAAAAGGAAATGTCCACTGGTGTCTAGCTGATTGTGTTTCTTTGCCGTCCTTCATAATATTTTGTAGTAGGGTTAGACACACACACGCACACACATCCCTAGATACATGTGCCGACTCTCTCGTACACAAACACACCCCTATACACACACACACACACACACACACACACCATGGCCGGGTCATGGTCTCTCAGAGTCTGCCCCCACCACAGAGAATCCCAGGATGACATCATCGGCCTCTTTCACTCCAGCAGGGTCGCCAATCTCCTGTCCTCATTAGAAGATCAGTTATCCCCGGTGGCCAATGGGCTACCACCCATCCCGAGATGTTATCCTTACATCACTGATGGGAAATTATCCTTTGCGGCAAGCAATTTGTTTGTGCATTTTGTGGTTAAATGGATGCTTCTCAATTGCCTCAATATCATAGTTGGTCCTCTAGTAATTTGTAAAATCCCCCAATGCTATAAACAGTATGTTCTGTAAGATAAATACTTCAATAGGAAAATCCCTTTAATATTCAGAGGCCTATGATATTTGCCAATCATCATGTTTGTAATCGTGTATATTGAGGACTTGTAGAGTTAGCTGTGTCACGGTCATTTCAGGGGAGACGTCCTTTCTGGGTTAGGGTTAGGGTTAGGGCTAACCCTAACCCTAACCCTAACCCTAGGGTTAACCCTAACCCTAACCCTAACCCAAACAACGCCTGAGGAGACAGCGCTACCACACAGAGAAAGTGAACGACCGCCCAGATAGCACACAGCCATTCTCCCCCCTCCCCAACACACACACACACACACACACACACACACACACACACACACACACACACTCACACAAACCTGGGCCCGACATGTCATCCTCACACCTAAACAAGCCCCCCGTTCACCACACTTTACTTCCACTTAGCACATAAATCAAGGACAACCTGTTGCGGTTCTTCGATAAGACTAAATGCTGGGTTGGGAGGGGAGAGTGGGTGTGGGGGGGGTATTTTCCAGACTTGCAGAGGGACTCCAGCCCGCAGGACAGGGGAGGGCTAAGTGAGTGCTTGACCTGGCCTGTGATTTGGCGTGTGTGACTCATAAAGAAAGAGATGCACGCTCTCATTGTGGTTTAAGAAGTGAAGCCCCTGAAACCACTTAAAGGCTCATCTGCTGTGGCTTACCAGCGACATGGGAGGACATTTTACTCTAGCTGGCCCATGACATTTCCAAATGTCCCCATCTGCGATGCATCAAGTATATCTTATTTGTTTACTTGGACATGTTGCTGTAGTGGGCCCACACCAGGACATTTGGTCACACATATTAGGTTGTGATTTGTTATTAGATACACCACTCAGAATGAGGTGAGTTAAGAAGGGTTCAAAGGTCAGATTTACCAGCAGTGTGATGAACTATACTTAATGTGACATTAATACGAGATCAAAACTTTTTCCAAAACTTTTCTTCGACAGATGAAGCAGACCAAATCGTAGCTTAGGTGTACAGAAAGAAAAGAGAACTATGATGGTGGGCAAAGGAGAAACCAGATCTCCATCTACCCACAAACCTTTGGTGTAGACATGATGTCACAGGGGACCCACGGACGGTATCGTCTACCAGATTCACCAAGTTCGAGAAAAAACACAAGGCTGTAACAATGAGGTTGGTTTGGAATCACAACATAGGACCTAAAGTCTCAATGTGTGTAAGATGGAGCTCCTCAGAGTAAGAAGGCGGTAGAAATTCAGAATTAATCTCAATAACAGTGTTCTGTCCACTCTAAATGGATGTGTGACACACAATAACGTAGCTCGGTTAGCTGGATGGGTTGAGTGTTGAAAGTAGGATTCTTGTAAACCAATAGAGGTACGGGCTGGCCAGCATTTTAAAAGTTTATATCAATATATCCGTTGAAGGATTTGGTTTCATTGATTACATTATGAAAATCACTAGTGATCGGCATTGGCTACGGATGTTTCCAGCTTATTTTAAGCTACAAGCTACGTTAAAGAGACCTTTAAATAGGACAAATATGTTACGAGCTTGCCAAAATAAACCAAGCCAGGCCAAGTGGCTGGACTCGGCCAGGCCTGTGAAAATGTTGAATCTATTATTTTATTGATAGGACTATCTGCTGTTCAAAGACAAACATGTCTGTGGCTGGAGTTCACAAAGGCTATCGATAAAACCTAAAGGAAGTGCAACGACTGGCTTTGACTTCCTGTCTAGTCTGTCATTGGGAAAGTTCAAACTCTTCAGCAGCTCCAATCACATAAACATAATACATTGATTTAGTTTAATTTATATTTATTTGATTCATATTAAATAAAGATATGTATTAAATTAAGATTGGTAAAAGCTGATACAGTATAATACAGTTAGTTTTTGTCTCTCTCCTGTTACGGTGTAGAATTGCACGTGGATCTACTTTATCCTATTTAACCTCTAGTTTGGTGGGGTTTCACAGGCACACATGGACGTTTTGTCTCAGCCCTCGCTTCCATTTTCTTTTTCTTTCTTCCCTTGGCACGCAGTTCAGGGGGATTATGAAAACATCGGTAGCACATGTGGGAAAGAAACGCTCTCTCCCCTTTACCGCAAAAGATCTGATAAGGCCTGATTTACCGTGACATAATAGTATTTACATCAGCTAAGGGCCTGGCGGCACACAGGATAACTGTGATATTGGATTAATATCTGGGAGAACTTAATATCTGAGGAGAACAAGAGTACACCAGAGCGAAAGAGAAAGAGAGACAGAGAGAGAGAGAGAGAGAGAGAGAGAGAGAGAGAGAGAGAGAGAGAGAGAGAGAGAGAGAGAGAGAGAGAGGGAGAGAGGGAGAGAGGCAGAGTGTGAGAGAGAGAGAGAGAGAGAGAGAGAGAGAGAGAGAGAGAGAGAGAGAGAGAGAGAGAGAGAGAGAGAGAGAGAGAGAGCGATAGAGGGGGAGAAAGAGAGAAAGATGGAGAGAGAGAGTGTGAGAGAGAGAGAGAGAGAGAGAGAGAGAGATAGAGGGGGAGAGAGAGAGGGTGAGAGAGAGAGAGAGATAGAGGGGGAGAGAGAGAGAGAAAGATGGAGAGAGAGAGAGAGAGAGAGAGAGAGAGAGAGAGAGAGAGAGAGAGAGAGAGAGAGGGAGGGAGAGAGAGAGAAAGAGAGAGGGAGAGAGGCAGAGTGTGAGAGAGAGAGAGAGAGAGAGAGAGAGAGAGAGAGAGAGAGAGAGAGAGAGAGAGAGAGAGAGAGAGAGAGAGAGAGAGAGAGAGCGATAGAGGGGGAGAAAGAGAGAAAGATGGAGAGAGAGAGTGTGAGAGAGAGAGAGAGAGAGAGAGAGAGATAGAGGGGGAGAGAGAGAGGGTGAGAGAGAGAGAGAGATAGAGGGGGAGAGAGAGAGAGAAAGATGGAGAGAGAGAGAGAGAGAGAGAGAGAGAGAGAGAGAGAGAGAGAGAGAGAGAGAGAGAGAGAGAGAGAGAGAGAGCGATAGAGGGGGAGAAAGAGAGAAAGATGGAGAGAGAGAGTGTGAGAGAGAGAGAGAGAGAGAGAGAGAGATAGAGGGGGAGAGAGAGAGGGTGAGAGAGAGAGAGAGATAGAGGGGGAGAGAGAGAGAGAAAGATGGAGAGAGAGAGAGAGAGAGAGAGAGAGAGAGAGAGAGAGAGAGAGAGAGAGAGAGAGAGAGAGAGAGAGAGAGAGAGAGAGAGAGAGAGAGAGAGAGAGAGAGAGAGAGAGACTACTACGGCCACAGTACTGGGCTCAGCCTGGCTCTGAGAGAATGCATGGCTGACAGAGCGCTGACCCAAAACCAGTTATGATATAAACATAGTTATAAAATTCCAGCTACAATTTAGGTAACCAAGCATTCTGATTGGTCGGCAACACCACCCTCCTTACCCACTAATAATTCACACACATTTTGTCTAGACGTATTGAATAAAAACAAGTATACGCAACATTTTGCCAGACTAAGTTGTGTGGTAATTATACAAATGAATTGCTCTCCAGACATTCGAATTGTAAAATTCAGCTACTTTTTTCAGTATTTCACAGGCACTTTTATCCAAAGTGACTTTCAATAGAACCAGAAACATGCCATTAAGGTTTAGCCATCTTTCGAAATAATGCCTCAAGTCATCTTTATCCTCCACCCCTCACCTCTGCTTCTGTCATGGAATAGACCTTCGCGCCTTCCTCCTCCCTCCTCTAAACTTTATCCTCTTCATTCTTCTCCCCCAACTCCGCTACTGTCATGGTGGCGGCAGCGGCAGCATTAGACAGCAGCGGACGCAGCGGACGCAGCAGCAGCGCTGGCTGCGGCAGCAGCAGCAGTGAGGCCTGGAGAACACATGGAGCTGATAGCATCGGCTGGATCACACAACGTCTCCCGGTGTGCTGTG
>NC_044065.1:14988917-15106417 GCF_902167405.1 Gadus morhua
TAAACAGTTTGCTTTAACCTATACTCTTTTTACTGCATCGGGCCTATAAAGAGTCAAGAGAATTAAATAGAATTGAGAGTCTTAAAGAAGACGTTTCTCACACCTTTCAGGAAAAACGATTGGGGAAATGTGCGTCAAGCTGACATATTTGGACCTCCATCATGTTGGTGTAAGCCAACTGTCCATGCGTCAAACTAACACCTTCCACAGGCCATCGACGACCGGCAAAATGAGGGACTAAACAGTACTACTCTCAATATCGCTCTATTGATTAGGAGTAGCTGCAGTTCAATATTATAACTACATATATTCAAATTAGCATAACAAAGTATAATAATCGATTGTGATGCAAACAGTTCAGTTCAGATCAAATCAAGCCCAAAGGTAAATAGAAAAAAAATCAACAGACTCTGAGGATAAGTAGAAGGTAGCAGTCAGGAAAAGTGAAACCCTTTATGACCACTAACATCATAGTTTCATCCAAGCAACAATATGGGTAAACGGAAAATACATTATCTGTCTGTCTCCGGTCGCCCAGGTCTTCCTAGAGAGCCTCTAAAGAGTCTAGCAGAGTCCAGCCACAGTCGATAAGTCCTGCAGGGCCCATTACCTTTCATCGTGTACATCAGGTCCCAGAGACTCACCCCACCACCCAGATGCAAGGGGAAGAGGTAAGACAAACCGCTTTGGGAGGGATGAGTTCCCGGGAGCAGCTGAAGGGGAATTCCAACGCAACTGAAGCATTGAACTTCTTTATAGGCAAGGCCGTACCCTGAATTCCCCTTATGGGATGGAGGAATATCTTATTGATGTTTGGTTATTCATTCATATCTATTTATGATGAAGTTATTAAGATGCTTTAAATCCAAAGCAACTTCAACGTGAGTTCCTCGATGCCCACAGGAAAGGCTGTTGACATCAGGGGATGGAACCCAGAACGTTCAGTTACAGTTCTCGCTTGTTACACAAAGAAATAAGGGACATGAGAAAAGGTTGCTTCGGGGAAGGTGTACACTTGGACAGACTTCCAAACAGATGGATGAGTCAGTGACATCTGTAATTAATCCCTGGTGGAAATTTTGCAACGTTGGGTTAATTGCAGACATGTTCTTTTAAACACACTTTTTCTGGTGTCCTGTTGGAATATGGGAAGACATTTGTGAGATCTACGACCGGCAATGTATCTGACAGGCTTCCTAAATAGCATGAAGCCACCATCATCGCTGTTGCATACATTGTTATTCTGTTTACTTTTTTCCTAAATACACTCACCTGAGGAGAAGGTAGGTGTGTTTGTGCGTTACTATGTTGTAAAATAAGGAATTTAGCAAATAAGACTGAACAGTGCATTCAGTCCATTGTCTACATGGTGATTGAGGTCACAAAAATAGACTGAACAAACTCTCACAATGTCTAAACGTCGGCCACTGTAAATGTTTTCTTTCCTTCTGTCTTCCTTTCCTTCCGTTTCCCACCCTATGTGATTCTGGACCCACCGCTCACCAGAATAGTCGCTCCTGGAGTAGCTCACAGCCACGTCGTCAGCCTGTGATTGTTGCAGCGGTTTGGAGTTGACCCTTAAAACAAGCCAGACTAGGGAGACCTGAAGACATGTGTGTGTTATTTAACAGCAGGGGACACTGGCAGAATGGCTCCCTCTCTCCCACCCACCCCCAACCTCCCCCCCTCTTCCTTTCTATGACTAGGGTATACATGCATTTTCCTTGATCAATAGTTGAACACGCTAACAACCAATAATAGATAAGATACAAAACATATGTCTTTTTTTAATTTTATTTAAACCGTTCCCTCGACACATTTCTTACGTGAAACATTCATGTTTCAACCACATGAAGTATAAACTATTTGAAGAAACAAAATAAAAAAAAGCAATTAGGCTCTCGCACTGAAAGGATGCTTTTGTCCTCATTCAACAAATGGATTTGCAAAACAAACAATGTTAATACTTGGTTATTACATATGTAATCTGTTACATTACGGCGATTAATCAATGAATAATTAATCAGTTAACACCTATCTATGACTGTGAACTCGAAGCAAACGATATTTGGGGTGAAATGCTTTGTATATCAAAAGTCTTAACAGTTATACACATGTCAAGAGCTGAATAGGGATAGCAGTTATATTAAACTATTGTATACGTGTGTACCATAAATTTCTGGTTAAAAGGTTTCATAACCGTTTTTTCAAAACCAATTCCACGTAACACTATGAAGTGGTATGACTGTAGTATATTGTAGTTCTTTTCACCTGTCTTTCAAGAAAGTCTTACATTTGACATGAGATTACCGTAACACAGGACTTAACTGTGCTATCCTCTATGCTGTTTGGAACAAATGAATAGGGACATAACTTCACATAGACTTTAGCTGAATTAGATTTACTGGCCAGTCTGAAAGATATTACGCCCTATATAGTCATAACTGCTTTAAGACATGGAATAAATAAGTGTGTTGTGATGGTCTTTCTTAAAAATTCCACACCACTATAAACCACTGTTTATACTTAAGTCGTTTAGCAGATGCGTTTTTATCCGAAGCTACTTAGTGCATTGAGATGCAGGTCATTTAGGAGCAGGTGGGGGTTAGGGTAGACCAAAGGGTCTCAAGGATGTCAGTTAGGCTCCACACAGTGGGGATCAAACCCATTACCTTTAGACTGGGAGTCCAAACACCCTTATCATCACTACTCCCGACTATTCCTATGTTAGACCAGTGAGAAGGTTCTTACTCATCCTCGTGACTATGAATCTAGAACCACCATTTTGATCTTTCTCTTCCATCTATCGATTGCGTGTGCTTCCATATCGCTAGTAGGCCTACGTCTCATTTCTTCAGTTTCTTAGTCAGGAGAGGCCACTGATGACAATGTCCAACCAGTAAAACATCCAGTCTGACATGCCAGTGATACCGTGCCAATCGCCATGTCAACAAACTGTTTTAGGTTTCGATTATTTTTCCCTCTGCATATAGTTGGCGCTACAGGAGCGAGGATGGCTGGGGAAGAGGGTGGCCAGGCCAACAGGGGCTGGAGCAGAGCAGAGCCTCTCTCTCTCTCTCTCTCTCTCTCTCTCTCTCTCTCTCTCTCTCTCTCTCTCTCTCTCTCTCTCTCTCTCTCTCTCTCTCTCTCTCTCTCTCTCTCTCTCTCTCTCTCTCTCTCTCTCTCTCTCTCTCTCTCTCTCTCTCTCTCTCTCTCTCTCTCTCTCTCTCTCTCTCTCTCTCTCTCTCTCTCTCTCTCTCTCTCTCTCTCCCTCCTCCCTCCTCCCTCCCTCCTCCCAGGGAGAGGAACGTTGATTATCCTGCCAAGCTGCCTGAGAATCTTTAACAGAGCGCACCAAGACAAAGTCACGGAGGCCAGAGGGATAGGGAGGAGAGGGGGAATTCAGGATGGGGATGAGCTGAAGACAAAGAAAAGGCAATGATAGAGACGGGCTAAAAAGACAACGTAAGGCGTAAGTGGTAAATAACATCAACTCAATCATTGAGAGGAGCAAACGAGAAAAAGAAAGAAGTAGCCTATAGGCTACAATAATTATTTTGTTAATTCAGAACAAAATGCTTCAGTGCTATAGTGGATAGTTGGATGACATGGGCCATAGGTTGGGGTAGCTCGCCATCGAGCTGTTAGGCCAGATCCCAGCAGCAACACAATCTCATTGAAACTACAGACACCTTGTTCATGTCCCGCTACTTTGACAGCTTCTACAGGAACACAGGACACATTGTGAACTTCACGTAAAACACAATGACTTCTGTAGCCGATACCATGAACCACACACAATTGTCGTAATCTCATCTCTTGCTTCTCACAACCTTTTGAAAAGCTCAACATAAGGTACCCTCAATCCAGAAAAGTGTTTGTACAAACATATGTCAACCACACAACCATACAGCGAACCCTTTCGATACTAAGAACCCATGTCCATGACAAGCTCAAAACAAGCTCATCTTCCATGTTATGAATCATTCCCTGTGGGAATGCTGTTGGAGCGTCAGAGCTCAACTTAGTGTCGTGCCACTCCTGGCGCCGAGACGTTCCTAGACGCTACGTTCACTAGAGTTCAAATTTGCTCAACTTTCACGCTGACCCTTCATCAATAATCAATCACATTCGAATCCGACATTGTGTCCACCGGAAAAAGAATAGTTACATTTATGAACAATTCATAGATCTCCAGCCCAGACTAACGCCTACACAGCACGTCTCCAACGCCCAGCCTAGCGCCTTCACTATTGAATAACAAATTAAATCCATCCCCAAATTCATGGGACAGACACCAGTACATGCAAAAAGTAAATGCAGACTAGTAAACACAATAGTACTTTTCCCAATACATTGAACTACGATGGTTTAAAGTAAACGAGAAAAGCCAAACTCACAATTTCTAATAATTTCTGTTTTATTTCCAAACATTTAAAAAGATTTGTTGCAAAAAAATCGTTGCCTCCCGTAGCTAATACCAAGAACTACACACACACACACACACTTTTTGGGGGGGTTGGAATAAGAAAACAATGCAGAGACAGGTCCTATAAACTGGCCTATTACCGCACCAGGTTTCCTTCCTGGGATTAGAGGTGAGCTCCGCGGAGAGATTACAGCGGAGGCTGGTTCTGTAGCTGGGTCTTTCCAGAAGGACTGCTCACTCAGCAGGACCTGGTCCCTGCTACAAACCCAACAGAGAGATGAGATGAGCTGGAGACGTCCAAACAGTTGGAAATGAGTCAGTAACATCTGTAATTAACTAAGTAATTTCGTAACTTTGGGATAATGTGGAGTTGCTTTTTTAAAGTACACTTTTTCTCATGTGTCTCATTGGAATATGGGGAGAAACCGAATAGCACTGAAGAAGAAAAGTGTTTTGCTTTTTGCTGGCAGTTGGAATCCCTTGCTCAACGACACTACAGCAGTGGTCGGTGAGAGCAAACTTTTCCCCTGATCCTATGCATCACAGGCATTGCCTAAAGCTCCACAGATGTTGGGCACATAATAACTACTTGAACTGTATGATATATTAAAACATTTTTAAAATCCTCAAAATCCTAGACTGCCATCCAAAACCCAAAAAATTAAATCATCCTCATTGCCAAGAACAGTTTGGTCGCAGGCAAGGGCTTGGACAGGCATTTCAAAACAACATACGATACCCCTTGGATCATAGATTTGTGACTCAAAAACAAATGATGATCTTAGTTTATACTTAAACATACGCACCCCCTCACGCACACACACGCACACACACACACACACGCACACACACACAAAGTCACACACACACACACGCACACACACTGAATTGGCCTCCATTAAATTAACATGTTGATGTATTGACTTGCCAATATTTGGGTATGAAGGTATTGGACTGCCTGTTCTGTTTCTCTGCAAATTGTTTATGCAGTAAATATCTATCTATTCATATTTATACATATACATATATATATACCAAAGAAGATAACGTTCCTTTTGACTCAATTGACTTATTGTGTCTGCTGAGATGTTGTTTTAACTCATGGACCGCAGGACAACCCAATGGTAAGGAGGGAGATTCCAAAGATCCTTTTAGAGAAGGGGGTGGAGGGATGTACCACATGGGGTTCAGTAAGGAAGGGTGAAGGTGTGCCAAAATTGCATTTATAAAAGGTTCAATTTAATATAAGTTCAATAAGTCATTTGCCAGCATTGTTCAGTCCACCCATCTGGGTGTGTAAATACCAACCCTAAATGGTAAAACCTGTTTCAGGTTCAAGTAATGAAGTGAAATTCACTTTGTGAACCTGGAAATGCTCAGCAGATTAGCAGAGGGAATATAGATCACTGTACCTACAGTTCGTAGGCCTGCTACTCAATTGAACACTTTGCAACAGCTCAGGCTAATAGGAAACACCATTAGGTGACCAAATTGGATTCCTGTTTCACATCTCAAGAAAAAACACAGGCCGCTTCTGTTATTATTTGACATACATCAAAATATCAGTTTAAACACAGTTACACACTTAAGTCAAGGCAAGTCCATTCAATCTTTTTAGCTTAGCCTTTAATCACAACTAAAATCTCAATGGGCTGAGTAGGCCCTATATTACCGACATTCAAATGAAGATGTTATGAACAACGGCAAAATCTTTGTTAGAAAATATTATGTCTTCATCCATTCCTGGATTAAGACATAATATTTCTTGGACATAAGGAGTCATGGGTCGCATATCCACTTTTCTTCACACACAACATTTGATCTCATAATGCTTCCCTTGCTTCCCCTCTGTGCCTTTTTGTTTTGCCAGCCTCTCTCCCACATCATTGATACCAAGTCATCTCCTCCAAGCTCTAAACGTTCTGTCCTTGTTTCCTCTCTCTCTCTCTCTCTCTCTCTCTCTCTCTCTCTCTCTCTCTCTCTCTCTCTCTCTCTCTCTCTCTCTCTCCTCTCTCTCTCTCTCTCTCTCTCTCTCTCTCTCTCTCTCTCTCTCTCTCTCTCTCTCTCTCTCTCTCTCTACCTGTCAGGGAAACAGAATCTCTTCTCATGATCTTGATCCTATTCGCTGTGTGGCTCCCCCCCCCCCCCCACCCACCCTGTCCCAACCAGAAGGAGCGCACGAGGGAGTGAGCGGAGAACTCTTTTCCATCTCACATCTCCAACCCATCAAGGCTCTGACCATGAAATGTGATTTTTCTTCCTCTCCTGGGGAAATGTGGTCTGTGTAGGATATATATTTCTCTCTCGCTCAATATGCTGAGATTGAGATGACAGGGGCCTGGACAACGAATTCGGGGGTGTATTGAATTAAAACCTTGTTTTTTGGACCGCTAGGGCGACGCCGCTGACGATAGCCTGGTGCTGGGACGATGGGAAACGCGTTTGTTAACCGTGTGTACCATTGTCATGTTTGAATCAAATTGAGGAAGTCGACAGCTGCCATCGTGATTTCAAGGCCGTCCGAACGAGTAACGTTTCAGCACAGCGCTGATCAGGTTCAGACTCTAAACCGCAATGTAACTACAATAATGTATTGACACGATTACATCTTCATTTGCCTTTCTTCTACACACTTTTGTTTCTTATTATTCATTCTTATTATCCATGATTTCGTCAAAAATCCCTGCCTATCCTCGTTAGAAGACTAATTAGGTTCAACTGTCCCAACAAGTTGGGTTCCCTTTGGGTTTCTCTGGTATTTCTACATCTCAGCCCCCAAACAACGATTTGTTTACTGTAAACGCACGTTGCCGTGGGGAGTCTCCATCTGCATCAATAATATATTATGTGAGAAAGAATCCAGTCTTGGTTGTTGCAAAATATTCTGGCCTCCACGCCAACCCCAAACACACTGCATTCAGAGTATGAGTTTTAGTGTCTGCATTGTTTGCGTGTGTGCGTGTGTATTGTGTGTTAGAGTTTCTGTTGCTAAATCAGCCTTGGCTTTAGCTAAGGTTTTTGGGGTCATTAATAAAATGTAATTGCAGTCTTGCGTAGCTGTTTATCAGATTCTCGCCCTCCAAACAATAGCTGTGGTTTGAAACTTGAGATCCACTCTGGCCTGCAGGTTTGGCCAAATCACTAACCCCACTATGCCTTCTCTCTATTTTAAATCCTCCTCTAATGTCAGCACAACACACACAGTAAAACACAGACACAAAAAACACACATACACACACACACACACACACACACACACACACACACACACACACACACACACACACACACACACAATACAGGCACACACACACACACACACACACACACACACACACACACACACACACACACACACACACACACAATACAGGCACTACAGTGATTAACATTTATTTGAGTTACTTGTTCTAATGCAAAAAGTTTTTCATTTGTTTTGATAATTTATAATTAGATATCATGTTTGACTGCAGAAGACACAATGTTAAAATCTAAATATCTGGTAAATAGTTGCCTGTATTGGTTTTTATGGTAATCGGGTTCAAAACATACAATTACAAAAATACACTAGTACACATTATTACCCGGCCAGTACTGTGTGTACTAGTGCAACACGAATATACAGTACTACACAATGATAAAGTATTGAAATGCATCCATAGTGGTTTGAAGAGCCAAAAAGGGGAAAAGGGTTTTGGAGAGAACACACACAGTTGACCCAGTGGTAGGCTATAATAGACATCGCTCTGCCTCTGAGCTGGAGACATGATGACTGCGTGATGTCCAGGCCAGGGCGGAGGACTCCCATACACTTCCATCCTCACCTACTCACAACCGCAGTCTGGGCTGACAGTAAGCCTCCCAAAGACCCAAAAGCTTCCCAGCACCGTATCACCCTCAGCCAATGGAAAAGAGAGAGAGAGAGCGAAAGAGAGGGGGAGACCATGATGGCTAGATAATCAATGATTCATAATGGGAATACGTTACAAGTGTGCAAACAAGGTAGAAATACGACAGAGAGTTAAGCCCCAAGAGTAAAAGTTAGGTGGTGTTAAAGGTTAACAGCGATGCTTTATATATACTATCAGTGAGCTACACTAGAGATATTTGGCTCTACCGCCAGTGTTTTTTTTACAGATTGTTTTTTTTCAAACAACTATTGTAACTTTTCCACATGAGAAAATACCAACCTATCGCACGGACACTGAAAACTATACAAGCTGTGCAAAAAAATCGGTTCAATTATCCACAAAATGTATCAAAATCTTATATCACGTCATTCATTCATTAGGATGTGATAGGCTGCTGTCCAACGTTTACGCGCACCATTTGCAGTCATCATTCGTCAAACTTGTGACCGGTTTATGCAAACATCCACTTAAAAAGCGCGCGGAAAAGAACAAGAGATATGCATTTGGGACTCAAGTGGACCTTAGAAATAATGGCTTGGTAGCGCAAGAGGTTTGCCAAATCAAATAGTAGGGAGCCCTTAGACTGGCAACCTCACTGAGCACATATGCAGACACAATCACAGAGCCAAAACCAACTAACACACATATATATAGACTCATACACAAACACATATAGGTAGAAACTAAGTCCCTCACACCCATACACAAACTTACACACACAGATACGTAGGTATAAACTTGCATACACATACCGGTGCACCCACACCCACACCCACACACACCCGCACGTACACAAACCAAACACATACAAACAAATTAACCTTTGAAAGGAAAACTATCATCTAATAGTCTATGTTTACCTTTTAAAGGGAAACATCGACTAATAATCTATTTCTTTTAATAATTTGGTTTACTGATATTTTCTACATTTTTTTCAATGGTTGCAGTGGTTTCTTTTGATTTATAATGCCTTCTGCGTCCACATTGTTTCATGTGTCTGGTATGGAATGTTCTTTATTGATACATTTTGCCAGACTGACAGTGAACCAAATACGTAGCGCCATGAGCTATGATCACAGCTTCTGTCTCTTTCACTTCTATTTTTTTGTTTTTGTTTTTCTGTTCCCCTAAATCTTACGTCACATAAAAATGTCAGATCATAGTTACTGTATTATACTTGGGTCATATTCTAACATTAAGGAGGCTAAAAATTAGAGGATTGAGATGGAGAGAGAGAGAGAAAGAGCGAGAGCGAGAGCGAGAGCGAGAGCGAGAGCGAGAGCGAGAGCGTGAGAGCGAGAGCGAGAGAGAGAGAGCGAGAGAGAGATGGGAAAGAGACATTGACACTGAGCTATAGATTGAGGGAGTGAAGTAGAGAAAGCGACCTCGGCGGGAAGCGTAAACGTTTGTCAACAAAATATAAAAATGGGTGAGGGCTTCATCTTCAGCTGAACCAATCAGCTGAACAGACAGCCAGCGATCGACCAATCAGACACGGCCGTCTTACAGACAGGCGCTGGGGCCGGGCATTAGATGAATGCTCGGTGGAGCCATTGGAGGCTGCTGGAGGAGAGCTCCGTCAGCTTCAATAGAGACGATCACACCCCGACGGGGTTCAACAGAGGAGCCCGGTCCAGGGGGCTTACCGGGCTGACTCCCACCTGAGCCCCCGACGTATCGGTTTGCCCGTAAATTAGATGCCGGTGAGGTGGACCCGGGCCAAGAAATGGAAATGAGAGCTGGTGTGTGTGAGTGTGTCTGTGTGTGTGCGAGTGTGTGTCCGGTGTGTGTTTCTGTGTGTGTGTCCAGTGTGTGTCCAGTGTGTGTGTGTGTGTGTCTAGTGTGTGTGTGTGTGTCCAGTGTGTGTGTGTGTGTGTGTGTGTGTGTCCGGTCTGTGTTTCTGTGTGTGTGTCTAGTGTGTGTGTGTGTGTGTGTGTGTGGTGTGTGTGTGTGTGTGTGTGTGTGTGTGGTGTGTGTGTGTGTGTGTGTGTGTGTGTGTGTGTGGTTTGAGTATGCTTGAGTCACTGAAGAAAAACATTCAAGTAGCAAGCCACGACAATAAAACATGTCGAAGTCAAATTGATTGGAACTAAATTTAAGGGCTAGGTGGTTAACAGAGGAAGGAAGGGAGGAGAGAGGGGAAATAGTGATGTAGTCAGAAAGAGAAGGATTGAGAGAAAGTCAGAGGAAGGGGTGTAGTACTCACTGCAACACTTGGTATTGGTCAGGCAGAAAGAGTGTGTGAGAGAGAGAAAGAGTGAGAGAGATGAAGGGAGAAGAGAAGGGGAAGATAGAGAGAGGGAAAGAGATTGCGGGATGATGGACAAAGTGGATGCAGAAGAGGACAAGAGAGAGTGAGGAAAAAAAAGCCCCAAATTGAACGCACATCGGCTGTGAAAACACAGCTCTACTCCAGCATCCAAAGCAGTCTACGGACGGTAACCCAGAGTTATGGTCCATATACCTCCCCACTCACTCCTCCACGAACCTCACAGGTGACACCACGTTCTCTTCTTTAACCTCTAACTCCAGCCTAACTCAGAGAGCGGGCGAAGGCCCTCATAACCGCCCCGTTCCTGCTCCCCCATTGGGCCAGAGCAGCGACCTCACCTTCAGACGCTACTTCATCTGGTAAATTGTTGCGGTTGAGATTAAACCCCTGATCCAGGCGAGGCCCACATTCCTTATTTTCCTTCCGTGTTCGGGCCTACTCGTAGAGAATGAACCTGCCCGGTCTCCCTTTACGCCTGGCTGTTTCTAATTAGGGACTTTTTGGTGTTTTTATTTTTACTGTGAATATAGCAAAGCAAGGGAGATTTTGGCATGCGTTCCTGATTGAGGTCTGTGTGTGTGTGTGTGTGTGTGTGTGTGTGTGTGTGTGTGTGTGTGTGTGTGTGTGTGTGTGTGTGTGTGTGTGTGTGTGTGTGTCTGCGTGTGTGTGTGTTGAGAGTGTGTCTGCATGTGTGTGCATGTGTGTGTGTGTGTGAGAGAGAGTGTCTGCATGTGTGTGTGTGTGTGTGTGTGTTTGTGAGTATGTGTGTGTGTGTCACCCTTTCAGTGTGCGCAGCCATAACAGCATGCTACCGACTCCCTCAGGAATATAGGGCTGGATGAGTGAAGCATGCTGGTGAATGGATGAATAATAAAGTATGCGTTGGTATTGCATTGTTAATCGGTTAAAAAGAGAAACAGGTATAAATCGCGTATAACACTTAGCACAGAAGGGTCTGTGTTTATGTTCTCTCTTTGTCTCTCGCTGTCCCTCTCTCTCTCTCTCTCCCTCTCTATTTCTCTCTCTCCTCTTTCAATCCTGTCCTTTATAGCAAACTTGATTTGACTATAGGTAACCATAAGTAGGATCCAGAAGACTGAGCAAAGATAACAAACCAGCATCTCTCATGGGGATATGGGTAAGAGATATCGGTTAGTTAAATGAGTTAGTCTGATGGGGAGGGACATGGGTTAATGCTATGGGTTAGTCATATGGGTTTGTAAAATTAGTTAGGGGTTAGTGGTATTGGTTAGTGATATGGGTAAGTGTTATGGGTTAACAATATGGGTTAGTGATATGGGTTAGTGATATGGGTTACACATATGGGTTAGGGATATGGGTTACACATTTGGGTTAGTGATATGGGTTACACATATGGGTTAGTGATATGGGTTACACATATGGGTTAGTGATATGGGTTAGTGATATGGGTTAACAATATGGGTTAGTGATATGGGTAAGTGTTATGGGTTAACAATATGGGTTAGTGATATGGGTTACACATATGGGTTAGTGATATGGGCTAGTGTTATGGGTTAACAATATGGGTTAGTGATATGGGTTAGTGATATGCGTTACACATATGGGTTAGTGATATGGGTAAATGTTATGGGTTATTGATATGGGTTAGTGATATGGGTTAGTGATATGGGTTAGTGATATGGGTTAGTGATATGGGTTAGGTACGGTGTAGTGGCTAGTCTGGCAGCCATAAGGTACTTGGTTTGATCCACATCGTCCGATGCATATCCACAGGTCTCCTAGAGCTACGATGGCTCTGACACGTAGCTTCATCTACAACGTAACCTGATGAAGGTGTCAGCTAGATGAATATAACGGATAAACCGACTGCCATCGTCATTGAATGAACACCAGAAGAAATACACAGCAGCTGATGTGTATCCACAACGGCAGGTCTGGGAACAGCGCTCATGGAGACCCTCCATCGGACCAGACCACTCCCAGACAAGGCCACACCGGGACATTTCAAACATCTCTCTCACAGACCTGGAGATGTCCATGACGTCTTTTGAGATTTTAAGAAAAAGGTTTGTTGACAAACACATTTTTTTCCCCAGTGTCTGTGTTTGGATACTGAACCACAAGGCCAGCAGATCTTCACAGTAGGTTGAGTTGAAACCATAACAACCCCCCCACCCCCCGACCAACTTTTAATATGCTTACATATTAACAGGTTGACATGCAAATTAAGGAAGACTCCCAACCAATACGGCCTCCCAGGCCGTATAGCTTTTCCTCAGGAATCTGATATACTACTCTATCGTCCCCATGCTTCCATCGGAATCCATTGGAATAATGAGTATTATCAATAGTCGTTAAAGGTTAATATTAGTAATAATGCAGGCCCATTGGTGTTATTAATATAGGTAATGTATTAGCAATAGCATTGGCATAAATGTATTAATTTTAGTGTCATATAATTTTGTAGTTAATATTACTACGACTTAAGATTTAGGAGTTGCTGTGGACAAACCCACACAGGCGTGCACACACGCATGCACACGCACACACACACACACACTCACACACACCCACACACACCCACACGCTCAATCCGGGCTGACTTCTAGACCTAGGCGGTATGGTTCCACTTTGACCAGTGATTGTATTCTTCTTCATTATTCAAACCGAGGGGGCAACTAATGCCAGTGCTTGGGGCAAATGCCTTCCAGGTGTGTTTGATTGGCGCAGTAAGAAGTATTTAACACAAGGTGAAGTCATTAACACATGCTAGATTGGCAGATGTGGAGACAGCTGCCTTTTAGTGTAGAAGTAGCCAGAGCTGCGGGTCAAATGTGTGATTAAATTGCACATTGTGCTGCTGCACATGTTCGTTACGAGGAGGATTTATGTTTTGTTTTTTTGTGAAACCCCTTCATTTCTATTTTCAATAAATGGTGTTGATTATCAAAGTGTTAAGAATGTCGCTTGAACACATTTAAAGAAGAATCGTTGCGTTTTTAAAGATCAAACTGAGACTGCAGACCTAGTAGCTTAACTGATGGGATAAGACGCTTTTACATTTCTTGGTCAGTGTCGCCACCTGCTGGTAGAATCAGGATCGTGCTTCATCTACCGAACATCATGTTCTATATCATGTTGTACACACCACGTATTTGATTCTACTGCGATTTACACCAGAGGTAGGTTAGCTATAAGAGTTCATAAAACATAAGAGATATGAATGTAGGTGCGGTTCGGTGTGGTAAAATAAAAGTAGCCCTCTTCTGATTATAGACCCAATCATCAACATCCATCCGTAGGCTATAGGTCTATGTGAGGCAAAGCACAGGTTTACAATGGGAAATTATACTGCAAATATAGAAGTATTTTATCGTTACACATATTAAGAATCATCAAGTGCCTGCACGTTACTGTGAATCAAAACGGTCGATGCAGAAGAAGAACAACGGAGTGAGCGATTGCTCCTCAATGAGGGGATCATAATTTCCATTGTAATGGGCCCGCATTCTCCCCCATAACGAATATACTTAACAAATCAGGATTAGCCATTTCGTATTGATCAGCAGGGAAAGACCTTACGAATTTGATCCCTTTTGTCCTCGCTGATTGACCGGGAGATAATCCCTTGTCAGTTTTGACCCATGTGACTAAACGCATCATCCGTTTACCCCTCAACCCAACTCTGAGTCACTGTGCAAACGGCGGGTCCCCCTCGGGTGCCATGGATACCGAGGGCCCCTGACCTCCCCGACGACGTTTTTAGAGGGAGGGGGACACGCCGGACAAATACACGCTCGCCTGTGCAGCGCCCTTACGTGCGTCATAGGGCGGCTGTTGGTTTGCTCTCGTGGCTGCACAAGGGCCAACTGGCCCCACACTGATAAGGCGCTCATCTGATCTTTGAGACGGGGGTTAAATGGTCCAAAAAACCAACAACGTATGGGGGTGGGCCTTCATAATTCGCATGCGTCATCCGAGTGTTTTACGCGTTTATTTTGTGCGCAACAAATGTTTTTTTCAAATAGCCTACGCCAAAGGGACATTGAAATTGTGGCAATTACCTAACAATGGATTTAAAAGGGGGGAAAATGTGTATTTACTTTTATTTATTTTTGTCGTTTCTCTGAGTTTTGGGTTATTAACACACCTTTGTCATGTAAACAAGCATACACGTTTCCAGCTCTTAACGCAGGCACTAATCCACCATCAATCACTGGCCCCCAGATCACCCTCATCCATTCGGTGTTAGCAGAATACAGGAACATCCTGTCATCAAAGCGGGGCTGCGCCTCTATTATATCACCCACCACCTTCCCAGGTAGGGAGCTCAGTTCGACCGCTCACCCCACACCACACAACACAAAACATGACAAAACGAGGTGTGCGCGTCTGGTTGCTCGTGGCTCTCCATCTCCATCTCAGGTGCGCGGTGGACGCGCTCGCATTTCCGCACGAAGGCCTGCAGAGACACTCTAAAGAGGGGAAACCCACCACCACGACGACCATGTCGGCTCAGGAGAAATTCGACCGGATTTTCCACCTGAAGGAGACGCTCCAGAAGCCCCCCTCGCCGCCCCACAAGCAGGCGCCCCAGTTCATGGTGGATCTTTTCAACTCCGTGTCCAAGTCCGCGGGCACCCCGCTGTGCCAAAAGGATATCCTAAAAGGCAACATCGTGAGGAGCTTTGAGGATAAAGGTACGTTGTGAACGGGTTAGGAACGTGCGTGTGTTGAATATCAGGGTCATTACGCAGTTTTCTGTTATAATGAAACTGTTTGGGTAGTATAGCTGGCAGCGGCAAAGTGACCCAAAAATCAATCCCCAAAAGCCCCCAACGACTTTACACACAAGAAAGCATTGAATTGTAAAGAAAACTAACATAGAACCCTACGAGTGGATTTTTATTTTTTTGATGAAAACTAAATCTGCCCCCCACCCCGCCCCACCACACCCACCCCTACCCATGGAAACAGGTCATACGGGAGAGAGGTTTCACTTCTTCAACCTCTCGTCGTTCAGCAGAGACGAGCGGATGATCAAAGCGGAATTCCGATGGTTCAGGCAGAAACAGAAGCATTACTTCAAGTCCTTAGGGCCGCACGTCTATAAGGTAAGGCTCGCACGACCCCCCCCCCCCCCCCCCCCCCTAGACACACATATTTGTTTAATATTAATCTGATATATTAGTCAGTTCAGGATGTTTGGAAATAAGTTAATAATCTACTACTCCTGCTCAAGGTGGACGTGTACGAGGTTTTGGAGAGCCGGGTGAGGCCGTGGAGAGGGAACCTCATCACGACCCGGTTGGTGCCCCTCTACACCCAAGGGTGGGAGGTCTTCAACGTCACTCAAACGGTGAGTTTCAACAGCGTTGGCGTAGGCTAAAACATGGGAACGCAGTTGCGTTTCTGTATGGGTGTGTCTGTGCGCGAGCCCGTTTGTGTGTGCGCGCACGCGCATATCTGTGCGTATTTTGCCAGTGAATGCACGTGCGTGTATTTGTGGGAGTGTATGTGTGCGCGCATATTTATGTCAGTGCATGTGCGTGGACGAGTGCACGCGTGTGCGTGCGTGTTTTGTGAGCGTAGGTGTGCGTATGTTTTCTCTGTGTGTGTATGTGTTCGCGCACACGCATTTACGTGCAAGTCTGAGTGTTTTTTCAGTGCATGCGCGCGCGTGTATGTGTGGGTGGTCAATTGATCAGCGTAATCAATGTCAAAACGAGTGTGTTGTGTCCTCGCAGGTGTCCAAGTGGATCGGGGACCGCCAGGAGAACAACGGTATCCTGGTGGTGACCACCCTCCCGTCAGGCGCCTGGCTGGAGGCCGCGGCCGAGCACCAACGCACCGACCGCAACGCCTACCTGGTGGTGTTCTCCGACGACGCGAGGACGGAGCTCACCGGCAACACATCCATCCATCACGGTAGAGGAATACGGAATACTAGAAAACAAAAAAAATCGTCAGGCCCTCCTAGTCTACTTTTCTCATGGACCACAAAATCAATAGTGTAGCCGCCTACAACATGTATTTTTTTAGCCTAGAAGTTATAACGATTTATGTAACGACTTGTCCAACACGATAATAATAATTTTCATTCATAACTTTATATCGATAGGTCATGGGAACGCCCCTCCGAGCAACGACCACCACGACAGGAAACGGAGAGCGATCCCCGCCTTCCTCCGCGGGCGCCCGCAGCCCTGCCAGAGGGTTCCCCTCTTCGTTGACTTCGAGGAAATTGGTTGGGCGGGCTGGATCATATCCCCGAGGGGCTACAACGCCAACCACTGCAAGGGCTCCTGCCCCTTCCCGCTTGGGGAGAGCCTGCGCGCCACCAACCACGCCACCGTGCAGTCCATCATGCACGCACTCAAGCTGTCCGACGACGTGGGCTCCCCCTGCTGCGTGCCGGACAAACTGCAGTCCATCAGCCTGCTGTACTTCGACGACGAGGAGAACGTGGTTCTGAAGCAGTATGATGATATGGTGGCGGTGAGCTGCGGGTGTCACTGAACCCCTGGCCCGCTGGGCTCTTTCTGGACTGTATGGTTGGTTGGCTGGATGGTGGATTCACATCTTTAAGCTAAATTATTGTTGGAAATAAAAAGAAAGCAATGTATTTTCGTCAAAACATGTCTAATATTGTCAAATTGTATTATTTTTAGAAATAAAAGATAGAAAAACGCATTTTATTTTTTAATGTGGGTCCATGGCTAAGCCTTGTCTTTATAGTGAATGACTAGTATAACCTTAATACAAAAGGGTGAAGCTTTAAAGGTTAGCAGTAAAGGCCAGAATGACCTGCAAATCAAGCCTAAAGATTGACGCATTAAATCTAACAAAACAGGATATTATTGATACAAACAAATGGTTGGTATCAATATTGTCAATCATTCAAATGGTTAAAAGTTTGATACAGTGTGTATCAAACTTGTATCAATGTTCAATACATTAATAATCTTCACAGAATATTTGTGGAATATTAAAAAATATTTCGAAAAATATATGTTAGGAGGAGTACAGTCAGTAATATCTGTTGTTTTTATTGGAATGGATCACATAAACAGTAGTCTATCGATGAAATTCAAAATGAAACACCAAGGCAAAACGAAGTATCCTTCAAAGTACTCTGCATGTATGATTTTTGGCAAAAGGCAACGGTATTTTACAGTTTATTCTATAAATGATTGCAAAATGACTTCTTCCTTTAAAATCGTTTTTAAAACTTCTGCATGCATAAACAGCCCTTTTTGTGCGATCCTTCACAGGATATAACCAGGATTAACTCAAAGAACGTATATTCAAGGAACTTTAATAGTGCTCTTTGTGACTGCAAACCTATGTGGAAAAATATGAAATTGAGGACCACCATTATAGTGCTTAACCAAAAATACATCCAAAACAACATTAGATTTCAATTTCAAGATTTACATCCGTCTTTCATCCTTCTTATCACATACAACGAACAATATATATATATATATATACATCAATTTAAAGCACTATAAAAAAAATATGAAATTGCACATTGTAACACACAAGAAGTTCCTAACAGTCACATACACACACACACACCCCCCCAAACACACACACACAAACACACACACACACACAACAATCACCATCTTCCCTGCATTATTTGAACAATAGATTCACACGGTTGACTTCATTCCTGTTCAAAAAGCCATCTCCTTACAACAATGAATGGTGGGGACTTTTAGAACAAATGTGTCATTTATCACAGTGAGCAATGTTTTTAAGCATAAAAACATCACCAGAAATCCAAATGAAATAAAACCTGAAAGTTCCTAAGTCTATTTAAAAGCCCTTGCTCTATATCAGCTAGCACAATCCAGCTCCTCTACACCCAGAAAGTCTCCCAGCATGTGGTCGTGTTGACCATAAACTGGTTCTAAATAGGGACAGCCTTCGTTACTGTACACCTGCCGTGACCTCTCATTCTGCCTCCGTTCAAACTCGTCCTGCTCCATTTGGGAGGCCTGCACGACAGATTTATGGGATATGGACGTCATGGGCACCGGGACAAATCCGTGGTAGAGCACCATCGGGGTGTTTAACACCTCCATGGTGGGCGCCTGAGGTATGGCCCCCTCTGGTGGCTGGACAGGCAACTGCAAATAGTTCCCTGTTTCTGGATCATAGAAGGTTTTGGTCTTCACCTGGATGGGCATGTCTACGAAAAAGTACTGCCCTGAGTCGGGATCTTGGAGGAGTTTGCGCTGGGTCATGGGGATGGACTGAGTCACGATGGTGTGCTCCACGCTGGACTGACGCGACAGCTGTTGACCACTGTAGCTGGACTGGCGGGAGAGGTTGGCTGGGCGGGGCGCCTCGGTGGCATACGCGTCGATGCTGTGACTTCTCTTCACCGTGACGTCTCCTCCTCTGCCGGCTTTCTCCTTGGCGCGACCCCTCTGCTGTAGCTCCTCCATGATGGACTTCTCAATACGCTGGTTCCTCGTTTCAGGCATTTCCGACGTGTTGACCGACATATCCGCACTGGCTCGGCGCTCCGCGTGATCCCTCACATGCCTGTCCACACTCTGGGATCGCTTGGACTGGCTGTCTACTGCTGGCCGACTCTCGCTGACTTGGGCTTTGTATACGGGTACATTGCTGATCACCCTGTCACTGCTGTAGTTCCTACGTTCGGGTTTGTCGCGAGGATGATGATGCCGGTCACTGCTGCGGCCTTCCCGTTCTGTTAAAATGACGTCAGGAAGTCGATCAACGCTGCGGCCACTGCTCTCCTTCCTGTCCTGCGTTCCTGCCTTGTAGCCGGATCGGACCACTTGGCTGCGATCCAGTCGATCGCTGCCTTGGGCTCTCTGTGGATATTGGGCTTCCTCAGTCTTAGTCTTGGTGTGCCTGTGAAGACGACTGCTCTCGTTGGGATGGTATCTTTCTTCAATATTTTGCGCGTGCTCCTTGTTGATGCTCTGGCTCCGCTTTTCAGTGTGTCTTCTGGAGGTGGTAGAGGGTTTGTCCTCGGTCTGTACATTTCCTGGGTTATCAGCGCTGTGTTTAACCGCCCTGGGCTTTCTGCTGCTGCTTGACGACTTCTGAGATGGCTTTTTCTGGCCCTCTTCTTTCTTAATCCTTCTGGTGGTCAACTTCATTGCTTTCATAAGGGCCTTCTCCGATTTAGGTAAAACCGGGGGAGGTTTGGAAGGCCCTGATTGGCTGCCGCTGGCACTGGACGGAGAGCCCGACCTCTCGCTGGGCATCTTGGAGACCTTTTCCCCAGCTTCCGTCTCAGCAGTGAGGTCGTCCCTGGAGTCCGCTGCCCAGCTTTCGACCCCGTCTGACAACGGACTCACTCCAGAGTTTCTGTCCTCTTCTTGTGGAACCGTCAGAGTGGGGCCGAATTGGCTTCTCCTGAGATTAATATCGTTTGAAACACTTGAAGGAGACAAACTATTAAGTGGGGAGTTTTGCGGTGAGACTTCGCCAGGGGCGAAGCTTGTAATAATATTTTGAGAATGGTTGCTACTGGCGATGGCAGTGTTGCTACCCGGTGGGAGATTCTTCTTTACGTGATTTATTGCACACAATTCCGAGCCGTTGAGATGTTCTTTCGGCAACCAGAGATGCACTGGCTTTACTGGTTTGTTAGAGAATGTGTTATCTTTGACGATGAATAAGGCAGGGATGTCCAAAGATGGCGAAGAGAGAGTGCTTGCAGGAGACATGGGTGTTGAGTTGATTGTCTTTTCCTTTGTCTGTTGGCTTATAAGACTCTCGATTCCTCCCTCTCCACCTTCCCCAGCTCTGTGCCTGCCAACCTCCCGGTCCGCTTCTTCTTTCTCTGTACCAGGAGTTTTTAATAACGGCTTGCAAACTTCTGTCTCCCGTTCCCATACAGAGACAAGCTCTGTTCCTGTCGATACTGAATCGTTATTGAGGTTTCCCAAGACATTAATAGGCTCTCCGTCATTTTCCTCCAACCCTGCAGTCAAATTCTCCAAAGAGTGATAAACGTCATTGTTTCTGTGTCCAGCACTCTCCACAGAGAAATAAGACGACTTTGATGAAAGACTAGCTTGATCAGGAGGGCTTTGGTTAATATTATAGCCATTTACTAACACTAGAGGAGACACAATGTTTATAGGTATGTCAATGGCAGCCACCTGATCCGGTATCACTTCGGCTTTGGTTGTTTGATCAGCCTCGGCTGTTATCAGATTTGTAGTTCCTGTTTTTTCTGTTAGGACAATACTTTCTTGGTTCAAGGGCTCTACTGGGCATACATCATCCGGCCTTAGTGGGGCCTTGCGCTTAACCTTCCGTGGTGATCCAAGACTGCAAAGACTCTCTTGGCTGTAGGTTATTTCTTTCCTTCTTTCCTCTCTTGGTGAGACAGAGACATTTTTGGTCTGCAGCTCAGAAGACGTAACACATTCAGGTAGGATTGGATGTCCCTCAACTGTTGAGTTTGTCTTCTCATTCTTTTTCCCAAGCTTATGATTGAAGGTTTCTCTATTTTGTTCTTCCCTTTCTGAGTCTGTATTAACATCCGTAATAGAGGGTCTTTTATCTTTAGGACCGTCTTTAATGGAGAAGTCCTCCTCAGTTCCATCCATAGCGCTTTCAGACTCTTTTATATTATCCTCCTCATCCTTTCTAGTAACTCCTTTTTTGCTCCTCGGTGGAACAGGTGGCACAGGAGGTACATCCTTCGTCTTCAGATTTTCTTTATTCTCTTTCAACAATTTTTTCCCGTTTTCCTCAGATGTTTTGGGTCTTACTAAATTGTTTTTCAGCTCTAAATCAGGGATGTGCCTTGCATCGTTGAGTTGTTCTATTCCATTGTATAAATCGTTAGAGTTGCTCGCTAGCCGTTTTTTCAAGTCACCACTGACTGCATTTATACCTGGCAGAGGGACCATTCCGCACAACTGATGACCTGCACCGGGCCTAGTTTCAGTCTGTGACAGAATATGTTTGATTTGATTATGATCCCTCAGATCACCTAACCTCTCTTTGAGCTCCATATCTCTAAGTGCAAGCATACGGCCATTTTGATTTTCCTTTGCATCCGCCGTGAAATTTTGCAAAACCGTCTCACGTTGCTCTTGACTCTGTGCATAATCATGCTCAGTAGCAGTGTTTTCTGCTAACAACGGGTCTGTGTCCTTTTCCTTCAACGATTTATACTTTTGTCTTTCCGATATGACTTCCTCAAGTGCCATTTTTGCTCGGTCATAATTGTCATTTATAATTGCTTTGTTGAGAACATGGTTATCTAGCTTTGGGAAACCCTCCTGCTTGTTACGTTCTTGTTCTTTCTTTGTAAACATGTCCCTTTTGGCTTGTGTGTTACCCCTCATGGATAACATCCCCTTTTTGATATTTCTCAGCTCCCTGGAGATCAGGTCGTTCTTTGCCTTTGTCTCTTCATCTATGTTAATAGACCCTCGTCTTTCCCTTGCTTTATCGAGAACATCACCTCGTCTCGCCCTTTCCAGCTCTTTTAAAGCATTCAAATCATTAATGATGTGCCCACTGTCTCTCATCATCTCTTCCTTCTTTCCCAAACCTATTCTCACTTTATTTTTACATTCGTTATGAACTTCTTCCTGCTCGTCCTCCCTCTCTGCGTGTCTTTGAGTTTTGATATAATTGTTCTGCCTCGCAGAAAATACATGTTTCTTTCTGGCATCCTTCCTTACAGAATCACTTACATATTTCGGTATATAATCATTTTTAGCATTGCACAGATCTCTCTCGATCAGGTATTCATCAGTTGGGCTTGTTAAGTCTGATAGTTTCTCAAGAGTAGGTATAATATCCGATTTAGTGAAATTTCGCTTTGGCACTGGTGGGGGATTTCTTTTGACAGTAGTATTTTCAGAAACAATGTCATTTAATCCACCTGTTTTATTTTGATGGAAGTGATGATCCATAACAGACCTGTCTTCAATTATATCTTCTTTTGAGTTATCTGTGTTTTTCTTGGTCAGTTTTCTTTTGGGCTCTGAAATCATGTTTTTGATGTGACTCGAGTGACTCGCCTTGTTTTTTTCTGCATTTATTGCGTCCCTGGCTGCATTAATGACATCCATCGTACTTAGAGGATGGGAACTGGCATCTTTATCATTAACAGCTTTGAACTGTGCAAAGTCTTTTGATTGGGTTTCCGAGCTACTGGTGTTTTCTGGTAGGTGTTGTTTATAAGCCAAGCTCTCTTTCTCCTGTTTATAGGGAGATGGTACTTTAACATCTGCTGCTATTTTGGGTGACAGTCGTTGAACAATATTTGGTGAAAGCGCTGCGTTGACAGCTTCCCCCTTTGGTGCATCTGGCAAAGGTTCCTTTGTTTGCTTTAAAAGACGGCGTCTGTTATCGGGAGAGACACTTAATGCCTTCTGTGGGGCTTGCGGCGGACCAGCCCCAATATCAGCAGTGAAGGCCTTCTTGTACAAATTCAGGGACGGATAGTTTTTCTTGATTACCATTGGGCTCCTGTGGTTTTTCATCTGCATTACAGGTGCAAGATAATTCTCTTCACCTAGATTTCTGCTTCCCAAGGCCTCTCTTTTTGTCTGCAATAAATTTGTTATTAAATAGTCATCGGACAAGGGCGAACAGAAATCGTGTTTCCCAGCATCAACACATGGGGTGTTGGCTTGTTTTGAAACCGGACTGCAAGAAACCCACCCTTCTTTAAAGATGGCCGGTGTGTTTAAGCCTGAAGCAAGTCCCTCAGATCCCATGTTTGTATGGCCGCCGTTATCCACTCGTGGTGGCTGGGTGTCGCGATCAGGCATCTCTGATGATCTGAATTTAGGTGGGCTGTACCGACTCTTAACTCTTTTCCTGTTGTCTTTGAGGTTAAAGAGGATGCTCGAGGCTAGGGACTTGTAACCCTCTCGCCTGATGGGCGTTTCAGAGCCCAACCTGGCCTCTGAGTCCGGTCTGAGGGGCAGGTCGAGGGCTAATTGGAGAATCTCTGATGTTTCCGTCGGCTGTCTTGATGGAATAAGAGGAGTCATCAGCTGACAGATGCTAAACGGAGTGGAGGCCGCAGAGCAGCACTCCTCGATAGCTTGGACTTTAACACTTATAGCTTCCTGTTTCACCTGTACGACACTCTCAGCTCTCAAACTCTCCACTATTGTTTTGGAGATGCGACCTTGAGGAGGGGGGATCACGTTAGGCAGATTAACAGGAACAGCGCTTCTTGACCTTGATTTGTTTTGCCTCCAGGGGGCAGCATTTGCTTCACTTGTGTTAGAGGAGCACCGCATTTCAGCCAGAAGGACTTTGGGCTTTGGTGGGACCTTTGGTGGAGGAGGTGGGGGGTGAGGTTTTGTAGCAGGGATTGGAGGAGGTCCAGCCTCAACTCTCTGACACGGTTCCACCCCCTCTGCAGACCTAGAGGGTTCTTTGGCAAGGGCTTTCAGACATGTTTGGGAATCCTCTGCATGGAAGATATCTATTCTATGGGCCTCTGCCAGCTCCCTGTAGAGTGGGGAATCATACCATTTGGGGATCTTGTCCGAGGGGATAGAAGTAACTATCTCCTCCCGCCCGAATGGGAACCGGTTGATGTCCCTCCACATCTGAAAAGGGCTAAATTCACTATGAAGGAAAAAGTTTTTAATATTCAGTTTTCTCAGTTGGATAGTGGACTTCCCAATCCTTACTTTTGAGGCGTCTTTTCCAGACTTCTTCGACGAGCCATCACCAGAGGGATTTCGGTGACGGCCGTTTTGCCCAAAATGTCCATCCGCAAGCGTGTCGTGATAATCCGAAGAAAAATCGGAGAGCTCCATCCGGATGCTACGAAGTGCCGATTTATCCCATGATTCTCCATTAGAGTCCTGCTCGACGCTATTGTCCAATATTCCCTTGCAGCCTTTCTCCGTGGCGCTCAATGCCTTCAGGAAAGACGACACCTGGGTCATACTCTGCTGCAAGTCTTTCCCGCCATTGCTGCCGTGATGCTGCGACTGCGCTTGCTTTTTAGACTCCTTCGACTTTGTTTTGCGAGGCGTCCCCACTAAAGGCTTGTGGCAGTTGAACGGTGAAAATCCGTAGGTGAACTCGTCGTTGTAAACGGCGTCGTCCCCCACGCAGAGACTCCGGAAGGCCCGGTCCGTCAGGGTGCTGACCTCCCGGTCGGCCTCATCCATGAGCAGCTCGGTGAAGCCGTTGGGGAAGCGATGGTGCAGCATGCTCCCCGCCCGCTGGCCCAGGTGACGCTTCTCCACACAGGTCATGGCGCGCTGTTCGTCTGACTGTCCCGACAGCGGCCTGGGTTTCCTGGGTGTGTGTCTATCACGTCTCCCCTTTGATCTGACTGTGTGCAGTCCAACGGACCATCGGCTGACAGTCCATTCAGGTCCCCATGAGGACGAGTAGGTTGGGTATCACTGCTTCCTAAAAATAGAATCCGGTTTTAGACAAAGCATTGACGGCTTATCAAGGCACATATCGTTATAGGTGATAATTTATCAAGTGTACGAGTGTGTGTCCAAGTTTCTGCATATGCTATAAATGGTTTGAACTTAGAGGGTGTGCAGTTGACCTTTGTGTACAAAGCATGTGCAGAAGTTGACTATGCGTTGCTATGTGCATGGTAGACAAGCACTCCAGAGCGCCAGCGCTATTTAAGTCAAGCAAGGTGCTTAAAGCTAAGGGTAAAGACTGGAGACTGGCATGATAAAGGGGCCCTGAATCCATATTTGAAAGTTTTTGTTCCAATTCCATTTTACCAGGATCCATGTCACAAACGTCTATGCACAATCCTTGTGCATATGTGTTAATGTTGGTCGTTCAATTGTTTACAAGTAAATCGCTAAGCAAATTGTTTTGACAATCATTTGTGCAAGTTAGTGTCAAGCACAGAGCCCTGGAAATCAACTCATCTCTTATAGTGTGCTTTAACAGCTGCTGCCCTAGCTTACTTTAGCTATCTGGCTGAGGGCCTGGAATAGCACATTAACCCATTTATATATCCTGACCGAGGATCCTACATTGACACTGAACTCTTTAAGTATTCCCACGCAAACACGACACTCCAGGAAAGAAGATAGGTAACTAATTGGAACAAAGATGAACACAAACATTCTGAAATTGCAACACTTGCAGTCCTAGGTCATTGGCTTAGTTTAAAATAAAATGTAACTGGTGAACTGGTTGAACTGGTTCATAGGGAAAGAAAAAAAAACGTGAGGATTCATCACCCCCCTGACTGCTTTATAACATTCTTTTCAAATATATCCAGCTACATTTTACGAATTATATTAATACTTAATCAATTTTTGTTCAACAAACACATTTTCTGTTGTTAGCTAGAATGAATGTTAAATCGATTAGGACCCCGAACCATAACAAAGCTACTTGTTGCTAGCTACAATATATTTTCCACATATTAGGATGTTTTTACTGTAACCAGCCCCCTTTTGTTAGCTCGATATCACAACATTACATTAGTGACATTACTGTATGCACCCCGAGGAATATAATGCTTTCCAGTATGACTTTGGCTGTATTTAGTTATTTTCCAGTGCTCAGAACCTGATACCAGTTCTGCACCAAGGTGCTTTCCCACCAGTCGCTGCTGGTGTATTTATACTCAATGACCTGGATCTGCACCCACCCACTGCTAACAGTGCTGTATTATATGTAATTACACGAACGCGGATATATCTATGGCTGCCTGATACATTAGCAATGATGAATTACTTCTGTAGAGTACCGTCACTCCTTTTATGGTCGTTGAAAGTGTGTCATTGATTGTTTGAGAAACTTCCTAAATGTATTGTTTGTTCACCTCAGAATAATAATAAAAAAGAAGCAATGTAATAAATAAAATAAAAAGCGTATATAGCGCACAATATGCACACATGCTAATTCCATTCTACATGCCGCCTTGTTTTGGTTATGTCCATAGTAGGACAGCTATCCCATGGTAGCGCCAGTGAGCACGTACAGGCCGTTCTGACTGCTCAACCGTTCAACGGATATCTCACCTTCCAAATGTGTCTTCCATGTAAAGGTTGAGTGAATCCAAAAGGAAAAAACTGAAAGTCCGGTAATATCGATCCAAACAACCTGTTGAGCAAAAAAGTGCTGTCAATGATTCATTCTTTGGGATAAAAAAAAACAACAACCTGCACACTTACAATCATTTTATTTTCAAAGTTCAAACAAAACAAACCAACCCGACAAAGACCCTTTACTCACTTAACTGACTGAAGCCCTCAGCTCCATGTTCTAAAGCACTGCAGGCAACCGTCTCGCTGTCCGATACGGAGATACTGAAATAGACACACCCGTTGGTGTGGCCCAACTTGAGTATAGGAACTCTGGAGCTAGCTAGCTTGCCCACATTGGAACCTCAGAGCGGGTGTCGAGTGGCAGTTGCAATGGGAGGCAGTGAACGGCAGGGCCAGAAGTGAGGAGGATGAAATGGACACTGTCATTGGCTATTTTTGTTTCAGGGCTGTATTGGCTTAGAGAGTACCACATGGGCACTGCTGTTGGATGGGTGGTCGCTAAGCACCTTTTTTCTTTTTGAAAGATGACAAAGGTTGCTGGGTATGTGTTATTTGAGGTTTCCTCTGAGAAGGAGTGGCAGTGTGGGGGGGAGTTGTTGAATGGGAACGCAATCCTTCAGGATGAGCAACTGAAGTATGTGTATTGTTTTACATTTCTTAGAAGAAAAGTTAAACAACCCTCAAATTAACACAAAAAGACCCTAACAAAGCCTAAACAACAACATGCCCACAACTCATAGTGGAGAGAGATGGGCTTGGGAACAGGCACTTAAGACATGATGACTAATGTGTTTATGTGGGAGGGCCGATGTTGTCCATGTCGTTTCCCCAGCCCCCGGTTCAGGCTTTGTTTACATCATCCTGGGCTCTCAAAAGCTTCCCGTGACCCAGACGGCTGGTTAGAGCACCAGCCCTCCACAGTCCTCTATGCAGCTGTTGTTTCGGTTGAATGCGGCCATTTTGTTTTGCTTCTTTTCTTTTGTTATTGTAGTGTTGTGAGTCAGAGGAAGAGAGAGGAGCTGAGGTCATGCTTAAAGGTTGACCCCTCGGTCATTCCCGAACTGGCGAAAGTAGTTCTACATGTGTTTATCCAGAACAGAGTGCATGAAACGGGGTATCTATAGGTTTAGACACGGTTATAAAAACACAACACCTTATGAATAGCTTAAAATGCAATTGAACACCAATGTTGCAGACACATAAATAATCAACCATCCGTAAAGCTCCAACCATAGGTTTGGTTCCAGCTGCCTATTAGGGAGCTGAATCTGCCTGTAGACCCAGCGCCTTGGTGCCACTGGAGACACCGCTCCCCGAAAGGCCGCCACAACACACAAACGCCACAAAAACATGACGTCATTATAAACACAAAAACGTATGATTAATTTATTATTTTTAATCTCCTTACAGCCCAACACACTGTGAGACCTATACAAATTCCTTTTAGGCATTATATCTCACATCTGTGAATTCAAGACATTTTAAGACTTCCAGTACCTTGCGTGATCGTTGATTAAAAAAACACAATGGCACAACTGCTAACCTATAGTTTGTACTAGTTCAATGATATCCAGTTTGGTTATAATTGTGCAGAAGCCAATTCAACTACCCCCTAATACAAAAAGCAGGATAGATTATTCGTTACCTTAACACAAGTCACTTTGGATTACGTTGATGACGTTCAGGACTGCCTCTGTGAGCCAGTCGGTTCAGAGTCTATGTGAGACACCAGATGGGAACCACTGCCGCCACCACCAAAACAACACTTCACACCCATACACAAACAGCAGCATGACGTTGACCCACAGGTCCACATATTTGCGAAAGCTGTTAACCAGGAATGTTAGTGGCTAGGTTTGAGCCTTTGTTTGTGAACTTTGTGATTGACAACCACACCTGGCTGACCAGAAGACGATGTGTTGGTCATTTTTGCTTTCCTTTTTAAAACAATCTTGTATTTGTCATTGTGATGCTCATGGTTTAACTAAGCCTGTGCTACCTTTACTGCTGTTCCTAAGTATGCTCATTGGATCAAATTGGGATATTGTCATTGACTGTTTAAAAGGATGAGGGCTTTGTTGCAACTGGTTGGATTCTGAACTGAGGGAAAGGCTTTAATGTGCCAAACCTATTAAACACAATGATGTTCACCTCTGTTTACACAGGTCACTTCCATCTGTTCCATTTTGTGGGTTTATTCCTTACTTGTATTCATTTCTCAATTGGATTCATCCAGTCACCCATGAATTAAATATTTGATTAATCCATCAATTTGTAAATTCATCCATTCATCCGTCGCTCACTATTTATTTTTGCTGATCGTTGTCGTTTGTGCAGAACGCACTGCACAGACAGAGCTTGAACTTAAGATACAGGAAGTGGTTTGTGAAGGGAAACAGCTTGGAGGAGCACACAGAGAGAGAGAATGCATGGCATTCTGAGAAGACTTGATCATGGTCCATACGCGAGGCTGCTTCTCTGCCGTTCTAATCATTGGTGAGTAGGCTACTATTGGAATATGGGACTATTTAAGGAGATTTCCTTGCAGTGGCTTATGATTTGTTTTCTTTATCACACAGAATCTTTGCGATACACTGAAATACAGTTTATCAGTACATGTTTTGTAATGTGTCTGAGTGTTTAATGTTTATTTTCAAGGAAGGACTATTTATTACAAACACTAATACATTTATAATGAATAATGTTGCTAACGTCACAAAATAGTCGCTAATCCTCCAGCCTCTTTTGCCGTTACTATTTGGACTTGATGTCTTATAACAGGTGAAGCCCAGGTCAGATCTGCCAGCAGAGACATAGGCACACACATTTAAATGTACATAAGGTAACCATTAATAGACGGTGTGAACAAATAGATAAGAGGAACTATTATTTTTACAAAAATTCAATTTCTAGAAAAGTCTGTAATTTAGCAGATGAGTTGTGTTTATTTAAGACTGATCTTCTAAAGCCTAGAATAACTCCCATGATTATTCACATAACTGGTCCGAACAGGTATGCTGCGCGTCAGGTCTTAATCTCCAGTCAGCATAACACAAAAACATTCTAAGAAAAACATAATGGAATGACTGATACTAATGTTATGAATGACTGATACTAGTTATGATACAAATGACCCTTAGAAGGAAACCGGTGGATTGCTTACTCCGGGTAGGAAATGAGTCCTTAGCCCAAGTGAAGGAGTTCAAGTACCACGGGGTCTTGTTCGCGAGTGAGGGTACTATGGAGCGTGAGATTGGCCGGAGAATCGGAGCAGCGGGGGCGGTATTGCGTTCGCTTTACCGCAAGGCAAAGCTCTTTATCTACCGGTCGATCTTCGTTCCTATCCTCACCTATGGTCATGAGGGTTGGGTGATGACCGAAAGGACGAGATCGCTGGTACAAGCGGCCGAGATGAGTTTTCTCAGTAGGGTGGCTGGCGTCTCCCTTAGGGACAGGGTGAGAAGCTGAGCCATCCGTGAGGAACTCGGATTAGAGCCGCTGCTCCTTTACTTAGAAAGGAGTCAGCTGAGGTGGTTCGGGCATCTGGTAAGGATGCCCACTGGGCGCTTACCTTGGGAGGCGTTTCAGGCACGTCCAGTGGGAAGGAGGCCTCGGGGAAGACCCAGGACTAGGTGGAGAGATTATATCTCAACACTGCCCTGGGAACGCCCCGGGATCCCCCCGTCAGAGCTGGTCAATGTGGCCCGGGAAAGGGACGTCTGGGGCCCCCTGCTTGAGCTGTTCCCCCCGCGACCCGACCCCGGATAAGCGGACGAAGATGAGATGAGATGTTATGATACTTTGCTGTCTCTGCAGCCCTGTAGGCACAACTTGCTCACGAATACATTATTTACCCATTAATATTTCACTATGTAGTCATTTTGGAGACACTTCTTTCCAGAATGAGTAACGGGGACGTCAGATACAGGTCTTTCAGGTCATTAATGTCATTAAAGGATAAATCCAGTGTAAAATGGATCTGGGATGTTTAGTATGATAACGAGTTGGAATGTTCGTATCGGAGCCAAAAAGCGCATATAGACGCATTCTAAAGTAGTCTGTTTTTAGCAGATTCTACCAAAACGCTATAAACTTGGAACGATAGGGGCATGTCTCATGGAAAAAACTAAATCGCTATTTTGAACCACTTACAAGGCTAGAAGTAGCCCGACACTTCTTTGGAAGTAAAATAAGGGTCTTAACATATAAAACGAGGCGTTGACAACTTTGTAAGTGTACAGATTGTTTATTTAAAAGGCCACTTTACACACAAAATACCATCAGTAGTTCACTCGTTTACGCCATCTTGTCTTTAAGACTCGATAGGTAGATTGGCGAAAACAGAGCTTCCGACATCCGTGAAGAACACGCAAACTCTGTGATCGCCAATCTACTTTTCAAGTCTTAAAGACAAGATGGCGTCGACGGGTGAACTACTGAGGGTATTGTGTGTATAAAATGTTGTGGTTTTTTTTTATCGGCTAAAACAGCCAACTTAAGATATATATGCGTTTCTTTGCCACCAAACAAACATTCCAACTCAATATCATACCAAATATTTCCCAGATCCATTGTACACCAGATTTCTCCTTTAAGGTCATTAGGCCTTCAGTTTGGACCGCGGACATTGGGAGATCGAACCCTGAACATTTTGTCTGGGGCTCACCAGACTAGACAGTCCCCACAACCTCTCCCACCCACTGAATCACATGCCCTGAAGTGTGCCCAGCTCCCATTTCAAGCTAAGGAATGGCTAAGTTGTTGATCAATGAGTGTTTACTACTCCGATCATGGTGTTATTGTTTGTATACTCCTACACTCTAATGTTCGCAAGTCAACTTTTGAAGCAGCAACGTGTTGTGCGTTTGTGACATGCATGTGCGATTGAGTACGTGAGTTTGTGTCGTATAGCGTTGTATCTGCCTTTTGCCTGTTCCCTGTGTGTGTGCGTGCGTGTGTGCGTGCGTGCGTGTGTGTGACTGTGTGTTTGTATTTGTGTGTGTGTGTGAGACATATGAAACCACATGTCTTTAGGTCAATGTGTTATCTATTTCCTTTTCCTGCTGTCTGAGGTATTGCTCTATTTCCTTGCATTGAAGTTGCTAATAATGTTATAATCAACACTACACGATGCTTTTGCCTTTCTTTAGAACTTAAAAATGTATGTTTTTTGTTTCAAAAAGGTATTTTATTTTGATGTTATATTTTGCCTGTAGTATTGTAGTTTTTCATAAAAATTAGAGGTAACACCAAAATGTAAACTATTTTGCTTTATTACCATTGAGCGTTGAAGCACTCTTACAATATATTTAACTTGTGGTATTGCTAATGTTAGAATACACACTGCTGATCGTTGTTGTAACCAAGGCCTGTCTTTCTTTTTAGACGTTCTGCTGAATGGTGTCAGAGGAGAGGATATGAGTGAGGAAGGAACAGGTTGGTAAAAAAGAGAAAGAACTGATCATCATTTCTCTCTATAAACCCTACTGTGGCAAATACACACACACACACACACACACACACACACACACACACACACACACACACACACACACACACACACACACACACACACACACACACACACACACACACACACACACACACACACACACACACACACACACACACTTCATAACGCATATTGACTATCTGAGCTGTTCTTATTCTGACTCGTCTTAAACTCAGTTAAAAAATTGTAAATCGTATTGGTTTGAAATAACTAACATTGATGTAGCATGTCATCAGATCAAATATTTGCCGTATCTTTGAGTATAGTTGATCACTGTTTATTTGTACTTGAAAAAGGGAAAGCTGATTGAAATGCAAGGAATGTGGTTCAACCGTCTCTTCTGGGAACCAAAATATTGTGCTGGACATCTCCATCCCACGCAAAGAGAAAAACAGATTGTGAAAGCAAATCTCTCCTTACATTTCCCTTTGGCACATAGATGATTCTCACTTCCAAGGAATCAACGTGACATGACATGACATTTCCCTGTACTTGTTTCACAACAGTGTATCAGTGGGCTAACCCTAACCACAACACAACCCCACCCATGCAATCACATGCCCTTACCACCCCCTGTCCCACCTCTCTGTCAGACTTCAGGTTCGTTCTGCTTGGGGTAGGGATCGGGGTGCTCCTGGCTCTATGCCTCCTGGTCGTCAAGCTGTACACGATGGGGAAGTGCAAATGCACATGCACCGAGGCACACATGCACAGCGGGGGCTACAAACTGCCCTCATTCACAACACCTCAGGTACATTTATGGGCTATGAGTGAGGAGACCCTGTGCGTGTCAGGGGAAACAGCTAATGATGTGTGTTATGGTTTTCAAATTGTGTAATTATTTTCTTATTCTATTAACAGTCATCCACAAGACCAAGCCTCGAAGGTGAGATGTCATTAATCTATATCATACTATTTTTTATTGTTTGCACTAGTTTTAATTTTTAGAAATTTTTGCACTGGAATATTTTTATATGAATGTGAATGACAGTAAACTGGAATTGATCCAATTCCTAATAACCAACACAAAGAATGCATCAGGTCGTCATCATCATATTGATTAGAGGCTTAAGAACTCATTAATTTACATATTTTACGCTATTTTCTGTCGCTATCTCAGACTGCATTACAATACCTACTGCAATGCAAAAACGGACATACAAATATGCGACAAGCTTTTCAGTGAACCTGGCACCACAAGACTATGCACATGGCTATGTTTATGGACAAGTCCATGTGCGTGTCTTAAATGGCAGGCGGTGTGAAGGGTCAGCTGAAGTCTTGTGTAAGTGCTGCATGGGGGTGTGCTGTAAACGAGTTAGAGCCAGAAACTGCCCTTCCCGTTTAGTTCCACTAGAGCTCACTGTCCGCGATATTACCATATCCAGCAATGCCACTACGGTTGGCTTTTATATTTACTAGAGTTTTCGCGCACGCGCATGCCCGATCATCTTCTAGTTTTATTAAACCCATAGCAATAATGTGGAAACACCAGTCGATAATGTAACAAATTTCTGATCGCATAATATAATAACATTTTGCCTATAATGTTACAACGTATAACATTCGTTCACCACAAATGACCCTTTAAAGCGGTGCCAACATTTAAATATTTTTTAATCATTCAGCGAACAAAAGGCAACAGGTTGATTATCATTTGGGGGGCCACTCAATGACAGGCAGAAGCGTCATCAACCCACCCACTGAAGTAATGAGAAATACCGACTCATTCACATATAAGGTAATTTACATTTCCTACGGAGAAAATACTACCTCAGGGGTGGTATTATTCAGGAGTTTTTCTGGGTACAAATTTCAGGATATATTGTTGACACATATGGCCCATCGGGAGAATATCAGGACTTACACGTGTGACTTAAAGCAGCTAGTGTGTGAGCATTTGATTACATTATTATTATTTTTTTTCAATTTATGGTAACAGGGGGAATTGTTCAATGGAAAGTGTAGTATACTATGCATGCAAATCAATTATTAAATAGCTTTTACTGATATTCAGGGCTGAAAAGTGCATTGACATTTAAAAATGCAAGGCCACTACTATTGGTTAGGTGGAAAATAATAATCATCATTGCGATGAAAAATCTCTATCAGTGTCCTGGCCAAGACAGGCAGCAGTAGCCTACAGTCACACATAGCATACACACAAAACATTAGATACTAAAACAACTAAAACAGTCCGAAGGGGGGAAGGGTGATATCAATATCGCAAGACACAACGGGAGGCACAAGGACGAGTGTAGTATTAAGTTTGAGCAAAAAAGTGTAAAGACATTTCGGGAGGCTCAAGGAGAGTAATATTACATTCGAGCAACAAAGTGTAGTCTTGTGGACTCAATAGACATAATTCACCATACTGTGTTATTGACATGTTTTCATTGCGTTAGAAGGACACGTGTGTTTTCCGGTCAGGGCGATAATTGAATTTACCGTTTTTTATATGACAAAATGAACGCTTGGCGTTGCTTGTCGAGGTGAGATATTGTCTCTTCCCTTCTTTTATCGCAATTTCTACAGTCTATAGACAGAACGTCATACCTGGGAGAGTTTGTCGATGGCGGAGCCGTTATGTTTAAAAACATAATGTCTTACTTGTGCGAGTATCGCTGCCGGCAATTTATGTTCGCCCTGCACAAGGGTCTGGAGAAGATCAATACATTTCTTTCTGCTTCCGATACGTTTTTGCGGGAGCCAATCACCGAGCTGGCTTTTTACCTTGGCGCGCTATTGGCTGGTTTAACACAATGATGACAGGGAAGCGACGGCAAGCAGCCAATCGCGTACAGAGTCATTTGAACTAGGCCCGTTGATCCCGACTCTTCCCGAAAATGACAGAAGCTTCCCCAGACCAACGTGCAATCTACGATTGAGCTTGGTCTGGCAATAGCCAGGCTAGAGCCGTTTTGAGCGTCGCTGCGGTGTGTGCGCGTGCGTGTATATTCTTACGTGTGTCGATGGCGGAGCCGTTATGTTTAAAAACATAACGTCTTACCTCGGCGAGTGTGACTGCCTTCGTCTTGACGTGCGCTGTGTGTGTGTGTGTGTACGTGCGCGTGTGTATGTGCGCTTCCCTGCATGTGTCGCTGCCTTTGTCTCGAAGTGAAGTGTGTGCGCGACATGCACGTGTGTGCGCGTGTTTGTGCGTTTCTGTGTTTATTCGTGCGCATGTGCGTGTTTGTGCGATGTGTGTTTGTGCGTGCTTGCGTTTTCTTTCTTTTTTACATTTATTTTTGGTGTACTAAATCCACCATTGCATATAGACAAATAATCTAATAGGACCAATTTACTGTACGCTTAAGGATCATTGGACCTTCATTTACTTCTCGCACTTCTCCCTTCTCCCCACAGGGGGGCTGTGTACACAACACAGCACCATTCACATCTAGAGGAGACGGGAAACCCGGCAGACGTGCACTTAGATCAGCAGTGTTTACTTCACAAGTATAACACGGCTAAGGAACATCGACTGTGGTCTTTCATCAGCATGCATGGATTGATGTCAATGAGTCTGTCAATTAAATGAAAGCAGTGAGATGAAGCGTCCAACCATTGCAGTTTATATTCCATTTCCTTATGTTGTGTCCTAAATGACTGCTTTCAAGGTAGGCCTTGGTAACAGACTACTCATGTTGTCTTACCCGTGGATGTATTACAAAAAAACGTTTAACTTGGGGTCACCATTTGTATATTTAGCTGGGGGGGGGCATTTCATTTGTGTTTTTTAATTTTTAAGTGTTTCAGACATTATACTTACAATGTTTATGCATCATCAAAGTGGGCTACTCTGGTGGGAACAATGTTTGAAGAAGTGACAAAGTTGATACAATTATTATCTCAGGAAATATATTCAAATGTACTGCATACCGGTTTTCATGGTTATCACGTGACAAACATCTGGAGCCGATTGGTCTTGCCTTTTTGCCTATGTATGCAGTAATGTGGCACCCGAATCCACACTCCCACATCCTTCATGAGCTATAGGAGCCCAGGCCTGACTGCTACCAGCCCAAACCCATAGGTCTTATTACCCTAAAATGTGAGCAGCTTGGACTAGAATGAACCAATCAAGAACACACAAATCAAAGGCTCCATACAATATACCAAACAACATTTGCATATATTGCAAATATATGCAATATATTTGTCCCAAAACCCACAATATAACTCATTGTTTAAAAGACACGATAGCTGTACTCCATTTTAAAAGTTTGTTGTTTTCATTGCCATGTACATTCTTGCTGCGTTGGTGTTCCAAGTTCCGCAAGTATAACGGCAGTCGACTAGGTTTGGTGTTCCAACAAAGTCTTGAATAATTATTGGTTTGGTTTCCCTTTGCAACCAGACTGCTTCGTCACCAGTGTGATAAAATGTTTGCCATGAAGATTCTCTTTGGTTGAAACACCAGTATCACGGAGGATGAAGTATCTCACCGTATTCTAGAATCTGCGTTAAGTTAAGTAGTTCCATCTTGAAGACATGATAATGCCTTTCCTGTTGAACTGTATCGAAGCTTCTCCTTCATATTCATTATGTGTGAAAATAAATACGGCTTCTGTCTCAAGGGAGCCCGTTTAACTGCCAGACCAGTGTCCCAGACACACACAGCTCTAAGTCTTGCTGGGCAGAGATTCACTGTTGGGTCTGGTTTCAGACAGAAACTGATGAAAAACAGACATACACACAAACACACACACACACACACGCACACACACACTCACAGACAAACACTGAATCTGTCATTTACTGCCTCACAAACAATATAAGAAAATCACACACACACACACACACACACACACCCACGCACACACTAACGCAGGCAGCCCCCCAGCCTTACCCAGTGTGTGTCTACTCTGGGCAGCAAATAAAGGCCTGATGGGAGGGGGGTCTGTTTGCTTGCCATCCCCCACAGCTGGAAGTGTGATTTGCCTGGCGTCAATCTCTCAGACAAACTTCCTGTTTCCTACCCCCTCGCACTTACCATTATTCCCTCTCTCCGCCCCTAGTCCTTTCTCCCACTCTCTTCCTCGATCTCACTATCCCCCTATTAATCATCATTTCCCCTCTCATCGTTTCATCTTCCTTTGTCTCTCTCAGCCTCTCTCTCTCCCTTACTCTCACCCATTCCATCTCTCACTCTGTCTCCTCTAAGCGGAAAAAAACATTTCCCACCCATTTGCCAAAAGTCAAAGCAGTAAATGCACATGTGTGTGTGAGTGAATGTCAATGTGTGTATCCTTGACTGTGTTCAGAAATCTGTCTCTGTGTGTGTGTGTGTGTGTGTGTGTGTGTGTGTGTGTGTGTGTGTTGTGTGTGTGTGTGTGTGTGCCTCCACGTGTGTGTGTTTGCACCTCTTGCACACGTCTCGTGGCAATGTATGTTTTCACTAAGAGTGCCACGAAGGAGGAGTCGGGGACGGGGAGGTGCACGTCCCAGGGCTAGCTGTGGACCCGCCCCTCGGTGTCAGATTACACCCGGCTGTCAGCAGAGGGCCAGGAGCGGAGGAGCCGTGGAGGAACCTCCAGACTGCTTCTCCTCCTCTCAGTGGATCAATCTCGCTGGATGTTTATGGAGGCTTCAGCCGTGGAAAATGAAGATCTCCCCAGTGGTCTTTGCTCTCCTGATTAGGGGGTTCTTCCTGGGAGGTAGGGTCACTGGCGCCGCTGGTATGAGATATACTTTGGTTGGAGGTGTTTGGTATTGAAGTCCTAGAGGGATTCTAGCAAAGTTGAAAGATGCGTGCGTGGATACTGAGTGAAGGGTGGGCAGGATCGTGGTAAACCAAACAATGTGGTATGTGCCTTTGTGTTCTTTATATTTCTGTGTCTTCCGCTTCACTTTGTCTTAATGGTGGTGGTGGGATGGCATTGGTTTATGTCTGTCTTTTTATGGCTATGGTAATGTGTTGTAATCTGTGAGCTCCCATGATGTAGGGCAGATGATGTGGTTGCTACAATGAAAGGGAGGGAGTGAGTTTGTCAAGAGGTGCAGTTAAAACAAGGGCGATAAATTGAGAGGGAATACAGTAATAGAGAGCTATGTAGAGCATTACTGAGAGGGAGAGAGAAAGATAAATATGAAAATAATCGAAAATGCTACAAATTAAAAGAAAGAATGGAATGTCCTCAAATTTGGGTCTGATTGAATGGGTTATCCTGCTTACTCTGTGTGGAGTTGGGGTGTTGTGAAATGGTCATGGATGGAAAAAGCAGTTAAGGGACGTGCAGCACCTCAGAGCTCCCTCCTCCCACACTAGTCCTCCCATAGTGTTTTACTACTCTGTTTTGTAATGGAAGTTGGCTGGAGGCTCCTAGTTTCCTCTAAATATTGTGGAAGTCCCTGACCATAAAGCTATAGTGCAATTATGCAATGGATAGTGTTCTTTTGTCTTGGCCCAAATTTGGGACAAAATATCAAAGGGTCAAATCTTCACCTTCCAGCCACCGTCCTTTGTTTTTGAATTGTCTGTTGCGGAGATAATACAGCGTAAATATGTTTGCCTCAAGTAAGTTGTCCCAAGTTTAAAATTGAGCTCACCATAAGAGGTGGAGTGTAGATTTGGGTTTCGCACTTCCAGCATTTAACAGTTGACTCGAGTCCACATGGCACCAGCTGGAAATCCTCAACGCCTGTTGACCCTTGACCAAAACCCATCTTCAAAATGTAACAAACATCATCTTCCGTTTCCTTTTCCTTGCAGATGTTTGCCACTCCATCAACGTCACCGTCACGCCCGCCCCCTTCACCGTGGCCCAGGAGGGCGAGAACGTGACGCTGTCCTGCGTCGTGTCCCAGCGGCGCCGAAACACCGCCCTGCCCGTGGTCAAATGGACCTTCCTGCCCGCCGCCGCCGAGCGACCGGAAGACGAGGTCCTCGTCGCCCGCGTCAACATGAGGAAGGCGCGTTTCTACGGCAACTACACAAAGAGCTTCCCCTGGCCCAAGCTGAAGCTGACGGTGGTGAAGCAGGGCAAGATCTTCGACCTGCTGGTGCTGAACGTTTCCGAAAGGGACCGGGGGCTCTACATGTGCCGGGTGCAGGAGTTTAGGAAGCACCAGGAGCGCTGGAAGGCCTTCAGCAACAGCACCGCAGCCACTGAGCTGAGAGGTTGGTGGGAGTTTGGCCCTTCTTCCAGTCCATTTTGTCTGGAGACATTTTCCCTGGATTTATTGTGTATTGATGTATGATTGAAGCTTTCGGCGTTGAGACTCCACACAGGAACACAAACAGTAGTTGGTGGGGCCTCAGAATGGGGAAATGGAGGTAACCACGGATCAAATTTTCCGACACTGGATCAATATGAGAAGTAGTGGAGTAGTCCCTCTCTTAGTTTGTATTGTGTCTTTAGCTTTGTTACTACATTCCTGTGATCCTACCTTTCCAGATTTGGTCATTATTGGGCCATATTATCAATATTAATAATAGGTTTCAAATGTTATGGCCCTGGTGACAATAGAATATGTGGAAATGATCTGACAGGAAAAGCTTACCACCACAAAATGTTGGTTTCGTGTTTTCTTTATAAACTGAGCGGAGGTATTACTACTAGACCACTAATCTGTAACAAGACTCCTGGGGGTCAACAAAAGCAATGGCAAATCTCGATGCAGGAATTTTATTGAATGACCGTGAAACACATCTAACCCATATTTTGTCCATCCCCAAGTGGATGGTCCAAACCAGCAAGTTGTGGTTTCAAATGGGGAAGATGATAAAGTGTTTAATCCATACACTGTAGTATTGGATTTAAATTACAGTGGAATTACAATACTAATCAAACATCAAACACAACAATCAAGGACACACATATGCTATTCTTCTGGCGCAAAAGCCTCAAGTCCCTGGAAGCAGACCATACCCAAGTTTCTCCATCCCACCACTGCATGACTTAATTCATCCATCTCACTGTGACACTAAGTAGCCGATGATGCTGGTTTTCATTAAGGAAGGAAGAGGAGGAGGTTGTGGGCTGTTGGTGAGGGAGCTAGGGTAATGCTGTCATTGGTTAGGAACATACCTAAAGATAAAAGAGGCCTCCGTCGCAGTACGTCATGCTTCTTCTAAAGAGTCGTCTTAGAGAAAGTGCAGGAACGCGTTAGTGGTATTCGATGGTAATGATTGGGCCTATTGGATGACTGGGCATTCACCAGTGTGCTAGATACTCCAGCCAAGCCTTGGTTTTGTTGGTATAATAGCGAAGGACACTTAGAGAATGATTTTGTTTCTCGCTCCTTCTTCTTTCTCCTCCATGGTGATCCACTTACATGTGCTGGAATATGATGTGCTTGGAGATCTTCATCATGATTCATGGGGGTATATTTGGATTAGGGATAGAGTATATCGACACTAAGGGATGTCTGAACGGTCTCCAGCCATTTGGTTTGATTGACAACACAACTGCCCAACCTCTCGCCTGACTATGCCAACCCCAAATTGAAAGAATGTCCTTGAAACACATAAAGACCGAGCCCAGCTAGAGTGGTCTTTCTTCGCCTCCCTACACCCCCTCTTCCTCTGTGAATATTAGGGGGGCCTCTACTATTGCACTTTGAACTGCGTTGAGACGAAGCTCACCAGATGGAACTTGTTCCATGGAAAAAAGCCTCCTTGACTGGGTGACATCCAGGGATGACAGCCAAGTCTGAGTCGACAGCCCCGGTAGACACATCGGCCTCCTTCTATAAAAACTGTTGACGTTGGCGGCGACCAGAAGTTTCCCTTCCCCCCCAAAAAAGTAGAACACAAATTCAGGGTCTAGTGTAGAAAGTCTGGAATAGGACAGGAGATATTTGTGTGAATCGCGGTGGAGTCAGATCATGTTTTTTTTTCCTTTTCTTCTGGGATGACATCTTGAGTGGCACAGCTCGCCAGGGTGTGAGTCTTGACCTTATATGGACCTGATGGGGGAGGCACTGGTGCTTTTCAATTGTTCTTTTTATGTGTGGCTTATTTAACATTCTGAAACGGTTCCTTGGGGAATGAGAATTTTAAAGCTTGAATTCCAAATGACAATGTTCCACTATTTTAACATTGATATGTAAAAGTAACTATTGGTATTCTTGTGTCGTTTAAGCTTCCAATTTGGTTGCCACGTATGAGAGATATACTTGATGTGCTACTTGGAGGGAGAGAGAGAGAGAGAGAGAGAGAGAGAGAGAGAGAGAGAGAGAGAGAGAGAGAGAGAGAGAGAGAGAGAGAGAGAGAGAGAGAGAGAGAGAGAGAGAGAGAGAGAGAGAGAGAGAGAGAGAGAGAGAGAGAGAGAGAGAGAGAGAGAGAGAGAGAGAGAGAGAGACATCAGACAAATGGCTTTCCTGTGGTCAGACCATCAGGTGGCCAGGTGTTTCCACAGTCCAATGTGACCACACAGACACACCGGCCAACTCACACGGCCTCCGTTATATACATCCCGGGTCAAATAGCAGAACTGGGTGGACAAGGGTGCTGCCCGACATGAACAATAATAATGTGGGATGGCTTAGACACGTGTGGGCTGGCAGAAATAGCTATTTTATAAGAAGGAACATGGGTAGGAAACGGATGCGGCGTGTGTCTTAAGAATAGAGCTGGTGACACACTGGCTTCCCTTTTCAAACGATGAGTCTAGTGAAAAATGTTAGGAAGAAATAATAGCATTTGCGGACTCTGGTATTGCTCAATTATAACTACATTGCTATATTTAGAAAATAAGTCATTTGCTTTTGTGCATCTAATCAAGGAGCAGCTCATGTTTCTAATTTTGGATTAAATGTTATGAAAATGTATCTACAATTTGACCATATGTAAAATAATAAATAAGCTTGACGATAGCATTTAAAAAAAAAGAAAAAACAAGTCGCAGAAGTTAAAATAAGTCATAATTGTGATAAAGGGAGGTCAGTAGAGGGAAGATATGAAGAGAAAAGTTAAACATGTGTTTCAGTCAATGCTTTGACTGAAAGGAGTTCCCCTCTGTTTTTCAGCACTCTGTACCAAAAAACTGGACTGTATGCAGAATAAAAGCTGGCTCAGTAACAGACGGAACTGACACAGAGCGCAATTCAAGCCCAGTGCAATTTAATCTATTTATATTTACAGCACTATAGTATCAGGCTTGTTGGAAGCAACTGTCACAGCATATTCAAAAGCATCTCTTTGAGCCCAGTGAACAAGGGCCAATTTGTGTCGGCCTGTACTGTTGTCATCCCTTCATAGTTCATACCGATCAGTTCAGGGTATTTGGTGGCTGGGGAGACAGAGCTTGTTTTATAGGCAACAGTTAGTTACTGTTTGATCTCGGGTGTCATTATTCCTGTGTGTGCAGCTGCCCCCTATTTGACAACTGCTTTTATATTGTAGCATCCCCTGCAGTTAATGCTAACACATGCTAGTACATGACACATGACAGGCTTTTTAATGTAGCGTCAGCTGCTGTTCATGCTAACATCTCTTTGTCTCCATGATGGCGCTTTAATTCTTCTTGAGGTTTTCTTAACAATTGTCTAGCCCATTTTTCAAACTTTGGGATCATAAGGAATGCATGGACGAAGCACTGGTATGGCAGTTACTAGTGCTCATATTATAAAATATTCAAGACTTCTGTGTACTTTGCCCATTAGCAGACGATGGATGGATCCCAGAGGATACCGGAAACAGAAGTGGGGGCTTGCCTTGCTTGATAGGCCTTGAGCCGTGTGGCATTAAAGGCCTCATGGGGCTACCAGCAGATGCAAAAGATTAAAACGTCTCGATGAGCGTCTTGTTCCGATGATTTAACTAAACATATCGGAAAGGGAACATTAATGGAGACCGCATGTGTCCAAACAAAAACAGATTACCGTTTCTGCTTGTGCGTTGGGATTTGGTTTATGTAGGAACCCAGAGGTGGAATCTCTAGCAGTAGTTTTACGAGGAGCAGTTTTTTCTGTTGTCTGTTGGTTGTGAAATTCACATCCTTTTCAGACCAAAGCAGACGAGGTAGACAGCAAAGTATGGCAAAGTATCTAAAAAGTTGCTTGGATTTCTGTAATAAAGTCTGCTATATCAAGAGGAGAACTGAAGTGATAATGCCTTGTAACACAACAGCATTAGCGATATCAATGCAGCATGACATTTGGTTGAGGACATATACCTAAACTGGCCCATGATTCACAATGAAAACACAAAGGATATCGGACCAGATCCAGTGCAAAGCTTGGATCTGGTTCAATGGTCATGGCTGCCAAGCTGCCAGGGAAGGCCTGGCAAGGCTGTCTGCATGTGGGATTTAGGGAGGGGCTTGTGCCTGTGGGGCTAGCCTTAGAGTCATCTTCTGAAAGTGGTTTTGGGTTGCAGGGGGGCGGGGGGGAGGGGTGGTAGTTCAAGGCTTTCTCGATGGGTGTCACCCGCCTCTCTAACAAGTCCCCAGCTATGCCAGAAAGGACAGTGTTAACATTTGTGTGGTTTGCATTAGCTAGGGCGTAGAATTGTTTGGGAAGTGTGCCCGTGTGCATGCTTTCGTGTGTGCATGTAAGAAGGGGTCTATGGAACTCGGAAACCCGTTTTGGTTTTCAATAACCACCTCATGATTCTCAAGTTCATATAGTGCGAGATGACATTATATATTATAGCAAAACTGTCATATTTTGTGAAACTGACTTCATGTTAGCTTGCATTTACTGTAGTTAATCACAGAATGCAGAGGAGTAAAGCATACAACTTGAGAGCCCAAATAGAGAAAAGATGTACCATCCATTCATATGACTCGTTAATCAAAGCCTAATTTCTTCCAGATAAATATCACGTCATCTTGCTCAAGGGTTCGAACCCACAACTTTACCACTTCAATATCCTACACCCAAGACGTGATAACCGTCACAAACGGACAGAAGATTGTCATGCCCAGCCAGTAACATCTGTTTTTTATCGAGTTCAAGGTTAGGGGTCACAAACTGTTGCCGGCCAGTCAGTTAACCCAGAAAAACTTAGTTTTACGTCCACCTACAATTAGCTTTATTTAACCTCCGTACAGCGTGTAATCAAGAAGCCACAGTGATGAACTCTCTCCCTTTCCCTCCCTCTAGTGCACGTAGTCCCACCCACCAAGCCCAAAGAGAGCCTCCTGAGCTTGTTTCAAGGTATGACATGCTATTCTTGGTCTTTTCTTCACTGCATAGCCTTGTTGACTTGTTCATGTGTCTGCGTGTTTGTTGTCCTTGTTTTACAAAAATACCCGCCCTAAGCCACAGAACCTTAAATAGACAGGGAAGAGTCAGTGACTCTGAGCTTGCACTGCACTTACTGCTGTGTTTTAGTGTGTGTTTTTATGTGTGTGTGTGTGTGAATTTTCATTTGTGTGTTTTGATGTTATGTGTTTGTGTGTATTTTCGTGTCTGTGTTTTGTTGTTGTTCAATCTGAGCTTGACACTGCACTTACTGCTTTGTTTTCGTGTGTGCTTTGTAATGTGTGTTAATGAATGTTTTCGTGTGTGTGTGCGTGTGTGTTTTGTTGTTGTTGACTCTGAGCTTGACACTGCCCACACTGCTGTGTTTTTGTGTGTTTTGTTGTTATGTGTGTGCGTGTGTGTTTCAGATGTGTACCTCTGCGCCGTGCTGATCTGCTCGGTGGGCCTGCTGTGCATGTGTTTGTTCACCGTGACGGTGACCTGCCAGTACATACACAGGAAGCAGAGGTTAAAAGGTTAGCATCATCCTCAGCATCCTAAAGCCAAATGCCCTCTGACCTCTATACACAGTTGGCTTGTTTTCCCCTCAATTCCTCCTTAAATCGCTCCATTGTATTTTTCTGTCTATCTTTTCATGCTCAAATTTCCCACCCCAAGTCATTAGTTGCTAATCTCCTGCTCACTCTCCATCTTTCCATCCAGTCTTTTCCCTCGTTCCTCATCCAGCATAAACATTACCAAATGCAGTGACATCTGAATTCACTTTGGGGGATTTCATGAATCGTTGGGTTAACGTTGCATTGTGTTAGAACTAAAAAGTGTTTTATTACATATCACAGAAATACTTTTATTTATTATGCATAATTTCTCTGCAGATAATTACCTACTGGTCAAAAGCCCACAGTACAGGTATGTTTAAACAGCGAGAATTGATGTTGAAATAATGGTGAGTATAATAACATTATAAATGGTGTTCAATAACAAGTATTGAACAATAGTAAGTAATCAAATGTATTTTTTACAATCGCTTGCATTGCATACATATTGCATTGTTTTATTTCTCAAAGTTTTAAATACACGAATAAACACAAGTTACAGATACAAACAAAAGCGTCCCATGATCCTATAACCCTCTCGTAAACTGGTTTGCTCCCAGCTCAGGAGAGACGGTCACCAGTGTGATTAGTGGGTCTCCAGCTCTCCCCAAGAAACAGAGGAGATACAGAAAGAAGAGGAGCAGAGGCCCACAAGAGGACATACCCCCGGAAATACCTGCTAAGGGTAAAGCTATTTGTCTCTATGCAATGCTAAACACATGCTGCCACACGACAGGCTTATGTTGCAGCATCGACTGTAGTTTCTGCAAACACATGCTGCCACACGACAACCTTATGTTGTAGCATCAGCTGCTGTTAATGTAACATATGACAGGCCTATTTTTATAGCACTAGTTGCAATCAGTAAGCAAACATTTGACATCTTGACAGATGGCAAGACATATGTTGATTCGCTGGCATCACAAGGATATCTTGCAACAACTATTGTCACCAAGTCCTAACATTTGTTTCCCTGTATGTGTGAAAGGTTCTGCAGGCAACATGTGTGTGGTCCCCATGTCAGTGTGGGTAGACTAAACGGTGATAAACCTCATTCAATAAAACATTTGTTGAGTCACTCACTTTAGCGTTCGGATGCTTCATTCATTCAATTAGGATAATTGGCATCCAATTTCACCAAAGATTGTGTCATTATATTAATCATTCGTGATGAGGTAAGACAAAATAAAAAAAACTTTCTATAATAAAAAGTGGTTTACACCACCCAATAAACTCTAGAGTGCACATTTAGCGCCTAGCGGTCACTTATGTTGCACATCCACCAAAGATCCCATATGGACTCTAGGTCCACTTGAAGCCACTGACTTGTTTTTGATATTGTATTCTGTAGCTCCAATCAGAGATAAAGTGCGGATAACCAAACTTCTAAAGCCGCAACCCAGGAAACTGGTTCTGGTAAGTCTGCTCCCACCCCCCACCCATACCCCTGTCCCAGATCAAATCTCAGTGTCCACAAAGGAGGCTTGAGTTTCAGCCAGCCAGTTATTTGATTGGTGAAAGATGTGCCGTCTTCTTCTAGTAATATGTTGTGTTATTTTTTTCATCAGTTTGATCATACTGGAGCTTGATTAGTTTCGCCAAAAGAGGACCTTGTGTTCTGAGTTTATTTGGTGAAATAACAACCGTTTACAACCGCACAAAATACTTTATGACCAAACCTTCTAATTTCTCTGCTTTTGAAGCACAGTGTGAAAATATAGAATCCTTCTAACCTTAACCTCCTGCCTTTCCCACCCATCCCCTGACTGCAACGGGTCCCTCTTGGTCTTCAACTCCTCTCTCTCTCTCTCTCTCTCCCCCTCCCCCTCCCCCTCTCCCTCTCTCTCTCTCTCTCTCTCTCTCTCTCTCTCTCTATGTTGTTATCATTTCCCTTACTCGTCCACCCCACTCCGATACTCCTCCCTTCCTTTCCCCATGGATCCCTCCATCTCTCATTTCCTTTGCTCCGCGCTCTTTACTCCCACTCTTACTGTCCCTGGTGATCCTCTCTTCTCCCCCTCTTTCCTGATCTTCTCTCTCCCCTTTTCAATGTCATCTTCTCTCTTCCCCTCTTCTCTATCTCTCCCTCTCATGTCTTTGTTCCTCCCTTCCTCCCCCTCTCTCTCTCTCTTCTCCCCCTCTCCATTCTTATTTTCTCTCTACCCTTTTCAATGTCATCTTCTCTCTTCCCCTCTTCTCTATCTCTCCCTCTCTTGTCTTTGTTCCTCACGCCCTCTCTCCCTCTCTCCCCCTCTCCCCCTCTCCAGCCGAAGATACTGGAGGAGAGTCTGACGTATGCAGAGCTGGAGCTGGTGAAGCCCATACCTGAGACCAAGTCCTCCAGCACGGGCACCGTGTACGCCCAGATAATGTTCACAGAGAGGAGACTTTGAAGGGACATTGTCGCGCCACTTAATACCTGTGTTTTTATCTCAAATATATAAAAGACTGTCTATTTATAGTGTGCATCATTGTTTGTAGATGCAATTATATATTGAGTATGTAACAGAATGATGTCATGATTGTACGTACGTATTCGGGCCTTTTTGGCATCCTGGGATCAGACTTTACGGTTTTGAGTTTTAACTGCTGACTCATAACTCATGTTCTAGGCTGAAGCTGTGTAGGGGAGTGGATCTCAGTCCCGGGACCCCTCGTGTTTAGCTGCAGTTTGGCTGTTTCTTATCCGTTTCATCACATCTCAGCCCAGTATGTGTTTCAGGCTTGTTTAAAAGGATCGCAGATGTGGGAGGCTGACATTAAAGGCCGTAATTAGTCTCAACTCCCTCGCGAGATATCGCAAACCCTCGATCTAGGGCTAACATCAACCGGCTGCTAGTGAGACACACACACACACACAGCATGTACATAGCCTCAATGGGTTTATATATACGTTTCTTTATGCACACCAGGGTGTGTTGGTGATTACTTAAGATAACAAATGAAAAGACTACAAAGCTGTGTCTTTAGTGGTTGAGTATATGGTCACATTATTACTGAGGTTTGCACCTTTTAATTCAATGGAGACAACGACCTCTGCTAAAATGCTAGAATATGTTCAAATCAATCAATTGCGCAGGAATTGGGTAGGGATCTCCCATTTTTAAAATTCTTCTTAACGCCTGTCTGAAAATGTGTAAGTTTCCTAATGATCAGGAAAAGCACATTATTACAAAGAAAAGATGGGGGCTCCCTTGCTATCTTATCCTTTCACCCAGCAACCCAGACAAGAGTGCACCATGTCAGTCCCCTTCCCCTTGGCGGGACTATCTGGTACACGGATAAAATCGACGTACAGCTTAAATGTATTTACTGGTCCCCAATTGCACTCCTTTTGGCTGCATACAATTAGGGATTCATTCTGAAAAGTTTAATTTTCTTTTTTAAAACTGTGCTGTATTTTCATTTAGTTTTCTTCAGTTATCTACCACATTTTAGATGTAAAGATGACTGAAGGATAAAAAAAGTACCAGTTTTACAACCCCCCACCTTTCGCTCATAATGGCTGTGAACCCGAGGTCTGAATCACGTGCCTTGTTTTCTGCATCCATACACCACAGGGGAGAGCAGAAAAAGTCATAAAAAGTCCACAAACTGTGAAATGTGGAGAGGCCTACAAACCACATTGTTCTTAATGGGAGGCCTCTAACTAGATCCATGTGTGTGAAGCTCTACTCTTTTTCCTCCATATCTTCCCCTCTCAATCTATCTCACCCTCCTGCTCTCTGTAAACGAAGAGCAACAACAACATTCTGCCTTTGTACTGGAACTCTTTCTGTCATTTATTTTGTAGAAATTTCTGTCTGGGAAAGTGTGTATTGAAGTGTAAATTAAATGGTAAAAAAAAAAAGGTAAACATGAGTCAATGTTGTCTCAAATGGATTATATCTATACAGAGCTACTGTTGTGGCTTTCTTGTTTGAAATATGTCAAAATTAGAAAAGCAGGACTTTTGCTGCGTTTGGCTATCTCTATGGGCTGGGGGCTGGGGGGGGGGGGGGCTATATTTCAGAGAAGGAATCATGGTTTGTTGCTAGAGTGCTATATAACAATAAAACAATAACTATACCGTTTGCGGACCAAATCCATTGTTTGACAATGAACTTCCCCAACTGCTTCCATTTATCACCTGTTGCTTTGTTCTATGAAGGATTATGTGGCCGCCAGCAAACTAGCCAACTAGTAGACTGCCAGGTAGGCTACTTCCAACATCTTGAACGTTTCAGTTCAATCACCGAGAAACCGCTGGCGCCACACGCAAAATAAACAACGTGGCGTCATTTCGGTTTCTTGCTCGTTATAGCGATACCCCATGGCATTACAAGTATGTGACTAGTAGTTAAACGTGGCTTACTCTGCCAATGGGTATTCCTCTGGTTGCTGATAGGAAGCAGGCTTCGCACACCTCGCAGTCGGGGCTAATGCGTTGTTCCCCCGGAGGGTACGGAGCCGTGGGGAGCCGTGGAGAGGGAGAGTCGGGGCTGGGGAGCCGGGGAGATGGGGAGCCGGTGAGATTGGTGTCAGCTGCTGTTGTGACCGCGGGTGAGCCACTGTAATGAGAGAGAAATGAGCTTTCAATTTCTGCTTCTGCGTTGGTTACTTTTCTTTTTACACATAGTTATGTGTGTTGTAGACGTGTAAACATGGAAAAACCCTGTTTGGGAATGTGAAGGCAACATAACTAAGAGAAAACATAAATAGTAGCCGCAAAATTGTACCTCATTTTGAAGAGATCAAAAGTATATGTTGACGTCATATGGGAAGAAAGAAACAGGAAACGTGTATGGAGAAGCTGTTAAATTGAGTAGCCTATGAGAGCCGGTTTATAAGTCATCATGAGATAATCCTAAATGTTTCATTAGAACCTACTAATTATATTTCTGTGTCAAGGATAAACCAACCCTGACGCTATATCTTATCTCATAAAAAAGGTATGTATAGGCTAATGTAGGCCTAGAAAACCATCAAAATACATTCAAATGTCCCAACAACATCCATTTGAAACCCAACAGTCCCACTCATCTGAAAGATGACCAACACAAAAAGCCCTGATTAATCATTAATCATCAATCATCAATCATCAATCAAGCATTCATCTGGTGGAACGTGGAAAACTGTTTACAAAATAAGCAGAGCACCCCTGGACTATTTGACAAGCCTGTTCTTCAGACGGAGCAAAATTAAGCCACATGCAGTCCAGAGCTCACGTAAACACAAGGTGAAAGCCTGGTTCGCTGTACTTTTCCAAAACATGTCCAAGAGGCTATCGGTCATCCAGCAGCTAAGGGCGCCGTTAACCTCCCTCTGAATTACAAGGCCTTCCAAACACCAGTCTGTGCGCATAGAGAGATACACCCCATCCATAAATAGAAGAGCCAAAGTCCTCAACGATAGGTTGTCTACACCATTTATTTACTTACCTCTTTTTTTTATTCATTAAATTGTTAGCTTTTTTTACAGCCTACAATGTAGGCAATAACAAAGCCATCATACAAAAGCACAAGTCCCTATATCTTGACAATACCCCTACCTGTGAGATGGAGTGTCTATCCGTCCATCCATCCATCCATCCATCCATCTAAATAACCATATGTTGGCGTAAGTCGGCCAATTATAATTGTTATTGACGGTCCAACACTGCGTGGTATAACAAAGGCACATTGCTTGTTTCTTTGCCACTATAGACTAGAGCAAAAGTAAATTAACATGGAAACGAGATGAGGTGACAAAACTGGCTAACAGACGCCGCCATCAGCAGCAACAAAGGGGAGGGAAGCAAGATAGTGAGAGATGCAGGAAGAGGCATCTCAACAAGGTGTTTGAGGCTGTGTTGTGAACATGTAGGCAGTAGTCGGAGGGCTATATTTGAGAGGTTTTGTCTCTTCATTTGGTTTTATTTTTTTCTCATTGGTTGTGTGTTTTCTTTGTTTTCTTTTCTAGTCTTCACATCCACCCTCTCCATTTTTGTAGAAACTTTTTGGTGCAAACATAAGCACGCATGAACGCACGCACGCACGCACACATACACACACTCATAGTATTACAAATAAACAGATAATCTGAATTTAAACTGCTGTGTTGAGTAGGCCCTACTTTAACCTGAATAAGGTCAAAAAGGTAACTTCGTCCTGTTCTAATTTTCAACTGAAATATATTGCTCCTTCATGACATAACATAAATTCACAAAGCTCTAAAGGAACTCTGCTATTCATGTGTGACCTCACAATAAGTCATCAAATCGCAAAATAGAATTGCATTGCCTAAATGGCGGCAGGACCTACCAAGGTCAAGAAGGCAAATTTCAACGTTGGCTTGGATGAATGAACGCGAACTAAAGGTCAATATTATTTAAACACATAACCTACATATATCACCACAGTGCCCTCTCCTGGCGTATTTGAGTTACTGCCTTATATGAGTACGGTAATCTCATTGCAGTCGCGCCTCCATCGAACAATATCTATGGTTTGGAACAAGCTATTGGATATTACAAAAATTAGTGACAGAATTTGCTACGCGTAGAGGTATCCTGATATCTTACACAGTAGGCCTATGCTCAAACCTTGGAAATAGGTCAGACAGGATATTTACAACTTAATCAAGTATTTAACTTTCTGGTTGTCAACGTATTATAGTTTAATTGTAGTTTAACACTTTGTAACAGTTGTTTCTATGATTATTCAAAATAATTACAGAAAAATACTCGAATAATATTCTACCTACAGATTATAACTATATGTTATTTATTTATTGAAAGATGTAAACACAAAACAATTTTTATTTGCTCCACCGGCCTCCTGCTAAATAAGTACAGGTCTAACTACAAATACCATTTACATTTGCAATTCATGAATACCTTTAAGGCTTACCATTGATCCGAACATTGTACATGTTTTGCTTCAAAATCGTCATTAGTGTTTGCTGATTAACACTGGTTATTTATTCCCCAAATGGCCTGTGTAACCCCTAAGGAAAGAGGGCAGGACCTATCCCTAGCTATCCCAGAGACAGGCCTCTGCCACACTCGTAAAAAAAAGAAAAAAAAATTCTTGGCACATAAAGCAGTTGCCTAGAAACAAAGCTAAACAATTCCATTGGCAGAGTCCCTGCGTGCTCAAAGCAAAAGCCACCAGAGAACAGGTCTAATCTTTCCTTCAAGTGACACAAATCTGCCGTACACTTCCTGGTTTTTACTTACGAGGATCCTGAGTGTCGTCTTTTGTGAATTATTGAAGGCCCTGGGAGATGAAGATACCTGAGTTGACCCACTAGTGGTGGAGATTGGAGAGAGAGAGAGTGAACAGTGTCAGTCCCGGCTTTCTTCAGTTTTCTCAGGCTCTGAGGAAGATAGAGCTGTTGCTGGCCTGGTAAGGATTCTGCTCTATTTAGACTATTTAGTAAAAAGTCTCAAATATAGTTGATAGTACAATTTTGTGTTTGGTAGAGTAACATGTAACTTGGAAGTCCAGTGGTTTAGTCTTAGTATAAGTTCCTTCAAATACTACACAAGTACATAAATAAATGCTGTCCCAATAAATCTAATCTAACAGGCCTTCTTGCACAGATTAAAAATAAACAAAGTAAATGATCAGTTGAGTGATCATCTAAATTTGACTTTGTATTGTCACTCTCAAATCTCCTTGTTACGTGGTTTGTCATTGTCCAAGATCCGGGAACACATTCAAACTGGACATTGGTTAACCAGTAACTTTTTACATGCGTGTGTGTGTGTGTGTGTGTGTGTGTGTGTGTGTGTGTGTGTGTGTGTGTGTGTGTGTGTGTGTGTGTGTGTGTGTGTGTGTGTGTGTGTGTGTGTGTGTGTGTGTGTGTGTGTGTACGTCTGTTTGCGTGTGTGTACACCACACTACTAGCCTTCCAGAAACATGGCCAAGGGAAAGAAGAAAAAGAGTAGCAGTGAACCCAAAGGTAAGAAGATCACCCTGGCCATGGCCACGAACTGCCTGAAGATGACGGTGGACGGCAAGCGGCGCCTAGACCTGAGCAACCAGGGCCTGGCCAGCGTGCCCCGGAGCCTGTTGGGCCTCTGTGATGTGGAGGAGCTGGACCTCAGCCGCAACCTGCTCACCAAGCTCCCGGATTTCATTGACAAGTTCCTCAACCTGCGCTTCCTCGACTTGCACAGTAACTATGTGAGTGATACCGCTGAGGGTATGGTTGACATGGTAATGTGTGGCCAGGTTATGTTATCATTATAAGAGATGGGACCTCAGACAGTTACTTTGTGAGTCGGACTGGTGGGGTTATGGTTGACATGGTAATGTGTGGACAGGTTATGATTTAATTATTGTAAGAGATGGGACCTCAGACAGAAACTGTGAGTGGCAGCGTCCGGGACATGGTCATGTGACCAGTTGGTGTTATTAGATTGTTAAAAGTGGGAACTCAGATTTAGCAGGATGTCCAAAAAGTTGGCTGAAACTCTTGGCTGGAAACATTGTATAGAAAACCTTGACTATGGTTGAGGCTATGATTGGTAGATGGTTATGACTAGTCGAGGTGTATTGATGCATAAATCATCGCGTAGATAAAATGCGATAACAAAATGGGATAGGATGTACAGTCACACAAATGCTTAAATTATCAGTCACTGGCACAGGCCCTTAACAGCAGAGTCTGAGCCTGGTTTACTCTTTTAGTCGGATGCCAGGGGAACTAAACAGAATGGCCACTAGGATTCTCTGAAGCCTGATAGCTTAAGTTTTTCATACCGGTATGTTTAGCAATTCAAATTCTAGACTTCGTTGAAATGTACCATTTCTGATGTAACTTTTATAAACTAATCACTATAAATAAATAACAAATACATTCTGCTAACTCCATCCTTCTGAATACTACTCTGCACCCTCTCCAATTGTTTTGACGCAGTCTAAATGCATGAGGAGGTGTGAATAAAGGTGCAGGTTAAAAACACTCAACAGCCATCTCCCTCCTCCCAGCTGGAACAAATCCCCCCCTCGATCGGGCGGCTGCAGAACCTGCTGACCCTGAACCTGTCCAACAACCGTCTGACCAGTGGCTCCCTGCCCAGCGAGCTGGGCCTGCTGGCCAAGCTCCACAAGCTCAACCTGGGCCTCAACCGGCTGGACAGCGTTCCCCGGTGCCTGGCCGCCCTCAAAGAGCTGCGCGACGTGGGCCTCTTCGACAACCGGCTCACCGCCTACCCGGACTGCCTGCGGCCGCTCAAGAAACTGGAGAAGGTGAACCTGGACTCCAATCCGTTCCCCCCCGAGGTGGACGACCTGGACCCCATCCGGAGGCAGGAGGCGCTGTACCTGGTGGACGCAGAGGCCTGCCTGTGCGGCGGCTGCCTGGACAAGTGCCGGTCGCAGAGGAGGAAGGTGGAGGGGCGGGCCGAGCTGGAGATCAAGGTGAAGCCCCGGCGGATGTTCGCAGGCTTGTTGACGCCCAACTCGGTGGCCCAGGTGGACCAGGAGACGTGGAGATGAAACGGGCGGGGACAGATGGGTTGGAGTGGTGCTACGATCCACAATGTTGGATTGTAATATTTCCTTGCTTATTTCATTTATTCATTCGAAATATATATTTTTTAAATGAAATAAAAGCATTGGTTTTGGATGAAATGCTCCAACGGATGTTTTTTCATCATTTACACACTACTCACATTTGAGGTGCAGCGTTTTAGGAAAATGTCTGTTTGTTGTCTCTAGTTGAGAATTATAGTGCTGTGTTGAAACTCTTGACATTTATCCCGGGAAGTCGGGGGAACTGCATGGAGTCATCTCTCTCCAGCCCTGGAGAGAGCTTTGAACCTCAAACTGCAGGGAGAGGATTAAGGATTAAGGTTAAACTCAACATTTTGCAGATGATTGCACAGACTTTCAGGTGAGGCCTGGAACAATCAAAGCATTCAATCAATCTTGGAGCAACTACAAAAACTCCAGCAAGACCTAAAACCTATAGAAATTAAGATTTGTTTTAACAGGTTGAGGCCAGGTGCATATGAGATTCGGCATCTAGTAATGTTCTAACAAAGTACACAATTCAGTAGAAATATTCCCCAAAAAATGTGTTGAATGAATATTGGGAAGGACTTGGCGTATTTGGCATAGGCCTACCTGCTGAAGATGGACTAATATTCACCACAGGGTCACCTGGTTCTCTGCTCCATGCCGCCCCGCCTGCTGTGGGTCCATCCGCTCTGCATCTTCATCTGAACAGAAGGAGAAAGACTGATCTTTCGTAGACGTGATACCCAGCCAGAAGAGGCAGAATATAGGGTAAATCTAGAACCGATCTGTAGCCTACATGGTTAGAAATTGCCTCGCGACAGCATCAGTTGATCTGAGAGTAGGTGGAGGAGCTCAAGCCATCCAGAGAACCTGCCACCTGCATAGCATCCGTCACTCTCTCACTGCTTCCATAGAGATATGAAAGTATACACAAAATGTTCAACTTCAGATTTTGATATTTGATTCCACCAATGCAACCGCAAATTCAAAGAAAATGTAAATTTAGTTCATTTTATTCCATTACTCTCCTCAAACCAATAGACAGCTGTTCACTAACAGAGGAGAAAAAGACAGCATTTCAGCATCTTACCATACAGTTGCTGGGTGCTCCTGTCCTGGGGTTCAAATAAACCCTAACCATTGACATGGAGCTGTATAGTCATCTTCACGTTCCAGGAGTGGGGCTGGGCTTTAATGGAGTAGTCTTCATCATCATCATCAGGACCAACATGTAATCCAGGTGACACTCATCAATGACCCATCATCGAGTTAAAACAGACTCAACGATTCGCAAAATAACCTACTGAAGATTGAGCGTTTGAGAATTGAAGTCTTGCGAAGATACTGCATCTATGAATCACACACAGAGCTGAAGTGAGTAATTATTTATTTTGACTCAACAAAACAAAAACTCAATGATCACTGTTTTCCTATGACTAATAGGAAAACAGTGATCATCATTGACGATACCTGGAATTTGACCACATAATAATCACCTTACAAATAGGATGCATTGAAAACAGCTCGAGATATCTAGATGGAAATATTCTTCATTCATCTCCAACCAAACATTGAAAGGAAAGATATTGTATGGGAGTGCCGTGGAGAATAAACCCAACTCAGAATGCAGTTCTGTGTTATATATTGTTGAAAGAAGGCGCAAAAGCATGCGCCGCCCGGGAATCGAACCCGGGTCGCAAGAATGGGAATCTTGCATGATACCACTACACCAGCGGCGCCCATAACGATGCTCAGCAAAGAAGGGTTTAAGTTTAGTATAAATATAAAAATATATTAAAATTTGCGTATATTTATATTTTTGATTGCAAGATCTGACACATTATGACTGCAGTCCATCAGCCATTTTTCAGGTTTAAGTTTAAACAAACCAACGTTTTCATTTGAATTCCAAACAACCCGGAAGTGATAGCGACACGTTACGCGCCTTTGTTTGGCAGATGAAGGTTTTACTTCTGGGTTCAGATTTAGACCGTTTCTGTGAGGTGTATATTCCATAGAAGAAATGCATAATCTGGCTACGTCGTTAGACATGATAACAGTCAGGTCTATGTTCCTAACTTAAGGAACAATGACCACGAGCAACCCGGACTAGCGGATAAAATAAGGACAGCAGCACTGTATAAATAACATTGACTGTACCAGCCTTGCTAGCCAGTGGGCTAGCCGTATGAGTATGCATTTAGCCTGTGCTAACGGGCTACCTTCAACTACCAGGACTGAGATCTGATCCCCAACGTGAGTCCAGTGCATTCATCTGACCTTACAGATTCAGAATAACTTCATTACATCTTAAGAAAACAAGGGTTAAAGTATAAGGCTTGGTTACTAAACAGCCACACAGCAGCAACAATACAAGATAAACTAAATAAGCGAAGTAAAAATAAGTAGCAGAAGTGGCAGTGGTACCATCCACGGCGGATTTCTAGTGCAGAAATGCAAAATAAAGAAATGTGTTTTTGAATTATGAGGACAGGAGGAACGCCAGGCCTCGTAACGCCGTACCGCAGTCCTCCTGCTGATATCATACACTGGTTCTTGAATTATAAACCGCAACGCGGTAGTTTGGCAGCCCCGACAAGACATGATTTCTGCATTAAAAAAAAGGGGATGTATTTACATTCAGCCTATTCTTATCATGTCAATGTAGTAGCGTTACTGTTTTAGTTTGGGAGGAAGGCCTGCGTGGCTACTGGTTTGCTTTGAGTTTTAAGCTTTGGTACCCCGGTGAAAAGAAATCGATTCAAAATGGTGGGCTACTCATGTTCACCCAAATTTACAACAATAAGAATAACGGGCATACGTTTGTTTGTTTACTACCAGACTAGCCATGTCGGACAAAGGGGAGGTGATGGAGTGGGTGGAAACCACAGAGGAAGTCATTATTGAGGAATGTGTACTGCCCAATGGTAACTCATCCACGGGTAAGGCATTCACTATCCTTTACTGTTAATGAATCCATCTCATCTTTAACATTGGTCGTCATCAGATTTTCCCTTACGATTTGTTTTCTTAATTATATCAGTGCTTCAAGTATCAGAACCAACAGAGACCCCCATGCAGAAGTTGCTGGACACAGTGGTGCAAGGAGAAGATGCTGAATTGGACGATGGCTTTTGTAAGCAATTACCTATTTTTCATAACATAATCCATATACCTATTATTAAGACACTGACTCAGTTGAGTTGCATTGCTTACTTTTTCTTTGCTTTCCAACTATTTTTCTACAGATTGTGTCGAATGTCGGTCTCTGTTCGAAGAGCAGAGCAATGTGGGCCTCACCAGCCCGTCCTTCGTCCTGGACTCGCCCACCAGCATGGCCGTGCCCCAGAGAGCACTGCTGACGCTTCCCCACGGCCTGATGATAGGAAGGTCCAGCATTCCCAACACAGGCCTGGGGGTCATGAACCAGGGGCCAGCGATGACGCCCGGAATGCATTTTGGGCCCTACGAGGGGGAAGTGACCTCCAGGGAGGCTGCAGTGGCGAGCCGATTCTCCTGGGAGGTGAGATGGACCATTGGCAGGAAAAACAAACAAACTTATTTCCGTAACATGGAGGATATTAAGGGTAGGACATGATAGATGAGGGAGGGGAGGGATGAGATCATTTAGGGACGATTACCCATAGTTGGGGTCCCGGAGAGCACCATCCAAACACAGACTGCAGCTCTGTGGTATCTATTGTTGAAAGATGGAGCAAAAGCGCATCGAACCCGGGTCGCAAGAATGGGAATCTGGCATGATACCACTACACCAGCGGCACCCATACCAAATTGCATCAAAGAAGGAACCAAGTTAGAAAGCCGATAGTTTTAGGAAGTTAGCCAGCAAGAATTGTGTGTTTTAAAAGTGATTCTACCCGTGTTTGGAATGCATGTTGTTGGGTGACTTTATTACTTAACACTGTTTGGGTTTCTCTAGATACACAAAGTAAATGACGAATACGACTACATTGATGCAGCGAGAGAAACGCACTCAAACTGGATGAGGTTAGTACTGTACACATTCTGTAAAAAATGTTTAAATGTTGGCACTGCTTTTAAGAGTCATTTGTGGTGAATGAATGTTATACGTTGTAAAATGATAGGCAAAATGTTATTGCCGTATTTTCTGCATTATAAGGCGCACTTAAAAGACCTTTAATCTTCTCAAAACGACAGTGCGCCTTATAATCCGGAGCGCCTTATATGGCGAACACACGAACACTTAGAAGGCAAACACACGTTCACCAAGACGGGGAGACTACGCCGGGCGACTTGCGCCACTATCTGCCAATGGATCGTGGATGCCTGGGCTGATATATCAGTCTCAACTCTGGTCCGAGCTTTCACGAAGGCAGGAATAATCACTGAACTGCCAGGTAAAAGCAGCGACCAGGCATGCAAACTAGTCACCTTTCGGCGAAATTCGCCGTTTTGAAGACAAAATTGACCACTTGTGTGATTCGTGGAGATCCGTTGAGAAAACATTTTTTTGGGGGGGGGGGGGGGGGGGGGTCCTTGTAGCGCCTGCTAATACATTCTCAATGGAGAGGCGAGCGGACAGAGAGAAGGCGCAGCATTCTGTCAGGCGGAACGACAAGTGGGCGCACTCCCGTGGAACTGTCTTCCGTGCTCGTCGAACGCATGCGCGCGCTCGTGAAGCCGCGTGGCCAACCGACAGCGCGACCGGAAAGTCGCCTACCATCTGAAACGGCCAAGCGTGAGCCCAGCGGAGCCTTTAAATGCCTCGTTTCCACCGAGCGTTTCCACCGCCGACAGTACCCATGGTAGGCCGGATGTCGATCGCCGCGGCAGCTACGTAAACATCCCGAAGGTGAACGACGAGAACTGATTCCCAAAACAAACATAACAAAAATATGGTCACGTAAATAAAATATACAAACGAACAGAGCTTCGTCTCCCCGCGACCTTATATTATCTAAAACGTTCTCATCGATTCAGCCAATGGGAGTGAAGGGTAAACAAATGATAAGGCACCACCACACAAGTTAAGTAACGATCGCTGTAGGCTTCAATATCATGCAAGCACTTTGTTTTCTTTTTATTTTGTTCTACATCACAATTGCATGCTTTAATAAAGTATTGTCTTCTTTAATAGGTCCATGCTCCACCTCCTTGTTCGCCCAAGCTAACGTTTTACACGACACGTCCATTGTCCAGAATAATACCTCGCGGTTTGTTTTTATCCCCATGTCACGCCCACTTTTGGCAGTGGAAACGCGAACCGTGCCGCAACTTTGCGAACCGAACCGAACGCACCCTCAGGTGGAAACGCGCCGAAAGAGAATTTTTCAGCGGGGTCACCAGTTGTGGTGATACATACTAGTCGATATAGGTGAGAGAAGCGGGCCCTTGAGACACTGGTCCAGGCCAAGAAGAAAAATAAATAATGGCATACTCCTATTGCCCTGTCCTCCCACCTCTTTTTATTCTTCTCAATATTCTTTCTTAATTTTGTAATAAGTTATGTACCTATTGGGGCTGCCCTTGCACATAATAAATTAATGCTTTGTTCGTAATTGTGCGCAGTCCTGTAATTTTTTTTTAGCTTGTGACTAACCCTAATACATTAAAAAATGTAAAAGAAAACTCCCCGGAGTATAAACCTGGAACCCTATAGCGGGTCTGTGTTTTTCTCAGCTCACGCATCATTCTCACCTTTTTCACCCCGAGCCAGTTTGCATGCCTGAGCGACACTGACTCGGATAATGACGAGAGGGAGCCTTACGCGTTATACGTAACTGAACAATGTTGAGTTATGCACTAACGTTTGCATTAGCGTATCAGACTGTTTCTTTTACGTGTTTACAACTGAACAAGGCTTGGAGATATTGTGAATATGCACATTAACGTTTGAACAACGTTGAGTTATTGTGAATGCACTACGTATAAAACGTATGTTTTATACGCAAGTTGAACAAATTCGAGAGTTCCTATATTGTGAATGCACTAACGTTTGATTTAATGGTATCGGACAGTTTCTTTACTACGTGTTTACTGAATCAGGGAAAAGTTCCCCTCCACGTTTGGGAGAAGAGTGAACAAGGGTGGGAGATATTGTTAATATGCACATTAACGTTTTAATATCGTTACCATGGGAGTGAACGGAGTTGTCAGAGCGCTTAATAAAGTTTGACTTTATCTGACTGTTTTGTTGACATTCCCTTTAGCACAGCTCGGTCTAGTGGATGCATAACGCAACCCCAGTCAAACGTTTGACTGCAGTATCTTCTATTCTATGCGCCTTTATAATCCGGTGCGCCCTATTCATGAAAACAGTTCTAAAATAGGCCATTCATTGAAGGTGCCGCAGCTACCTGCTGGCCTTATAATCCGGTGCGCCTTTATAGTGCGCAAAATACAGTATATTATGAGCTCAGAAAATTGTTACATCATCGACTGGGGTTTCCACATTATTGCTATGGGTTTAATTACAACATAGGTTGGGAGAATTATTAAAAACAAAAGATTTCTTGTAGACAATCTGCTAGCATTGCATTTCATTTTTTAGACGGATTTTTTAATTATTTACAACGACAAACTTAAAATAAGGTCAGCCTTGGTAGAAAAAGAGTAAGCAACGGGGTGGTTGGGACACAATGAGCAGACGGACTCCCCTCACTGCTCTTCCTCAGTACCCTGAGCTCCCTGCATCCTTTCACCCAACAGGTATGTGAACTGTGCCCGCAACCAAGAGGAGACCAACCTGCTGGCGGTGCAGTACAAGGGCAGCATTCTGTTCCACTGCTGCCGCACCATCCATCCAGGAGACGAGCTGGTGTGGTGGCCAAGCGCCGGGCTGGTGAGCCGGCTCAGTGAGGCCTGGAGCCACATGTGGCTCAGGAAGCTTTGTCCCACAGGTGAGGGGGGCTCTTATTGGGGCAAAACTTATTTACTTGTTGTGACATACACCCCAAAGTCCAAAGAGGATGTTTTGACACGGAAAAGGGACTTGGTTCTCTCATCTTACTTTGACGATTTTCAAGATGCCCATGGTTAACTTTCGTTTGGTTTCTATCCAGAGAGTGACCCGAGTATCACGTTCCAGATGTTCCTCTGTGCCCACTGCCCGCTGTCCTTCACCACGGAGACGTACCGCCAGCGCCACGTCGACCACTTCCACACGCAGCCCAAGAGGGAGTGTTCCTCGCCCGACACGGAGGCCGCCGAAGACTTTCCCCCCTCCACCTCCACCAATCCCAGCCCTCTCGACGCGTTGGACGCCCTGGAGGCCAAGACGTGCCGGGAGTGCGGCAAGGTGTTCAAACACATGCATCACCTCAAGCGGCACGCGCTGTCGGTGCACTCCAACAAGCGGCCCTACTGCTGCCCCCAGTGCCGACGCAGCTTCAGCCAGGCCTCGGGCCTGCTCCGGCACCAGCTGGTGCACAACAAGCAGGCGCCGTCGGTCCAGAGCTGCCGCCAGGATACCAAGACGGAAACGGAGACAGGAGGTGCCGAGACGGACGAGCTCGCCTCTGAAGAACCGCCGGATCCCGAAGAAGCGGCCGTCGGCGGGCACACGCCCGAGCAAGAGGGTCGCCCTCTAGAGGAGGCGGAAGGAATGGCGCCGGGGGAGAAACGGAACACGTGTGTCCAGTGCGACAAGAGCTTCTCGAACGCGCGCTACCTCAACAAGCACCAGACGCGCGTCCACGGCAACCTGCGGCCCTACGTGTGCACGCTGTGCAGGAAGACCTTCAGCCAGCACAACGACCTGGGCCGGCACCTCGAGTCTCACCAGGCCAAGGGGGAGGACCTGAGGCCCACGCCGTGCAAGATGGCACTCGCGGAGGAAGAGGGGGAGAGTTCAGAGGCGTCCGCGGACGACGCCCAAGACCCGGAGGACCTGGACTACACCGAAGTGCCCCCCTCGGTGCCGCAGTCACCAGAGACTCCCAAAGAGCCGGCGTACCAGAGGCCGCAGCGCCTCGGGGTTCGCTCCAAGATCTTCACCATCACAAAGCTCATCGCCCCCAAGCGCAGGACTCCGGCGCCGAAGAAGACGCCGCCGTGCCCGGCCCGGGCCGTTCCGGAGAGCATGGAGGAGTCGGACGTCGGCGCGTCCGCTCAGGAGGGCCAGGCCCACAGCTGCGTCCACTGCAAACAGAAATACGAATCGGACGCGGCGCTGAAGGGGCACGCCTGCGCCGCCTCCGCGCAGCACAGGTGCTCCCGCTGCGGCGCCACCTTCAAGAAGGCGGGCTTCCTCAAGCGGCACGAGAGGACGGCGCACGCGGACAGCAAGCCGCACGCGTGCCACGTGTGCGGCAAGGGCTTCAACAAACTGTTCAACCTGAAGCAGCACCAGAAGATCAAGAGCTGCGACAAGCACCACTGCACCTCCGAGATCTTCCCCTGCTCCTACTGCCCCTTCTCCTTCACCATCCGCAGCTACCTGCGCAAGCACGTGCGCCGACACCACCCCCAGGAGTTGGAGTGGCTGCCCGAGTCGGAGAAAGCGGCGGAAGAGCAGGGGGGCGAGGAGGCGGCGGGGGACGTGGCGCGCGTTTGCACCGAGTGCGGGAAGACGTACGGCACGGCTAAGAAGTACCGGGCGCACCGCTGCTTCCAGCAGGTGGTGCTGTACCTGTGCACGGACTGCGGCAAGGACTTCACCAACCACTACAGCCTAAAGCAGCACCAGCGGGTGCACACGGGCGTGCGGCCCCACGGCTGCCCGCACTGCCTCAAGACCTTCGTGCACATGGGCCAGCTGAACGTGCACCTGCGCACGCACACGGGCGAGAAGCCCTACCTGTGCACACACTGCGGCGACAGCTTCCGGCAGTCGGGGGACCTGAAGAGGCACGAGCGCAAGCACACGGGCGTGCGGCCGCACAGCTGCCCCGAGTGCTTCAAGAGCTTCAGCCGCCCGCAGAGCCTGCGTGCACACCTGCTGCTGCACCTGGGCCAGAGGATGTTCAAGTGCGACGAGTGCGGGAAGAGCTTCTCGCGGAACTACCACCTCCGGAGGCACCAGCAGAAAATGCACTCGTGATTCTGGGGTTCAAACCCGTTGCCGGATCAAATTTCATTTGGAGACAATTGTTTAAGAATTGTTTCTTTTGGGGGGGGGGGGGCCACCAGAGTCATGAATTTCGTCGGTGGACCGGCATTAAGAGGGATTGAGAAATGCTTTCATGTTGTAATGCATTTAATGAGGGCTGCTTGAAATTCTCGTCCTCATGCTTGTTTTAAAGCGCTTTACATTGAAGTTGATCAGGATACACAGTTGCATACATTTCTGTATCCCCTTTAACATTCTCACTCAATCAGAAACATCAATGCGTTTTAGCAGTTTAAAATGTTGCCAAGTACTAAGTGGAAATAAAAGAACCCCCAAGCTTAACATCACTGTTCATTTATTCCACAAAACATACAATGCAAAGCATGTGCCCTGTACAAGCCTTAATATTATGAAAATACTCATGCCGATTATTATTTTTAACTCCCGTTATCCTAACACTTTTGCGGTTACCCAGATATAATTCTCACAACATACTGTTTATCTTTTTCCGTCGTTCACTGCATTGCTTTTTGTTCCGTTTTTTTTTAATCTCCATCGCCGTTTTATACGTCTTTCACTACATCTCAAACATTAAGCGCCGTTTAAAATATTCCAGTTTTTTTCTGGACTATACAAACATACCTGTATGACGGTTGACACAAGTAAGACCCAATTCACTTTAAAGTGTGTGTGCGGATTGAAACAGGGGCGACCCTGGCAGTGTTCCATGTGCTACACACTGGGGTTATGGGAGGGGGGTTATGGGAGGGGGAGGGGGGGGTAGGGTTAGGGATACAGGGGTGTCGTGTGCAGCTGCTGGTTTGTTACACTACATATTCAAATCTAAAAATCTACTGCTGGTACGGGCGTCTAAAACCACCCAAGTCCCAGTTGTGTTTCGTTTCTATATATATATTATATATATGTATTTGTATATCAGTAGTCCTAGCTAATAATACCGGTTACAACAACCCTTGGCAACATCCATCTTGAAGAGAAAAATCACAAAAAGAACAACTTGTAATCCGTTTTCATCCGTTTCTAAGTGTGGCACAGCAGTTCAGGAGTCTGGTCCATGTTAGGAAAGTAGTAGAGCGTGTGACGACGACGAGAGTGGAAACCAGCGATTGTTTGATCGTCGAAGTACGGGAGAGTTTGTTACGTTAAAGAAAATGTTAAAAAAAACAGAAACCGCTTTGAAAAGTAGGCAGCAGGTGGTTTTTCTTGAAAAGAAGCGAGGAGGAAACCATTCTGAAGGAGGTCAGGGTATTGGTGTGTACATGTTTTGGAGTCACTCCGGGCTCCGTGCCGTTCCAGTGATGCCGATATCCCTCTCAAGTGCAATAGCCTTTCAAAACCAACACGCCTGTCTCGATCACATAAATTACACACGCTGATCCACATTCTCGTTAGTTTCTATAATGTTAAATGTTTTACACATTAATAAAAATATATACACGGCCCCCACAACTCTGTGCGATGCACCACATACAGCAGTAACGCTGTCTGTACAATTCAGAACATTTCACAAAAATGAGGCAAAGGAATAGTAGGAATGTGTTTGGCAATTAAAAGCAAAAGCAAAAAAAGAAATAAATGGAATGGTTAAATACTGAACTCTCAAAAAACCAAACGACACGAATACTGCGACAGAAAATGTTATCCTTTGTGAAGAGAAAACTACCTTTCCAAATGTAATTAGAAAAAGAAAAGTTAAAAAGGGTTTAAATAAACTATGGGGTTAAAGCCGAAGGGTACATACACAGTACGTTTGGAGACCAAAGATACCCTGCGTTTCACTGCGAGTACAATAACGCCACTATCATCGTCGCCGACGTCTCCTTAAATATCGCCAAGTTCAGCTTCCATTGATAAACGCCATGAGGAAGAAGGCTTCTATTTGTTCCCTATAAAGGATCTGATTTCAGCTCCTCGACCCTGGATTCCAGGTCAGCCACCTGAAGACAAGGATTGAAAGAAAAGATGGTCATAGTTTTAATAGATCAATGTCAAAGCATTCAGAGGCATTCGGTGATGGTTCTGCATGACTCAATGAGCCAAGATGTATGTTATTATTCTGAGACAAACTATGACTGTCACAGCAGAAACCAGTCATATGAATTGACTAATGGTAACCCTGCATTTGAGGAGGTGTGCAAAGGACTGTCATGACGGCTGCATGAACATGAAAGAGTCTTAATGAAGCAAGTTTCAGCCAGCATGTTTGGTGAAATGTAGATTTTGTAGTGTTCTTGAAAACGTGTTGCTGAGTTGGTGTATAGGTGGCTGGATCCAGGAGCCTGCTCAGCCTTCACTGATCACTGTGTAGCCTTCTTGAGGCGTACTGGACCAAACTCCGCCCACTTGATGAGTTCAACGACACGTCTACACGTCTACTGTACGGCTTAAAGATGTGCGCTTTTCTTTGAAATTTCTGCTAATATATTTCCAAGATTGATAGAATATCCATGCTACATTTCTTATTTTGCTTGTCTTTTGAGGACCGATTTTAAAAGTATCATCCTCTTAACAACTATTCATCATGTTATTAAAAGTCTGTATTTATGAAAGACTTCTGGAAGCTTCTGTTTCAGGGCATATGTATATATTTTTTAGGGAACATTGGTTTCGCAAAAATAATAACTGTTTAGATGCGCGTCTATCGCTTTTGTTAAGGTGTTTACAAGCATTTGACAGTGCACCACTGTAGTCGAGGTCAAAGAAACTATTCATGACACAATTATAATAGTCTGATGACAGCCAATGTTGAAACCAACCACATGACAGTTTAACGTAATGTTAACACAAAGTAGTTAAATAGTTCCTTTGAGTTTTGTAATTAGGCCAGCTATGGCATGTTCATGTTGCTTTGGTGAATCCCAAGTTGTCATAACAAAGACATTGACAGGTTATGTTGTCTTGTTGAACGTCAAGTAGTTACAACAATGACATCTCACACATCCTTTGCGGATTGGCACCTAAATGAGTCATATAGACTTCCTGTTCAGAAAAGCTGTCAGTCAGTCCGTCTTATTCACACCCCTTCAAATAAAGTGCAACCAAAGATTCAATAACATAGGATACTGTGACTCCAGGGCTCCACTATAGTGCTGCGTCACCATCAGAGTAAAGGCTCCCCAGGCAGACACACAAACCCTTTCTTTGTACATTAAAACAATCAAAAGAATGTAAAATAATGCCATCATCATTGTCTGAGTGAAAGTGGGGATTGGATGCTAGGTTGAGGCCACCATCCAGAATGGAAGCTTGGCATTCATTTTATTGTGGTTACGGAGTACTGTCATGGATTATCACGGCCGCCAGATTAAAATGCTTTTGGATATGAGGAGTAACAAGAACAAACCCTGGCGTTTAATAAAACCCAGTGGTCCTCCTAGGTCACACCTGCATCCAACGAAAACGCACATCCACCTCATAACAATACAAGGACACAGACTTCATTGACTGCTCTTTTAGCAGCTAATGTTAATCGTAAATTAAAGCGGCAAATAAATAAATAAATTCTCACCCAAAAAATACCCCCCCCCAAAAAAAAAAGTTAGATCAGGTTCTATTAGCCGACCTTTACCAAATTATGTCTTTGTTATATCAAACAAATATATCACAACAGCTAGCTTGTAGCGTGTCCTCACAACCTAAGCTCAGACCAGGCGCCCCCTGGTAGGACTGGGTGCCATCCGGGAGCCCACAGAGCAGTCAACACGACGGGGGGGGGAGGTTCACCGTTACCTGCTCCTCAAGCTGCCCAGACTCCTCCTGGAGCTCCGAGGCCTCGGCTCCATCTTGTGCACACCGCTGGGTCTCCTTCTTCAGGTACTCTATCTCCCTGAGCACCACAACAACAACAGAGTCATCCCCAAACGTGGAGCAGGAGCTACTGGTTTTGTAACACAATGCTTACGAAGTTGTTATCGTTTTTTAATTTTAACGATGTGGCAGTAGCTCAGAGGGTCGAGGGGGCTGACTTGTAACCGGAAGGTTGCGGGTTTGATCCCCGGCTCCTCCTAGCCGAGTGTCGAGGTTTCCCTTAGCAAGACTAACCCTAACTGCTATTGACGAGCTGGCTGTCGCCTTGAGTGGTGGACTCCGCTGTCGGAGTGTGTATGAATTGTTGTAAGTAGCTTTGGATAAAAGCGTCCGCTAAATGTAGCCTGTTGTATAAATATATCAAGTCATAAATATATGGCCCTAGAGACTGTACCTGTGATTAGGGGCGTTACGAATAAAGGTGAATTGAATAGTAGAATCAGCCCGTAGTGGCACATATTAATAACGGATAAACGTGAAGTCGGTGGATCCCTTGTACTAATCTACTCCCAAAAAGTAGCAACTCAAGCCCCTAACAAACAAGCAGACAGCAGCGGGCCTCACTTCTGCTGGTACTCCTTGATGAGCCGCTTGGCCTTGCTGTACTTGCGCTCCAGCGCCTGGTACTGGGCCTGCGTCTCCTTCAGGTGCTCGTCCACCGCCTGACACAGGCTCTGGGCCTCCATCCAGTAGCCCTCCAGCTTCTCCATGCGCTCCTTGTTCTCCTGCAGCGTCTGCTCCAGCTGGGCCTTGTCCATGCGCCACCGCTGCTTATCCTGCTCGGCGTGGTGCAGCTGGGGAGGGACGACCGCGCCGCGTTCAGAACAGACCGGAGACGTCATGGAGGTTGGACAGTGAGACGGGGATTGAGCGCTTTTTGTTGCAGAAATAAGTATGTCCTTTACGTGAGGTCGCTTTGCCGCATATATTGTTCATTGATTAATTATCTAGTGTTGTAATGTAGTGCAGGACTAATGCACTTAATATTACTACATATTTACAAGATGATAATAATATGTAGTAATGTTCTGCAGACTAATTTACTAATATTAACTACATATTTACAGGATAACATTAATATGTACTAATGTTCAGCAGGACTAATGTACCAAATACAAATATTAAAAAGGGCCCTGTGAATTGTTATTGTTACACGACTAGAATGTGCCTGTAAAAGGGAAAATAATGAATGAACTAATTCTAATTAACTCAAGCGGTTCGTTCGCTTACGTGTGTGGGGCAAAATACAATCGACAAATGTACTATTTGTAACCTGCTCATCTGTCGGGTACTTGAGGAGTGACATACCTTTCTTTTCAGTTGTTGGATCTCAGCCTGCGTGACGGCATGTTTTATGTGGAGCTACGGAACAAAATACATCACAATATCGTCAGGCAGTGTCTTTGACCTGTACCAAGACAGGGGTCACACCCAAAACCCAAAAGGAGCAGAGGTAGCAAACAAATACATGGACAATGTATGTTCACAAGAGGTCACGTACCCCACTGCGGCTGGGTTTTCAAAGTGTGCCTGTGCACGAGGTGTTATGTAACACGTAACATCGCCGCCTACGTGTGATACAAGGTGTGATCGTGAGGATCTCTTCCTCTTTCCCGTTCACTCAGGGCTCACCTCTTTGTACTTGTGGGCGAGCTTTTCGGGATCCGTCTCCAGGGGCGACATGTCCTCGTTCTCCACCAGGTCGAACACCTCGATCGCCCCGCGGTAGGAGGGGCTCATCTCGTCCTCGTCCTCTTCCTCGTCGGTGGCGTATTCACCCCCCTGCCGTCATAACAGAGATGAATGGATGAATAAATAACAAAACACACAAAGCCCCGACAACCATCTGTTGCTTATTATTTGGGCCCATAGCACTCTAACCTGTGGCCCCTCAAAGCGCTTCACAATAAGTATCTCATAATCACTCGTTCTTTCACCCATTCATGCACCCATTTAAACACAGAGGGCGTTGTCAGCCATGCGAGGCGGAAAAAAGGGAGCAGTTAGGGTTAGGCGTCTTGCTCAGGGACACCTCAACACCGCTGGTTCAATCACAGCTGGTGATTGAACCAGCATGCCTCCAGTTGCCAGGCAACCCTCTCTACCTCCTGAGCCAATGCTGCCCCAATTTACACAGACTATATGGATAGGGGTGCTTAAACAGAGGCAGGATAACGGTCAGGGGGTTTGACTCCCAGGGGAAGGGTTCTGGGTTTTAACCCCGATATCCAGTCTACCCGTTGCCATCCTCGAGCAAGATGCCTAACCCTAACAATCTCATTAATGACACCTCATCCTTGAACAAGAGGCCTCACCATTAATGGCCCCAACTCTCTTTGCAAGTCTACAAATGCCTCAATAGTAATAGTAAAACGGCCCAAATCAAATGCGGACAGCGTGCACGCATTCTGTTGCCACGACTTTCTAGCAGCAGCTCTCAGGCACGGCGCGCTCATTCAATGGGACATTGTTTGCATGAAGGCACGACGGACAGAGAATAACTCGGGGGGGAGATTGCAATCCTCATATCTGGAGATGAATACTGCAGTGAGGGTGGCACGCCCCGGCCCCAGAATTGGATTCTTCCCATGTCTTCCTGCTCTGCCTGAACCGGCCTTTCAATCACTTTGATTGTGCTGATTATGTAGTCTGCATGAAAACACAGAGACTGCAGCGTAGAACCCCTCCCACTTATCTCCGTCACATTCTGCATTAATGTCAATCATGGTTTATGTGCGAAGGGGATGGGGGGAGACTGTGGACAATCCGACATGGCTCTGGAGGGCCCTTATGTATTCTGTACAGGCAATGACACGCAATCAGTGAATGTATGGGGGGCATTGTATTTAAACAAGCATCTATTATACTAGATGTACTAGTATTTAAGTGACTGTGTATTTACTGTATAGTGTTACGTTTTTCGGGGTCGTTATCTTCCTGTCGGTTTTACCATTTCAATATCCTCATTATGGTTTCTGACCATTGCGTACTTGAAAGTGTAGCATTGAATTCAGGTTCACATGTGCCCTATACTTGTATTGTTATCGCTATCCTTACGACCAAACCAGGCCGACTCGGAGCCTCTTAGGGCGGCGCGCGCTGACCTCCTGGTCGTCCATGTACTGGCTATAGCGCTGCTCCATCACCTCCCTCTGCCAGCGCTCCTGCTCCAGGGTCTGCTGGATGAGCTGGGCCACCTCGCTCTGCTCCCCGGGCTTCTCCCGGCCAATCAGGAACCTGCAGCGGACGGAGAGAACGCACACCCGTACTCAGAGCGTGGAAACGGTCGAAAACAAGCTCATGGAGGACGTCGAGTACAACGGCAAACTATACGTAGGAAGTTGTGGTTTGAAAAGGGGTGTTATTTAACCGCCAGGTGTGATGCTGGTGATCTAGCAAACTAGGAGGTCACTCCCATTTGTGATGTCACTACAATGAAGATTTTGAAATGGCTTGTAATGGCTCATCAGAATGCCACCTGGTGGTAAAATAGGAGGCGCCCTTTAAGGACGTTGTTAATAATTTACAATTACTAGTCATTGAGGAGTACTCTACTTTCAGACAGCGGTCATTACAGGGGTAGTGCAAATCATCACACACTAGGAATAGTTCATAAAGAAGGGCAATGTTTAAAATGAGTTTAGGGTTAATGTAAGCATTAACCTATATGCGCTGGCACCATGCAGCAGAAAACAAGTCTTTATATATATGTACACGCAGCGTTTGAGCTGGGGTACAGTAGTGCACTGTGCGCATTATGGAATGTGCTGGGCTCTCCAGCGGCTGAAATCTGCTTCCTGCTCGGAGCTGAACAAAAGGCTCTAGTCTCTGGGGTAGAGGCTCTTCTGTGATTAAAATCAAAGCCCTTCCAAAGCCTGTCGTGGACTCTCTCTCTCTCTCTCTCTCTCTCTCTCGCTCTCTGTCACTCGCTTCCTCTCGCTCTCTCCCCCTCCCTCTCTCTTTTTTCACTCACGTGGCCACAACAATGCATTGAGTACAATTGTAAACAGTTACGTGGCCAGGGTCAGTTAAGACTACCCACAGGGACCTTTCAATTCCCCTTCCACTTGCCGACGGGTAATGAAGTGTTCATAAACACACGTCCCGATCTGTATCCATGTCCGAGTCCGATTTCTGTATACCTCTACTGAAGATCTATAATGTATGCGCTATCTCATGAAAAGAGATAACGCATGTACACTCGTCCCTTAATGCAAAATGCTCTAAATTATGCAAGAGCCTAGTGGAGCAATGAAGTGCCCTGAACGGTTAACCTCCCCTAAACAAACCACGGCGCAGCATAGCTAGCAAAGAGGCTTCTTAATAAAAGAAACACTACTTTCCAGCCAACTATGTCAACTGCCGATGTTTACTGTGGCTGAAACCGTCTGTTCTAAATCCAGCCGGGTCTCTCAAGGGGGAGGACTGCGATCATAAAAGGGTGTAATCATCATCACAGTGGTGTTTAGCGGCGTCGCGGCGCAAGGGCCTCAATCTCGGCAGCCAATCGTAATGGCCCAGGATGTGGTCGGAGAAGCCTCGCATGACCGAACCGGCTACGGGGCAGAACAGAATATATAGGAAGCGATCTATTCCAGCGAGACTCTTGAGTGTCAGATGTCAGGACGCGCTGGGTTGCAGGGACGATGACAAGGCAGTCGTTGTTGTTGCTGCTCTCGTCTCGGCGCTTGCCGCCGGCCATGTTGTTGGGGGCAACGTTGTACGCAAGGAAGGAAAACCTGGACGTCATGCGAATGGGGATGTTTACAGAGGGATCCTTCAGTAGCAGAAGCTTTTGTCCCAATTGGAATGACTACTACAAGTGTGAGGGTGGGATAATGTAGCGTGTCCAAAATATCCTGGGTTCAACTCCCATGCCTCGTCTACCTTGTCGGCCGCTAACGTCTCACTTCACAATTAGCTTTTGGTACTCCATGTGCTGCACAACTGAGTGTCACCAGTTGTGCAGCACACGGCCGTCCAATGGGCCTCATTCACCCACAGCGACCGCCTTGGTTCTAAACCAAAACATTTATTCAATTCCATTTTATTTGCATAGCCCTTAATTACCGGTACAGACCCAAAGGGCCTAACACGCCATATATATCTATAAAAAAAAGCTCCCTTAATTAGCAAGGAAGAAATCCAGAATCCAAGATTGCCGCCTGGTCAGTAGTGAAGGAGTCTCTTACTTGACGGTCCCTGAGGTGTTCCTTAAGACCGTGGCGGCGAAGCTCTGCGTGACGCCCACCAGGCTGGTGCCGTCCACCTCCACGATCAGGTCGTTCACCTGGATCCTGAACACAAACCAGCGGGGTCAGGCTCACCCCTCTGTGTGTGTGTCTGTGTGTGTGGGGTGTTTAATTTCCTTCAATTTACAGTTTATCGCTAAATTATTCTGATGAATTATTTATGGATCCATGGAGGGCCATTCATCTAATCTAATAACACAGGGAATCCCCAAAGCCAGTTAGGTTTCTATGATTATGAAACTATGTTTTAACTATGTTAAAAAAAAGATAGTCAGTTTTTCAAAAAAGGCTGAAACACCCTTGGCTGTACAACCAAGGTAATTGTCATAAGTTGATAAATATCATTACTTTACAAGATACAAACCAGAGTCTCCCCATATGGCTTCATTGGATCATTTCCAATTGAATGTTGGAGAACCGGAATCTAGGTTAACAGTGCATCACTACAAAATCTAAGTATTGATCGCATTTAAGCACATCAAACATCCCCCCCAAAAAAATAATCATTCGGCTCGAGTTGACCCTCCCATGCTAAACAGGTCAGGAGTGGCCCGGTGTCGGACGTTCAGGGCCCCTACCTGGTGTCTCTGTGGGCGGCCCCTGCATCAGTCACGGTCTTCACGAAGATGCCCAGTTTCTCCAGGCCCATGTCGGCCCCGGCCCCCATGCCGATGATGCTGATGCCCAGACCGTCGCCGTCTAACACAGAGAGCACAGTACACGGTTAGTGGCCGTACGCTCCATGATGTCAGCACGCCTGGTTGGGTCCATGTCCCCTTTTCTCATGGATATGTACGGGCCGAGTGATTAAGCAGAGGTGTGCAATGGGTCTGTTGTGGTATTAATGTGCAATGTTTGGTTGTGTGGCTGATAAGAGACATATTTTACTCTAGTGAGAACGTTCCAGATGTAGTGTGTTGTATTTGTTATTTAAAGGAAAGTACATACAAAAACGAATGAGTTTGGGTTGGTAGATGCCACAAATAATGCATTCCCTAAAATGTACATTATAAAACACACACCGATTATACAGTCGTCCCACTATAATACCAGCCGGTATGGCTTGCTTTGCGTTCTCTCCCTCCTTGATCTTTTACCATGTCCTTATACACTATGCTATATTTAGATATGTATAACTATATTAACGTGCGATATTGTTAAAGGGACGCGAGGTAGCCGAGGGTAAGGCGTCTAATGTTGCAGTACATTTGCCCTGTGGACACCATGCTTTCTGTATGATGCGGGGGCATGTAGAAATAGGAAGCAGCCTAAACCTCGTTTTACATCAGTAAATATTTGCAGGCTGCAGACCCCAAACTGGGATGTTTCTATATGCTAATTGTGTTCACAGTTGCTCCATTTCCCTTTGAAGTATGCCGTGAAAAATGTGAAAGGGTGGTTTGTTGGTTAAATCTCAGAACCCGCAGTCCTACTAGGCCTGCGTCATAGCAGAGCTTCAAGGGGGGCGTCACAGAGCTTGGTCCAGAAACAAGAACTGCAACCGAAGGGGCTACGCCTCGTATCCTGTTTTATAACAGAACATACTCTATCAGAGAAAACTCACTGGTGTGACTGGATGAAGCTTTCAGAAGGGGATTTTTAAACAGTGGTCAGTCTACATGGTGGTTGGTTTAAAACCTTTAGACACTTATTTGACAGTTAACTTTTACTTCTGCGGGCCGAGTTTGTGTACGCCAATTACCTGCTTGCAGATCCCCTCCTCCAGCGACATGATTGGTCGAAAACAAACATTAAGCGAGAGAAAGTGATAAGGACTAGGGCTGCAGGATATATCGGCTATGTACGATATATCGATATAATTTCCAAGGGGATACAAGATTTGACAACATCGTTGATATCGATATGCGTTAAAATGGTCAGTGTCCCCCTCAAGCGTCTACAGCGCTTGCCTTGGAGACTGTGAGCGCGACCCCTCCCCCTCCCACTCTTTCCGAACGTGCCGTGTGCAAAGACGCCTCATTCCCGCTGTTCATTCAATTCTGTTGAAAATAACGATACAAAATCACATGTTGCAGTCATAGTGACCTATGTTTTAATAAAAGTGCTTGCAACATCTCACATGTGGCTTTTGACTTACAAAAAAAACATCTAACCCACTCTATAGAAAATATCGAGATATATATCGTATATCGCCATTCAGCCAAAAGATATCGGGATATCATATTTTGCATATCGTGCAGCCCTAATAAGGACTGTTCACCCGGATTTGAACTGGTCTGCCATCAGGCTTCAGATATTGATCTACACCGCCAATTGGCCTTTCACACACACACTGAAAGCCGGACAGTCGGATAATGCCCGGTGGGGCTGTGTGTGTGAACAAAAACGTCGGGATCCGCCCCTCTGGAGTGTAACCTACCAGGCCTCTCGTCTAAAGTCTGGATAATCAAAATGTCGGATAATTCACAGCGAGCGAGTGGGCGTGTTGCTAACGTGAGGATGACATTTCACATCATGCGAATGACGCAAAACCAAGTGCAGCGGCTTCGCCCGTTTCTCTTGTTGCCTGCCTTTTGTGTTCCAACTTCTTTCCGCCCTCCACTCTTGTGTGGATATTACGGATACATCTAAATATATGCAGTACTGATATCACCGCAAAAAGGGTCAACATTACGGAGTTGGAAGCCTCACCCGCCATCTCCGATGTGTTGTAAACAAACCAATGTGACTTCTACTGCACACTCTTTGCGTCACGCCCTGCCTCTTACGCTGTCTACCCAGGGGCCACACCTCGCCTGATGGATATGGCGTATCTCCAATACGTCTGATGCGGCTTACCTCCTGTGGCGTGTGTGAGAAAGTCCTGATCATCTCCTGACCTGATTCTCCGGAGTTCACCCGGGGTGCGTGTGTGAAAGGCAAACAAGGTGGAGTTTGGAGTTAACCTGTCCTAACGTCTCAACAAACAAGACCGTTATAAGAGGCGCATACGCGGCACTTTTCCCAGACTATCTGGTAACCCAAGGCGAATAAACGCTTCCCTTTCCCTGAACACGTCGTAATTTGACCTGACAGGCGGACAGATGATGGCCGCCGACGTTAAGGGAAGGGAAGAAGAGAGGAAGCCAGGTAGTTGCTATCTGAATGGGCGGGTGGGGGTTTAAATAGGCCGTGGGTGGGAGGTGGGCGTGTACCTTTCTCCAGCTCCACGGGGAACAGGTCCAGCCGCTCCACTCTCTTCTCCAGCTCGTACTCCGCCGAGGCCGCCATGGGGTCCACGTCCTCGTTCCGCCGGTCATAGTCCTCGTTGGGATAGGTGGCGAACACCTGGGGGAGACAAACAGGGCTGGTTGGAAAACTCATCGCTGTGGAAACCCCAACGCGTCACAGAGACTACAATGTTTTGATCAAAACGCCTGGAGGGGACAAGCAGGCAGGCAGGTAGGAAACAGACCATTGTGGAAACCTAGGCTGTTTCCCAATGTCAAGGAAGCATGCTCAACGGCCGCCCTTTTAAGGACGCTACGTCATAGAACGCCGACAAGCACTGTTCCAATGTTGAGGACACTCGAAAGCCGCGCCATTTTTGCGTCCTTTGTTTTTGAGAATTCCGAGATTTTTCAAGGATGCATCGCTGCATCCTAGACGAGCCAAAACTACCCACAATCCTCTGCGTTCACTGGGCGGGTTCTTGAAAATGGCATAGCAGTACACGTTCAAACGAAGTGAAGTTATATTAGTTTTCAGAAATATTTTGTGCCGTATTGCTTTTATAGATTCATCATGTTGATGCAAATAATCAAGCCTAAAGACCTGTGCCACTTTTCAAACGTTTTTGCAACTTAATGATACGTTGCTATATTTTGCATGGACGTAGCTGGTGTTAAACACCACTGTCACCAATGTCAATTTACTCGCTCACAAGATTACATTATTTATGTATACCTATTTATGTTTGTGTTGAATCGTTTTTTTTAGGGTCAGCCCAGCAAACGGAGGCTTTTGTGCGCCTTAGGGTGGCGCACAAACATTTGTTTACCGGTGTAAGGGATAGTGCCACTATCCAATGTTGTAAAATTAATGCACAACCGATAATTTGCAATGTTTGTAATTTTTAATGAACGTATATAATTGTATTTTATATGATATACTTATGTGTTCAAAGCACTGGTAGATTGTAGGCATATATGAATGAATGAATCAGATCAGTTAAATAATATATCCAAATAAATACACGTTTATCATCTCTTTTGTCTTTTTCCCCCTGCATATTAGTAATCAACCGTACTGTAAATGTGATGCATGAATTAAGTTCTCAGACAATTTCACTTAGTTTTATAAAAAGCACTCTAGTCTCATCTCCATAGGACGCGACTAGCAAGGACGCGTCCTAGCAAGGCTGCAGCCTTCACTTTGGGAAACTGCCCTAGCCTAGACTACGATGTGTTCCGAAATATATTTCGTTCATGTTTCATGTTTGTCTTTCCACTACAGGCTTGTTCATATTTCTACCCGATGATCGCTGTCTGCTTTGGACTCTCTACCCGAGTCCAAAGCAGACAGCGATTGTCTGCGCTGCAAACAGCTGCTGGCTACATCAGGGTTGTTTTGCTCTGTGATGCTAGCTGTTTTGGTCAAAGATGGATCAGAGCCATGAGAGTCTACAGTAGTCTGCCGGCTGGGGTGTAATAGTAGCGTAATAGAGTCACACCACAAGTGTGTGTAATAGAGGCACACCACAAACTCAAGTCGAGATTAACCAAGCCAGCCCGATGAGGAAAATCAGCTAAGGTAAGCCACGAGAAGCTAGACCAAGCAGAGGCCAAGTTTCAGGACATTTTCCCATCGCACATCCACTCTTGTGGGCCTGGTTTACGTAAGCGCACCCAGCATGCTAATGGAACTCTTCTGCAGCTGCTACTTAGGAGGCCACACACACACACTCAAATGGATTCTCTTAAACACACACACACACACACACACACACACACACACAGGCTGAATGTTAAAAGCATCACCCTTGGTCTTTGGAAAGTGATTATGCATGCAACACCTCATGCCCCATCGGCCCGGCAACCAAGCCATCGCTGGACCTTCTTGTGTACATTCCCTTTGATTTCGTTCACATCCTTCCCCCACTCTACATAATGATTAGCTTCTTCGTATACAGCTCCAAACCTCGTACTCAATTTGATGAGATGTTTTCACTTTTTTACACAAATGTTGTCTCGCTCTCTTTCATCTGTCATTCTCTCTCTCCTTTACTCACTCTCAATGTCCCTACCTCCTTCCCTCCTTCCCTCTCTTTCCTTCCTTCCCTCTCCCTCCCTCTCTCTCTCCCTCTTACTCTCTTCCCCTTTCTCCCATAGCTTAGTTTCAGTCTTATTTGTGCCATCTTGTTGCTGCAGTGCTGGCTGCCATTCAGTCACATCCCCCCCCCCCCCCCCCCCGCCCCCAAATCTCCCTGGTTACCCCAATCCGTCACCGTGGTTACCCCCACACTAAATGGCCGGTGAGTTTTGACAGATCCCGTAACATTCCAGCCCCCCCCCACACACCTCCTCTAACACATACGGCCTCCTCGTATCTCCAGCTCACCCATGATCAAACATCGCATGTACACGGATACACTTCACTGCACTGCGGATTCTCGCCTGGAATTCTGAATGTAATGACCACTTTTAAGTGCACTTTGAGTCTCATATTACCCTATAAGAATTTCATACATTTTGACGTGGAAGAATAAACCTGAAGTTTCAACAAGAGTTATTTTTGAAGAAGCATAAATTAATGCATATGGATATATACATTCATTATTTGCAGGAATAAAAAAATGGCAGTTAAATGTTGAATTTTGCATTAAGTCCTTCCAGTGAACCGGCTGACCTAATGCCGTGGACTGCCAGCATGGGATAGAAGAGAGACTGGAAAGAGGCTTCCGATTTAGGTTACCTTTGTATTTAGACGGATTAACAGAATGTGGATTACAGACAGCCACACACGCATACACACACCCACGGAAAAACACTGTGTGGCCTACTGCCTCCAATGGCTTCCAAAGTGGGATGGATAAATAAACAACAGAGCAACTCATCGCAAGCTAGCTTCTCTGCGATATTTAAGTTCTCAACAGGCAACTTCTCTTGGCCTTAAAGATGGAGGCTACAGCTGTTGGCTCTTGGATATCATTGCCTTTAAAAGAATGCTTTCACTACTCCAGAAGATGCACAAAAAACAATCAATAGCAAAACAAGGTCCTTGTGTGGCTTTTGGATATTGAAAGCATTTTATTTCGAGACCACCCTCACTAAAGTTCACACATACATAAGCCATGGGGAAGCAGAACCAGCCCAGAGTGCATTAAAGAAGGCTGCAGTCACACTGTCTTTGACATGGCATCGACTTGTATTTCTTCATCGGATGATCGCACACAAGACAACGACAACACGCATTAGGATTCCCTCAGGGCCCTGGCAGCTCGCACCCTCCCCAGCAACCCCACTCTCACCCCCACCGACACCTTGTCGGCCCTAGCCAAGAAGAACCAGAGCGCACTGAGCATGCTCAGAACAAGGTGGGGGGACCCTCACTGTTGAGGGGAAACACCCACACGCGTAGGTGACAGGGAGTGACAGAGTGTGCGGGTTGAGCGCCTTGAGGAGACAAACATGGGGATTAAAAGCAGGGGTGGGGCACATGGGTGGGTGGGACTGGGCAGGGTGCAGGGCTCTAGGAGGGATGGCTGCTCCAGTTGTGGCCGATAGTAGGTCACAGTGGATAACAGATGGCCAGGAAACTCCCAGCCCGCCCTCCCTCCCTGGGGTGTCCTACAAAAGGGCTCTGTGGGCACCCGGCTACCATAACCGACCCATCCCACCAGGTTGTTTTGTTTGCGTGCTCGCGTGCATTGCAGCGAGCCTCGTGTTGACAACCACCATTTTGTTTCGTGACTTGTTGGATCACGCTAAATGAGAAGGCTTCTGCCTCTCTGCGGGCCTGGGTTCTATTACCGTCTGCTTCCAGCGTGGTGGGGTTGTCTAGCTACCGTGTGGTTACGCTAACGCCAGGGGAGCACCGTTTGTTTTTTTGTAGCTTGTTGCAACGACACTCACATCTCTGGGCGGACTCCAGATGCTGCCCCTCACATGCACGGTTCCTTTGGAGCCTGACTAGGGCTAAAACAGAAAATCAAGAATCGTCTAATTTTGGATTGGGCCAAAGGATGTGTGGAGTAGGAAGCGGTTGCATTCTCTTACACCACACAGTATTTCCTGCAGAGCACCCTACAACGCAGTATGGTCGTCGTTATCATCATCATCATCTTCATCTTCATAGTGCTCGTCACAGTGGCCTGGTTTTTCATGTCAGGTTTTTTTTCAGGTTAAGTGGCTTGTGTTGCCAGTGAGTTTCTTATCTCACAGTCGTTTCTCATTCTCCTTGATAAGGTCTGGAGTTGGATTTAGGTCACTTCCCCTTCCTGTGTCACCAAACTCGATTCCAGCTAAGAGTCAAGTTTTTGTGATTTATCGCTGGCGTGTAAAACTGGCAGGATGTTGAGGTGAGATAGAGCTTCTGTCTAGTCGAGGGAGAGCTGCGATTTGACGCCTGATAACTGGCACGCCAAACGGTTCGGTAGAACACATGCGGAACCAAAGCTCCAGCCCAGAAGGAATTAAATGGAAAACGAGGCAACTAAACAATTTCCCATGGCCGTACCAATTCAAAAGAAAAAAAAAAGAAACTTTCCTTCAGCAACCCTCGCACTCGGGCTAAACCAATCAGCGTAAGCGAACGATTTTGAGGCTGCGGTTGTCATAATTGGTTCCAAATGGTGCTAACCCTGGTAATGAATGCTCTTGACCCCAGATGTGCCACGAAATCGACCTGGACCCCGTCGCCATGCGACTCTCTACTGGCCGTTACGGATGTGTTTCGCCATGGTTACGGTTGCATAGCACCAGAACGTTTTTCTATTTGGCAGGCTGGCATGATTGGTCAGGAGCGAATTTAGGCTTAAGTGCTGACCCCGGGGCCGGCCACAGCAGCGCATGTTTAAAGAGGGGGCTGGGGGAGCTTTAAAACATGTTTGTCCCTGTGCTACAGTGCTCCGTCGGGCCAGACGAGACAAGGAAACCGACCCTGGCCCGAAGGAGGACGCCAAGACCTATCAGCAGCCGCCGACTGACAATCCTCGACGGAACACCCAGAGGAGTGTTGTCTTCAATTCAGCGCTCTGAGTTGATGGTGACAGACAGATGTTATAATCGCACTGTTGCATGCAGGACGTTACGTAACATGGTTTTGTCGCAGTAACCTGAACGCATAGGCTGACGGGGGGCTAGGGGGGGGGGACATCACATGTACGGCTCTGCTGCTGGAGGGGCGGGGTAGGTGGGGGTGGGTTGGAAGGAGAAGCGGGACAGTGTGACCTTGCTCGATAATCTGTCTGGTATCCCGCCATATCTCACTGGATAATGAAATACAGGACGCCGGACACATGGGGGGCTGGTCGGGACTGCTGACACGCTGACTTGCGATATTGTTGAGTGTGTAAGGAAGGAGTGTCTCTCCTGTTTGCTGAGGTGTGGGCAACCTCTAGCCACAGTCCACTGGACGAGCTGCCCTGTGCTTTTTCCCCCAGATGTTGCCTAAAAGACACGCGTTTCTGCACGAGGTGTTGACTCCGTCCAATAGACTGTACATTATGACACCGGTGTGGTTGGTAAGGGAATAAACATCATAGGCTTTCTGAGGTCGCCGTTTGCGTGTGTGTATGTGTGAGACAGAGCTGTGTGGAGGCAGGAGAATACAGACAGACGTGGGAGGCGATTGAAGAGTAGCCTGCCCCATGCTTCAACCATGATTTTATCCAGCCGTGATCAGGCGACGCATGTTATGCAGGAGCAGGGAGCTGGTTTGACTGCTTGCTCGAGGATACCTACTACTGGTCTCCTGGCAGTGAGGGGATTCCAAGCCGGTACCACTCATCTGCTTGCTCAACACCCAAGCCACTACACTTTCTTTGTTATATCTCTTATCCACCAAAGATATACATCAAATACTTAAATAATGGAAAGCAGTATACTGAAAAAATACCATTTACATTCTGCACAAGCAAATAAGATATGATGTGTGACATGACTGCTGTCTTCCATCCGCTCAGCCGTGGAAATGCATGGGAAGGGGGCTGTCTGAAACAACCATACTGCCAGACTATTTTTACTAACAGTAGGAGAATGGTAGCAAACAAGAGGAGGGTGAGAGAGGACACACAGGAGAACGAGAGGGACAGAATGAGCGAACGAGGGTGTTGAACAAAGCGGCTAGTGTGAATTCTGTCTCAGCCTTGGGTTGCACTGGCTGTTTTCAGTCAGTCAGTTAAGAGTGTGTGTGTGTGTGTGTGTGTGTGTGTGTGTGTGTGTGTGTGTGTGTGTGTGTGTGTGTGTGTCAACATCAAACTACAGATTGATGTCCTCCTGAGACCATAACACAAGTAAAGAAATGCACTAAATATGGCATTTCCTGTTAGTGTGGGTGGAGAAAGTCGGCTTCAGCTTGACGCAAGAGCTTTGAGCATTACTATTTTTTTGGTTTTACAGTGGCCTGACATTTAACCTCAATGACGACGGGTCAGCTCTGGTTGACATCACGCCCCCCGCCTTGCATGATCACATCATCCCCCCCGAACAAAAGACTCCCTGATGTGCCGCTGCAAAGCACTGCGTGCGATGACATTCTCTGATTTTTAATAACCAAAACAACACCAACTCCATTCACACACAGCCTACGCGGTTTGTGTTTGTACTACCCAAACATGGCTGCTCTTCAGGCGCCTTGATGAGGGGGCCACCACCACTTCCTCGCGATCCACCTGACAGCCACAAGCACTGCAGACTGATACATAAAGCATTCAGTAGGGGGTCACTGTCACATATTGTCCAACGACACACAAGCTTCAACTTTACATTCAACAGGGGTGCTGTACAGTGACGCGGCATTACGGCTCCTCAGCCGGCGTCTCTGTAGCGGGTTGAGACCCTCCTCTGACCCTGCCCTTCAGCAACTTGCAACAGCAAGGAGGCAGCTTGAGCCCCCACCACTGATGCGAGCCATGGAGCCTCCGTCTGGGCTTTGAGCGCGAGGAAGGGGAAGGGTGCGAGCACGTGTGATGCAGAGAGCCGGGGCACCACTGGAGAGAGTCCCCGTCGGTCTCTGTGGACCGGAGCCCGAGGCACCGTCGGATTAACACAAGGCCGAGCCTTGGGAGTCTGACGCTCGTCCCTGGATCATTACCGCCGGGCCCCGGCTCGGAGAAGAGGCTTCCTGCATCCGCTCTAACCATTACCGTCTCTTTCGTTTCAGTCCATAAAGGCATAACAACACATGGGTCCCCCCTGGGCATAGCTTGACCTTTTGGCTTTCTCACACTGTGTGTCTGTGTCTGTGTGTGCTACTAAAAAAATAAAGCATTCTCACTTCTCTATCACTCATGTGTCTCTTTCTCCCAGTAGCCGTCTAAATGTTATCCAAAGCTATGCATTGATTGGCTGACTGCAGGCCGGTTGCATTTCTCACAAAACGGAATGAACGCCTTTTCTTGTTTCTCTCTTCGCAATTATCTACGGACAGAGCAGCTCCCACTGCATTTTTGGATAAGTATCGGAGGAGACACAGAAACGTTTTCAGGGCCCCAGTGATAGGCACGGGGGGAATGCAGGCTGTTAGCAGCTAGCTAGCTAGGATCACACCGACTGTGGATGGGGGAGCCTGCGCCATTATGATGTAGTGTAGACACTCTCATCAACAACTGTGACGGCGTCAGAGTGCAGCCGTGGAAAGAAGCGTGGAGGGTGCTAATTAATGAACAAAAGTGTGTTAAAATAGCCTATAGCGCACACCTCCATCTGTCTCCAGCTCTTATGGTTGCTCGTATGAGAAGAGTCAACACTGCATACAAATGATGTGTGACACATTATATACAATACAAAGAACACAAGAGGCCTTTCTCTGCAAGAGGAATAAAGTGGGCTATATCCAACTTCTGGTGGCCCTGTGGAAGTATGTCTGCACATTGAGAATAAATTAAAACAACTGTTTCGTAACATTGCTATAATTCCTCTGTGGGTTTTAATTTTCATGAACCACAGGGAATCCCCAAGTCCAACTTTAGATGGACATGGAATTAGCATTCAGAGTGAGTGAGTGAGTGAGTGAGTGAGTGATCACCTTAATCGGGTCGACACTGAAGCGGATCTTCCGAGAGGCCGGCGGGTCCTCCTCCTCAGGCAGCCCAGTGACCTCCACGCAGCTGGACTCGGGTTCGTAGCTGTCATCCTCCTCTTCTTCCTCCTCTTCTTCCTCCTCGTCTTCCTCCTCGTCCCTCTCCCCTTCCTCCTCGTCCACCTGGCTATCGTACTCCTCCCCCACAGAGCTGTAGGTGCCGACGTCCCCCGACCGGCGGCCCGACTGCGGCTCCTCATCCCCGGTTCTCCCTTCACCCACTGCCCCCTCGCCGTCCACCTGTGGCCCCCCATCCTGGCCCGTGCCCCCCTTCGGAGAGCTTTGACGCGGCTGCCGGCCGGTGGCGTCCCCGTTCCCCACTGAGGCGTGGGTGTCCCCGCTGGAGAGGGTGCTGCCGGGGTCCTGACCCTGGTTAAACTTGCTGGGCTTCACGTCCCCACTCTTTGCCTCGACCCCCGCATCCGAGACCGACTTTTGGTTCTTCTGGTCGTTTGGTTCCGCTGCATTGTGGTGCTGATGGTGGCGGCCGGAGGAGAGTTCAGCACCGTTTTGACCCCCGTTGAGGCTGTCAGATGTGGGGGGCGACCGTGTGCTGGTGGTGGTCCTTCCCCTGGGGCTCCTGGGAGGGCCCCCTTCCTGGTCCTTCGGACCGCGGCCCCCCTCATCCTCGTGGTTGCTGACCGGCAGCGCCCTTGCCCTCTTGGGGATGAGTTTTGAGTGTAGCACACCCACTTTGGTGCACACCCCGCGGGAGGGTAGGGGCGGCGTGGAGGACAGGCGATGCAGGTTGCTCCGGAGCTCGGCGGCGCGCTCGAACACCGCGCTCAGCTGGCTGACCGTGGGGGACACGGCCTCGCTGGTGTCTAGGCTGTCCAGGGACTCTGTGCTGCCGTTGAAGCGGCCGACGTCTAGCCGGCCATCCTGGAAGCTCGAGGCCTTGTCTGTCTTCAGCAACACCCGCGTGGTCGCCAGCTTCTCCTGCTGCCGCTCCTGCTGCTGCTCAAATATCCGCCGCGTCTCCTGCAGCTTGGAGTAGCTGGGCGACGACGCTCTCTGCGGCTGCTGCTGCTGCCCGTTCTCCGCCTTGGGGTCTAGTTTACCAACGCGGTCGGAGACCGTAGATCCCAGTTTCAAAAGCGCACTATGGTCCACGTTCTCGTTCAAGCTCCCGGCTCGGGGTAGGGACAGACGGACCGATGTGTCGGCGTTGTCTGTGTCCTCCATCTCGCCGCCCTCGCCATCGCCCTCTTCGGCGCCGTCGGCGCAGGGCGATGTGGTGGTCATCTGCTGGAACATGTTCTTAATACGGTGGACGTTGGAGCCGTACCTGCGTCCCCGCGGGCCTTCCTGCAGGTCTCCGTTCGCGGCATTGTTCTCCTTCACGGGCTTGAGGGCCTGCATCCCGGCTTCGTACGCGTTACGGTGCGGGGATGGGCTCCTCAGCGAGGATCCAGAGCCAGTGCTCTTGGATGTGGGCTCCGTCTTCATCATGGTCGGTCAGGCGTCGCAACGGATGCTCGCCAGCAGCATGTCTCTCCCTTCTCCTCCCCACCAGGGCAAACACAAATTTTGCTGATCTCGAAATCCGCTGATCAATCCTGGAGAGGTTGGTTAGCGGCAGATGGGGGAGAGAGAGAAATACAAAACAAGAGATGGTTTAAAGGCCAAGCTAGCATCCAACGCGACTGTATTTCAGTGTAATTGAGAATGGGAGCACGATGCATCTGTCATTAGCCCCGCTTGCAATTATAATGCAAAAAATCCCTATCCCTTTAAACAAAGCTTGACATATCAGCACCACGCATAAACACACTGCTGCAGAAAACTAGAACAGTAAGTCATAAGCTTCGGACTTAACACTGACGACAGATTGCTTACGTTTAATCCCTTTTTAAAGGAAGCATCATTTTGATCTCTTCATTCTGTGAACTGCAGATTTCTGGTCCTCGTAGAGACAGAGAGACTGCTGCATGGACCAGGATCCCACTGGGTCCTAAAGCCAGTCTTGTTACCTGGTATTTCCCATCTGGAGGCACATTTTATATATTTCCCTTTACTTATATAAACACATTGGACATTACAATTTACTGCACTGAGATAAAAAACGTAATAACCTAACCATTAACTAAATAGGTTGGCAATATGTTTGCTTCATCATAGACACATATAAACGGTGTCAGTAACCGAGGTAGTATTCCTAAATAATTTAGTTGGACAGTAGCCTGCTTGAGCATACGTGTTTTACCAAAGTTTAAATATGTTTAACTACTGCGTCGTAATAATGAAATATAAATGAATAAAGTGTAAAGAAACCGGTTCACTAACAGCGTTAGGACCCAGAGGATAAAAGCGAGGACACGTCAAATCTCTCTGTCACATCCGCTATTGTGTGTCCGTGGTTTCCGGCAGGCTCTGGTTGCCGTTTGGCAGTCAATAATATTTCCCAATTCAATCACAATTCTTGATATTTGGCCCCGTTTGTTCTATGCTTAATTTACCTCTGTTTACCCACATAATATTTATATTTTATTTGCTCTAATTGTGTCGGTGCATAAAGACACACGCATCGACCATATATCCTATGTATCATCAATTTAACAATTTCTTTCCCTATGGGAATATTATTTACGTCCTGCAATATAAAATAGGCTAAAGAGTAAGTGATACAATTGGAAATAATGCAGAAGTTTCTAAATAGTGATATTATAACAAATCAACAAAAAAAACATGTATTATTCAACCCAATCAGTCAATGTCTCAATCACACCACAAAGCATCCCACAATATAGCCATCGTTGAATGAATAGAGAGGCCTAATTAGCATGATGGTAATGACAATTGAAAAGCTTACCCTCCAATTTAATGGGGAACATAATCACACACACACACACACACACACACACACACACACACACACACACACACACACACACACACACACACACACACACACACACACACACACACACACACACACAACTCGTTGTTTGGCAACTGTAGGGATAAAGATAGCCCTGGACTGTCTGGGGTTGTGGGTCTGGGTCTGTCCACTTGCTGCTGTCAATCAGAGGTGAAAACAAAATGGCAATGAAGCGGAGCTGGGTCTTCTTCCTAGCAGGCAAGTGAATATGCTCTTTATGTATATTTTTTGTTGATTGACTGTAGCCACGGCTCCATTTGAAGTTTACACTTGGCATAGTAGGCCTTGCTCTGAAGTTGAATTGTTGGTTTCATAGAAATATTGACTCATACCTTTGACTCACCTCAAGTCCTCAAGCTATTGTGTGTGGGTGAGAGATTACTATTACTGACTTATTATTATTACTAACTATTCATATTTTTACTATATCTTTTGTATCTACAGTATGTGCCATCTGTTCTTTGGGGGCCGATGCGGATATCAAATTCAACATTCCTGTGGGGAAGTTATTCACATTCGAGCTGATGAGGGAAACGTTCCAAAATGACTTTCAGCCCTTGTCAGTCCTCAGTAAGAACCTCCCTTCTACATTCCTCCCATGACTGTCCATTATGAGACAATTACACACCGTTATGCTCCCACATAACATGATACCTGAACCGTGAGTTCCCCCTCTTTGGTCTCTTCCTGAACCCCACTCAGCTGGCATCCTGTATAATGACCCCATGGTGTTCAAGTGCAACCTGCAGTACTCCCCCGACCTGCCTGAATGGCTGCGCCTCACCCAGAGACACCCCTACGACAACGGCTTCCTCTACGGGACCCCCACGTCTGCGGGGAAGAGCATCATCGAGGTATCCATGCACAGCTTCGTCTGTCAGCTGATTAAAAACATGTCAGAGGCGTGTGTTGTGTTTTATGTACATTCATTTTTCTCAGTGACATCATTTGTTGTTATGGCTGTCTGTGAATCTGTAAATCATTAAAAAAAATAATGCAAACATGTTTATTATACTGTGAAAAGAAATACCATTCATTTAGTCGCATGAGTGATGATATTTGTATAGGCTTACTAAACTGTATTTCACGTTGCTTACAAATGATATTTTTTGTAATTGTTTTACAGATTTATGCCATTAATAAACGGACTTATGAAACAACCAAGGAGAAACTCATCATACAAGCCTTTGCGGGTAGGCCTAGATGCATTCATCAATTATCTCCATGGTACAGTGCTTGTTTTTAATTGGAGAGATGGCTTATGTGAAAAGGGACAAAGAGGTAGGCTGCTAGACATCCTCCTCATGCCAAAACCGACACGAGATGTTTATTTTGGTCCTCGTTTTTCCACGGTGTATTGTCCCTAGAAAACATGCTGCCCTACCAAGCAGAATTCTTCCTCAAGCTGAGAGAGATAGAGAAGGTGCTGCCCTCTAGCGTTCAGAATGAGATAAAGCAAGACTTGCAGAAGCTTTGGAAGACAACGGAGTTGCAGATAGTCAACATCACCAACGCACTCGACCGTGGAGGCAGAGTCCCCCTTCCGCTGGCAGGCCACTACGAGGGGTAGGTCGTGATGGCATAGCAATTATTTAGGGTATTCCCTTTTTTTTTCATATGGTACAATTGTTCAAGTGTTGAATTTTTTATATGTATTTTTTTTATATATATATATTATATATATATATATATATATATATATATATATATACACACTCAAGTCGATTGTAAAATCCTACCCATCCATGTGTGTATCATCTGGGGTGCTGTCTCAGGGTGTATGTTAAGGTGGGCTCAGAGCAGTACTTCTCAGCGTGTCTGCTGAAGGTGCTGACCCCTGACCAGCAGAGGCAGTGCCAGGCGGGGGCCAGGGTGAAGATCCCCGGGGGGTGCAACTACTGCAACATCCCCGGCAACTGCATCACCTGGTGCAAGACCCAGCTGGTGAGAGCTCACCACTTTATTAACCCAGTCACTTTATTAGCATTAACATAGTTATACTGCATCACCTGGTGCAAGACCCAGCTGGTGAGAGCTCACCACTTTATTAACCCACTCACCTTATTATCATTAAAGGTGACATATTATACCACCAGATGTTTGTGTGATTAGCCGTTAGGAAAATCTGCCTCTTCTGACATCACAAGTGGGCGTGTCAACCTAGATGTGTGCTGGATAGATCAGTCTACCAGCCTACCCACTGGACTAAAGTAAACGTTGCTCATCTATCCATCATACTTTTAGTTTGACACGCCCACTTGTGATGTCAGAAGAGGCAGATTTTCCAAACGGCTTGTAACGGCTAATCACACTCACACCTGGTGGTATAATATGTCAACTTTAACACAGTGTAACTCAGTGTTCACCGCGTTAACCCATTCACTTTATAAGCATTAACACAGTGTAACTGCATCACCTGGTGCAAGACCAAGCTGCTGAGAGCCCACCATGTGAACCACGTCACTCTATTGGCATTAACACAGTGTTTTGGCCTGATCCCATTTTTACATTTGAAATTATTTTGCAGGCCTTCCGTCTAACTGCGTCGACACAAATAATTGTAACCTCCTCATCATACACAAAGTTAAATGTGAATGAGTCAAAACATCATTGTTGGTTTAGATTTCATAGCCATTTCTCAGTTGATACAGCCAACATGGCTGTAAACTCATTGATATTATTGATGCAATGATAACGTTTTAAAGAAATGTTCCTGGTCTGATTGTATAAGTAGAAGCGCTGTGCTTTGAAGGACCCTATTGCCAAACTAAACCCTTCCCTTCTATCACTATTCAACCTTGATCTTCTCTTCTTCTTCTTTGTACTTTGAAGACTATATTTTGAAACTTGACATTACTTTTACTTTTCAACATAAAGCTCCCCACATCCTTTGTTCCGCAACCTCACCATGAACTCATCTTCAGTTCCTGTTTCTCTCTTTTTTTCACACCTTAGTTTGACTTCTCGAGTCCGGAGCCCAGCGCCCCTCCCCCCACCATGGGCCCCGGAGTCCTGGAGGACGGGGGGGTGTTCGACCCCCCCGAGGCCCCCCCCAGCCGGGACTTCCTCCCGGACTACCTGGTGACGGTGATCGTGCCCCTGGTGCTGGGCCTCATCCTGCTGGCGCTGCTGGCCTACGTCATGTGCTGCCGGCGGGAGGGAGTGTACGTATTTAGAGTCCTTGGCTTTAACTTTCTCATTTGAACCAATTTGTCGTCGAAATGGACGATACATTTTTGTGTGTGTGTGCGTGTGTCACACTACACTTGTAAACAATGTGTGATATTTTGTGTTTGAATGGTATTCCCCCCCCCCATCATGGTGAAAGCCAGTCTGTAGTTTAGTCGATGTTTCCACTTCTTCACTCATTAAAGGGTGTAATTAAAGGGGCCCTATATCACCAAGGGTGATCTATCCATCAAACATCTGGGTGAACATCCCCACGTGTGACTTCACTGAAGGATAGATGTAGGCTCAGCATTGCTTATCATCATCCCTCCTGGTGCTAAATTAGGGACCCTTTATTAGAGACATGGACGACATACTTTAGTTAGAAAGACGCTACACTGGAAAGAGTTGTTGGGGATGTCTGTTTTTGTGGTTCGGGGGCGTTTGTTTTTGTGATTAGGGCGTGTTTGTTCCTGTTATTCGGGGGCGTTTGTTTTTGTGATCGGCCGGCGGTTTGTTATTGTGGTTGGCGGGGGTGTATGTTTTGGTTTGTTTGAATATTTAGAATTTTCTCATGATGTATTACTTTTCTTTCAGAAGCTTAGCTTATGTGTTTGTTCTTCAAATGCTAATATGTTATTATTTTCTCACAGGGAGAAGAGGAACATAAAGACTTCAGAGTAAGTCCGTCATCCCGTTTGGATTTGAATTGTTCACCTTTCTTCATCCCCATAGATAACATTTTAGTACCTCCCACAAACCCACTTTTCCATGTGCATCAATAACGTCTCTACTCTCCTAAGGGCGCAGTGAGCGATGTCTTTTTTTTGGGTAACTTCCTGTCAGTTTTGCAGTTGGTCTTACGTGACTCCTGTCTGTTTCCTGGCAGCAGTCTCTTCTTTCTTTTCTTTAGCCGTTCCTCGCTTGGCGTGTGAGGTTGTGTAATCCGTTCCCCAGGGGGCGCAGGAATCAGTAGCTTGGCCCGTATCCTCCATTGTCAGTCAACACTGAAAGACTGCAGCCTACCAATGGTCGAGCAGAGAGGAACACCACTTTGCTGATTTCTGTCTCCTGATTGGATAGAATGGGAACAGGATAGTAGAAAATGCGATGGGACTGGGAGCCACGCCGACCAAACACTATCAATGGTGGCTGTCAGAACAAAGAGTGATTACAACTTTTAACAAATACATATCGCAGACATACATATTGGCAGATTTCTCTCTCCTGATTGAATACAGTGGGAACAGGATACTCAAAATATACTAAAAACTCTTTACTAAAATAAAGAGGCGGGAATGGGAGCCACACAGACAAAACACTGTCAGTGATGGCTGTCGGAAACAAAGAGCGATTTAACAATTATTATAACTAATTAGTTTAACGTCTATGCATTTCCATAATAAGCCAACAGCCACCAACATAGTCCTCTATAAAGCCTCACCCCGTCTCCACCAGCACCATAGTCCTCTATAAAGCCTCACCTCGTCTCCACCACTACCATAGTCCTCTATAAAGCCTCCCTCTGTCGCCCTCTGCAGGATCCAGATGTATCACCACCACACCATCCACGGGAACAGGGACGAGCTGAGGAGCATGGCGGAGGGCCGCCGCGTGGCTCCCCTCTCCACCCTGCCCATGTTTAACTTCCGCACCGGGGAGAGGTTTGCCCCCCTGCAGTCAGACAGCCCCAGCATCCCCCTCATCATGGCCCAACAGTAAGGCGCGTGTAATGACAGTATCTGGGTTTGATCCCCGATGTCAGAATGCATCTGTATCCGAGTTCACTGTAGGTTGCCTTGGGTTGGCTCAATGACTATACACATGTTGTTGACTTGACTTGCACTCTGATTAAATTGATAATACTGGAGCTTACTCATTTGTTCGAAAAGGCTCGGGTGTCCATTCCGATTGACTGCACAGTGCACACCTGACTGCATGAGATTTTAGATCTGACCAATCAGGGGGTACTTTCTCAGATTGGTTCAGGGAATCCATTTAGCCTGTCAATCACATTTTCGGGTTTGCGGCTTTTTACAAATCTCGCTCTTCATTATATTTTTCTTGTTCACAGTGAACCCTCCGTTGACTCGATGCCAAGGTAAAGCCCACCTGGTCTACCTTCGATGTTGGAGAGGATCATGCATGACAAACGTATGTTTATTTGTTTTTAAAATGGGGGCTGGCGAATTCCCCCCCCCTATGTATGCAGGAAATCACACGCTGAATGTTTACTTTTGTTTTTCGTGCTTCAAAAATATTAGTTATACATTATATCCACTGAAAATATGACGTAATAAATTGTCTTTCACGGTTTTATTATTAACATGTATTTACTTAGCCATGACAGTAGAGGGCGATGTTGGATAGTGTTATTTGTAACGTTTCTGAAAAAATAAAGAAATAAAGAAACAAAGCTATGCTTCCAATACATATCAGTCTTGGTTGTGTGTCAATACACTTCTACACAGTATAGTTTATCTAGCCTAATTTTGTAATTAGTTCTAACAAGTCTAATCTAAGAAGACACATACTATAATGGATCTATATTTAACAATTAATCTCAATCTATTCATTCCAGTTTAAAACTGCAAACCAAAGGTTAAAACGTTTCTACTGTAGGATTGTAGTCATGCCACTTCTTAGAAAAGGCACTAAAATCGACCACAAGGTCCAGCTGCTGCTTCTATGGGGAGAATGGAACATGAATCAACTCGCAGCAGACTGCAGTCTCAGCATCTACTCTCACTCCAACTAGGGAAACGCATTACCAAATGAAATACATTAACACAGCCACAGGTAAAGATTACCAGCTTTTTCTTTTATTGAAAAATATAGCTGTTATTTCAAAGAACAGAGTGGTAGATATATATTATTCATATACGTACAGTAAAACAAGGGGAGGAGAAACGGTAAAGAAAATAGTACATACTTTATTAGATTACAGCCACCCAGTAAAAAAAACAACTAAAACGAGACGTTTTACGGCCACGCTTTCGCCAACCTCCCCTCACAATCGTTTTTTATCCCAACCAACCACAGATGGTTCATTTATTTTTAGCAGTCAAACAATCTCCCAGGTGATTTGATGTAAAAAGTTATCATTTGGAGCTATTAAGGTGGATTTTTATCACCAACCTTCATGTGTTTTTCCACATATAAGCTCCACTTTGTTTTTTATTGCTGAAATGAAATCTAATTGCATTAAAGGATGGCACAATGTGTAGGCTGTTATGTTCAGTTATTCGGATTAGAGCAGCGACAGCGCAGCGTTCTGTGGAAATATTCTTTCCTAGTGTCCGTTAGTGTGAAAAACAAAACTTGGTGGAACATGAGGAATTTCAGCTCCCCCAAACAATCCCAAAAAAGGACTTAACCAATCAAGTCAAGAGTGAAACCAAAACAAAATGCAACACAACCCAGATTTATGGCCCGTCGAGTTTCTGCGAGGGAACTCGGTGGTTTGAAAACATACTGCAGCGAGCGTACATAGAATCATTCAATCACAAAAAACACAATGACGAGATATATACACACACACTTGGTAAATACAACTTCCTTCCAAATCACTCGGCTGGTCCTTCTTAGTGGACATGAACACGCAGCGAACATGACTCTCTCCCACTCGTGACTAGTACCAGAAAGAACAAAACACAAACAAACCAGAGACGGAATGAAACACTCAAAATAACTAAGCCATGCGTATGTAAGTGTCCGTGTTCCAGAGGGACTAAGGCGGGCCGCGCCCCAATCGGATCCATTGCGCCCCATGTAGTGCACTATTTGGGGCGTCGCCATTTTGTACTGTCCGAAATGTTACCGTACAAATCTAGTTACTGCATGATTAGTGTCCGAACGCCCCCCCGATTCCCTGCCTTGCGTGTTCCCTAAATACAGGACTCAAGTTTTCCATGTACTATGTAGCGATTAGGGAATGAGGGAACAAGTGGACCAATCGGAACAGGTCTGAGGAGAGGGAGAGGCCAAGAAGCCTCAGCAGGGGGTACAGGAATCATGTAGGGATGCTATCCACAAGATGTAGTAGTCTCATGGAGCCCTGCTTAACCAAGCATCTGACCTCTTCCGGTCCTGCCTCGGCCAATCACAGCGCAGATGTGGTTGCTTAGAGACATCTAAGCCGGAACTCACCGAGGATTGTTTTTTTTGTTTTTTTTTCAATGAGTCCACCATCCTAACGTGGAGGTTAACACACTTGTCTAGGGTTGTGGCTTCGATGCCGGGTGAGCAGGCCTTTCGTTTTGTTGTACAACTCCTGATTAACTTACAAACATCCCTCTATTCCCTGCTCACCTACCTCAAGCACTCACCTGTGGTGTGGAGTGAAAACACGAAAGCAACAAGCCACGTCTCCCTTGACAACCACATTTTAGACTCCAAAGTCTGGTCGGTTTAATTACATCGATCAAGAAAAGGACGACAAGGAACAAAATATACCCATGTACCAAAGGCCTCCGTTTTGCAATAATTCACATTTGTGTCTTTTAACATTTCAACAAAAAGTGGGCATAAGCATACAACAATGAGTGCCAGTGTAAAAGTCATCGTCAGCCATTACAGCCACATTGGGACATCGCCAGCAGAGCTGACATGACCTTACGTTTAGTGTTGTGTCGTGTAACGGTTCGACAACAAAGTCATGCATACCGACAGCCGATTCACCAAGCCCTCCGCGGCCCCAGCTGGCTCATTGAAGGCCACCAAAACTAAGGAAAGCCACAAATCCAAAAAACCCAACCGCAATAAAAAAATAAACCTGCAATGAAAAGCTCTGCGTGGCACAAAAGACTCACAAAATCCAAGCGTGACCCTGACAAGAAACCGAAACAATGCGTTGAATGGTGGACAAAAAAAAAACGGTAAGAAAAAGGAAAATACTGTAGGCCTGCTAGAGTTAGGAAACAAGCGAAACGTTAAAAGATACCGATGATATAATAATGGGCCGTAGAACACCAACTACTCAATAATGTATGTACACAAAGGAAAACGAATAGGAGCAATCCCCCTCAACAAGCAGAAACGGTCTAAGTGATAGCGATTTAATTTCAGTTTTAGTGTCGTGCCACTAACACACATTGTCACTGGTGAATAGAGCACTATGGCTGCTTCACTACCACTACTACCATCACGGCCACACACACTTTACGATTCAATCCCTCCCATCCCCCCATTCATTTTGCTCACCCCTGTGTGTCCTTTCTCTCAAGCGTAGACGTCATACTCTCAATGCACTTCCATGTTATTTTTTTGAAATCATGTTGAAATCATGACTCCCGAGTCCCGCCTGCTGCCTTTGTCTTTAAAGAGAACCACCGCTGAAGACGGGGTGGCTTGTCCTCGTCACAGGGCAGGGCAGGTCACTTGGAACCGGATGAATGTTTCAAAATGGGCCTTTGAATGTTCCAAACATGGAGAATGTTCAGCGCATTGATTCACTGGAATGCGACCCTAGAAATGATAGTTTCAAAAGTATAAGACTGTAGCGTTTTGGCATTATCCTCTACTCTATGAAAAAACGGATGCGAGGGGGACTGTGCTTTCACTCTTTCACTTCCATTTGAATTTCCATTTAATCTCCCGTTCGTGCGAGAGAAGTCCGCTTATGTATGGCCACAATAAAGGCGTTTAAGGCTTAATAACAACAACAGGATTTATTTATTCTTGCCGCAAGTATAGTCGGACAAAGTGCAGAGAGATTAAGACCCAAATATGCCCAAATACAGCGCAGTCATGTGCTGGCTTTTCCCATTTCCGCCGCCCACTCCATACCCCCCCCTCCCCCCTCTCCCCCCGTCCTCAGTCTTTCAGCGACAGCCTTCTGGATCCTCAGCGTTGCGCGTCCCCGAACATACCGTCCCCGACCAGCCAATTCCCCCCCCCCCCCCCCACCGGGGCGCTCAAACGCGGATCTCGTCGTCGTCGTCGTCGTCCATGAAGGAGAACTCGCGGTCGTCGTCCCCGTGGGGCGAGCTGTACTTGGCGCTGTCCGTGTCACCCTCGGGCGCGGCGCCGTGCGTCTTGTCGTCCAGGCCGGCCGAGCCCGAGCTGGACAGGGAGCAGCTGTCGAGGCGCTGGTTCCTCCGGGCCGGGGGCTCCGGCGTGTACGGCTCCCCGGCGGCCGCGAGGGGCGTGCTGCGGGGGGGCCTGGCGGGCACGCGCTTGGCCTCCTGGGGCTGGGCGGGCGCGCAGAAGGAGGGCGAGCCGCCGCTCTCGCTGCCCTTGCCCTCCTCGTAGCCCAGGTCGTCGTCCTCCCAGCCCTTCTTCTCCATGACGCTCAGGATGTCGTCCATCATGGACGGGCCCAGGTCGATGTTGAACGACATGATGGAGTCGGCGTGCTTCATGCCGCCGCCACCGCGGGGCATCGACGGCGGCAGGTCCGTGAGCTCCCCGAAGTTCAGCTCGTCAAAGTCGGGGTCCAGGGTCGCCATGGCAACCGCCCCGCTGCCGCCGCCGTTGGCCGGCCAGGCGTCGGACCCGGGCGACCGCTTCATGGGGCTGGACGACACGCTCTTGGGCAGCTGCCGGCCGAAGTGGGCGTCGTCCTCGTTCAGGTAGGGCAGGGAGATGGCGTTCTTCACGTAGGCCGACGAGCTGCCGGAGGGCGCCACTCCGGCGTCGTAGCGGTCCCCGCGGTTGATGGACTGCGAGCGCTTGCTGCTGCGGAAGGTCCGGGACAGCAGGCCCGGCTTGGGGCCCGGCGACTCGGCCCGGGGCTCGGGCTCCCGGGGGGCCTCCCCGGACCGCGTGCTGAGGAACGACGTGTCCCCGAAGGCGTCGCCGCCGCGGCCCACGTGCATGGTGTGGCGGAAGTCCCCGAGCGGGGCGCTGATCATCTCGGGCGTCAGGTCGGCCCGCGACCGCCGCTTGGCCTGATTGGAGTGGGACACCAGCTGCTTGAGGATGGGCATGATGCAGCCGCTCGCTAGAACCCCCTGGGCTGAGCGGAGCCGCGGGCGGGACAGGGGCAGATGGGTGCGGAGGGGCCTCAGACGAGGGCTTGTGGGTTCAGTGCGGGGAACGGGGCAGGGGGTGGTGTCAGAGCAAGAGGAGGTCTGTGTGTGTCGCCATTACAATGCCCCTGAAGCGCGATGCTTGTCCACGTTTCGTCTCACTTGCTGGATCGACCTGAGCAGGAGAAGGGGAAAGAGAGAATTAGGGGCACTGTAATGTAAACTATACTCTACCACTTGGCAGCGCCGCTGGAAACCGATCATAAATAACATCAGAGGCGGATTTTATATTGCCCTAAACTTTTCCTACGAGGACCTAACGTAGCATTTAAATGCCAATCTAGTGAGCTACTGCCATTTTGAAGCCCGTCGCTTCGTCGCCTTCCCCTCCGGTTTGATCCGCATCCAGCTTGGAAACTTTGCTCCGACGTGTCTGGGAAACAAAGCCGGGCTTCAGTGTTTTCAGACTCCAGCAACAGCCAGAGCTCTGTGAACGCTCGATGTAATGGGGCAGAGCAGCACCTTGGAGTCAACTTCACACCTCCTTCACTCTTCAATTGAATTGCACACTAATGAGCACCCAGACAAAGACTGGGACTTACTACCTGGTTATTGTTGTAACATAAATTATAATATAACTACGTTGCTGATTTTGGCACGGGGGCCTGCGTTCACTGCTTTGTTAAGGTTCCCATTCGGGGCCCCTTACGATTACATAACCAGCAAGACACCGGATACTGTGCGACGCGGAGAACCAAAGTGAACCAGGGGCGAGCGAGAAAGGAGACGGGAGAGGGAGAATGCGGGGGAGCAGCATTTCTTCAGCTTGAATCAACCCATGAATCCAGACGGGCGGCATTCTGTTTAAAAGCTTCCATCACCACCAGATCACATATCTTATTTAGTTAGCCAACACTCGTGGTACTCTGTTCCTCTCCGTCTATTTGATTTGAAGGGGAGTTGAAAGAGAATAGCGGGCTGCCTAATCAAAGCCACTCTGGGATCGGGGATTTTTCCCAACCAGGAAGGACGCAGTGTGCGTCGAGTATAGCGGAGCGCTCCAGATTACGGACATTTAAAATGTGTGATTGAGGAGATGGGCTGTGATAGCTTAGAGGCCTGGTGTGCAGACTGCTCGTCTCCATTGAAGGAGTAGGCCTTCTTGAGATCCCTCTTAGCCTTGTCAACTACCCGTCCCTCAGCTCAACGCGCCCATGATGGGGGGCGGTGTTGGCTTACTGCGGCCGAGCTGTCCTTCGGTCCTCAGGGACGCCCGGCGAGCAGGCGGCAAAGTGGGCGACCAGCTTTGTCTGCTCTAAGTCGGGGGGGTGTTTGAGGTGCCCATGTCTATAAACACACAGGAGGGCGGACTGTTAATGTCAGACAGCGTTACCGTCCTACCATTTATGTTGGATTGTTTACTCCTTCGCTGTAGGCCTCACGTGTGAGCGTGTGTCGAAACCTCTATGTTGGTCTGCAGTTGGCTTTACAGTTCAATGGAGACTTCCTTTCTTTGTTTTATTTGTTTGAGATGCAAATGGTTTCAAGTGTGTGTGTGAGATGCCTCTCAGGAATAATGCTTTGTTTCACGGCTTGTTTCACGCCTGACACACACACACCCACACACTTCTTCGGCATCATTCTCACGCAGCCATAATCAAATCAGAGGCGATACGTGCGTTAACCATCTCACCTGGGAGAGAATCCTGCTCAAACTGCATCCCAAGTGTAGAAAATGAAGACTAGAAGTGATCGTGTGCTGCTGCCGTAGCATGGGGAAGGGTTGTGTGTTGTGTGAAGCACTTAACACATTTCTAAATGCCATCAGATGAGGAGAGGCCCAGCTGAGGGCAAACACCGCCAGTCATTGTGCACTCAAACCCAACCTCTGATGCAAGCGTTTTTGCGCTGCAGGACAATCTATAATTTGATCAGATTAGTTTAGGTCAACAGGGACATCTCTTTAAAGGCCATAGTAAGGGTCAGAGGAGTCCTTGTTTTTCACTGTAGGGTTAAAGTGAAAGTAGATCCGGAACCAAAAGCCATGCTATTTGCGTACTGATGTTATACAACAAGAAAGAAAAGGCACCATTTCTGCCCTCCGTCCATGAACCAGTGTAGTGCAGTGATTGGCAGAGGGATCCAGAGTCCCCATGCATGCATGCACAGATTCCTCACATCCTTCCCTGGTGAGCTGCAACATCAGACCGCATCACTGACTGCCCAGCGAGCATCCTGTCTCTCTAAGCCAGAGACAAGAGGACAAGAGAGGGAGAGGGAGAAAGTGTCTTTCATGGCAACCGGAGTGAGATCACCTCATTCAGATGGATTAGCCCTACGAGCGGGCCCTTCCTGGAGGTGAAGGGAACCGCACCACAATGCCACAGCGGCAGAGGAATGCTTTTGATGTGAGGCTTTCTCAAAAGTATCAAACATTCAAAACCCCTGCATAAAAAATGACCTCCTGGGTGGATATCAAAAGGTTGGAGGGCCCTCACACCTTGAGCCGTTGAAGGAAATGGTCCGTCGGGGCCCTGTTGAGGGGGGGGGGGGGGGGGGGGGAGATCTGTCGGGACCCTGCGGTGTATGATGAGAGAGGACCCCCACCCCCCCCCCCCCCCCCCCCCCCCCCCCCCCCCCCCCCCCCCCCCCCCCCCCCCCCCCCCCCCCCCCCCCCCCCCCCCCTGCTTGCTTTCAATTATCAAGAGTCCATTACTGCCGCCAGGACAAAGGGAGGGCAGCCCTCAAGGCAGCGCCGTCATATTCGGTTACGGGCTTTTCAGCAGCGCTTCACCCCTGTGAAGATGTAAATCACCCACACACGGCGCTGGGAAAGGTTCAGGGGAACATCACACCCTAAGGCCGGTGTCCTTAGCCCGTCCTGCTCCATGGTGCTGCCAAGACGCATAAAAAAAACAATGGGGGTTTTAAACACGAACACCGTTTATGTTTAAGCACGCCTTGCTGCTTCAGGGCCCATCCAGACAGCTAGAATAACAGATAATCAAAGCCTTGGCCATTAGGCTTCACTCAAACGCTGGGTCAACACTGGCCACTGGGGATTCAGTCAACTCCCATAACCGGCAGATTGTCTGCAGGCCAGATTCCCCATTTAACCCAACACTTTTAAATCACAAATTCGGTCGAGATGGACAGAGATGCAGACAGGTCTCGCAGCAACTCTGGGATCGCGATAAGCATTCCGTCAGGGGCCTGCGAGGTCCGATTACGGAGAAACCCACGGAGAGGAATACATTTGTGTGTTCAGAGTCCGACGGGGAGAAGTGGTGTTGTTATTGAGACCGTTTGGAGCGCGATGGACGTGCCAGCTGGAGACGGCAACGCTTTAAGTAACCGGGCACTCTCCGAGTACCACGACCCCAGCTCCATCGCAGAGCGGTGGTGACAGGGCTATGAATGATTGACAACATCTTGCAGCCCTCTGCCTCCCCCTCCCCCGATGTGATGTCACGGTGTCCGGCAAATAACGCGGTCATCACCGCCCAACTCTTGCCTAGCGTAATCCCATGACTCACCCTTACAACCCCCCCCTAGTAACACACAGGAATCTCCCTCCGTCTCTCACACGCACGCACACGCGCACACACGCACACACACGCACGCACACACACACACGGCTTTAGGGATGTCTCTGCCAATTGAATTCTTTATTCATGAGTTAAGAAAAAAAGAGTAGTACTGATTCACAAGATTAAATGTTTAAAGCCTGGTGGTTAATAGTTTAGGAATAGAACCGCGGAGAATGTGCCCACAGTCTGGCTGTCCACGGAGACACTCGGGCGTGTCGAATGTTTCTTTAAAAAGAGTTATAGAGAAAAGTTTTGTTTTTGTCATCCAGCTCGCTAGACAAAGTTTGTCTGAGCGTCTGAGAACCTCCCTAACCTTGAACCGGTGCCAATCCCCTTCCACTTTACCGAGGGGCCCCACAATAGGAGGGGCAGCCGTTGTGCGGACACATTGAGGTGCAAATGAAACCGGTGAGCTGCGCTGTCAATACAATCACCAATTAATCAGCAGGGCCGCATGACAATGGCCGGTTGTCCAGCACGTCTTAACAAAAGGAGCTCAACGGACTTCCAGCCGCTGGGTCGAAAGGTCTGGTTCCCACGGTGGGGGCCAACTGCCCTTGACCACAACCGTCTAACAATGGAGAAACCACAAACGAGTCCATCAACACCAAGCTCTGATACAAGCACCTCCACCTTGTGAGTTAAACTTGATGCGCTGAATTGATTTTGGCCTCTATAAAATAAAATGAGGACAACAACTATCAGTCTGTGCCGTCCCCCAGATTGGACCCTCGGTCGACTTCAATGGGCTGACCCAGCAGCCAGACACAGCGGCAGGCTTTACATTTCAAATGGACGGGGTTATATTTACATGGGTAACAGGCGTCGAGTTGTAAAGCAAACCAACGCCCCGGTCTTACTCCAAGCAGGCGCAATACGTCACAGACTGGAGAGAAATCAAAGCAGACAAATATCCTGCAACATGCAACAGTTGCTTCGGTGTAACCCCATTAAATCACGAAAACCCAGTCCTTATTAATAAAAAGCCTCAACACCTCCACCTAAATTGTACCCTGAATACCAAGCAGGCAGACTACTTTGGTCAGGTATTAAGTAGCCTGAGGCCATTACATTTACATAGATGACAACTTCCTAGAGAAGCACAACTTTATTCAAAGCATAGGCTCCGACTTTAACTGCAACACCTAATCATGGCTTCCGTTATCAACGATGTGATGACCCATTACATGTCGTCAGTCTTGACAAACGGAACTGATGACACCACATAGTGCTGCCTATTGTCTTATAATTAGCACTTGATAATAAAGAGCTGACCGGTTTTTCCCGTTAAACCACATATCCTTCAGAAATCTATTTGGCCAAATTAGAAACGGCTAACTACCATTAGAAACGGCTGACTCCCATTAGAAACGACTAACTCCCATTAAAAACGGCTAATTCCCATTAGAAACGGCTATCTCCCATTAGAAAAGTGACCAACAAACACGAAGCGTCTCGTAGATGCATTCAAAAGATGAGGCTAAACATTGGGATCTGGGTGAAGGGTGAAGCCTTCCTGCGGGAGTCCTCCAGAAGAATGTGATTGGCAGGGAGAAGAGGAGCCGTCAATACAATTTACATTTGGAAATTGGCAGAGCCAGACGGTGCATAACGTGATTAGTGGTAATGTCTGCCATTCCCCCTGAGAGACACCAGTGTGTGTTTTCAGGTCAAACTAATGGAGAGAAGAACAATACAATGCATAGAGGTGCAAACCCTACAACACACCTGGGAGGGAAATACTGGGAAGTAACACACCTTGAACAAATTGAGTGACAACCATCCAAACAAAAGTGTCATAGGTCAACCAGCCTAATGGTATGCAATCATAACCCAAGACCTACTCTGGTCTCAGAGGGGAAAGACACTGACAAAGCAACGTTAATGCTTATCAAATTAAAAAAAGATTTAGAAGACAAGCTCGGACAGATAAGCCAGGGAGAAAAAAAGGCTTTGCGTTCAGCACAAAACCCCTGGCCCAGCCTCACAGCAGGCCCTCTGTAGTGTGTGTGCGTGTGCGTGTGTGTGCAGGTCCAGCGATACGCCTACGCCGCCGCCTCCTCCTCCTCCTCCTCTCCTCCTCCTCCCCCCCCCCCCTAAATAACCCTCTCCCTCGCAGAACAACCACCAAACCTTGTTCTTCACCAGTATTATTTCTCCCATCCTATTTCCCCCCCGTCATGGCCCAAATCCACCCTCTATTCAAAACATGCTCTCACTTGTTCGGCTGTTGTTGTAAGCCCGGCTAAATATTAACCGTGGCCCCATTTTCGGCCTTTTCTTGACAGAAACCGACGTGTGGAGTGATGTTTGTTTGTTTGGGAAAGGTTTTCCCATCTATCGCCTGTAGCGGAGGGCTTCCAACGGCTCTCCATCAGGTCTCCTGTATGGAGCAGTAACTCCGGGATGGCAGAACACCAAGGCCTGGAGCCGGCTGAGCTAGCCCCCTGGACTATCATGCTAAGCTGCGTGAGATGCCTGGGTGGAACCTGACTTGTGGGGGCACCTTTATCAGGCACAGACACACAGACACAAAAACATTCGTATGGTAGGTATTCAAATCTCAATTCAATATCCAGTGCTTCAGTGTTTTAGACTGTCCTGTCTGAGAACGCTTCACATGAGGTGACGGTGGTCGTCATCATCAGAAATGGCAAATAAGGGGCAGACAGAGTTATCATACAATACTTCCATTTTGTATTTGGGTATTGGAACATTATTTGATTACTTCGGTAGCCCTCTGACACCTCCCGCCCAGTGTGAAAGTCATAGAAATGTAAACACTGTGGAGATTAAATGAAGAACGATAAGTTGGCGAAAACTCGATTTTGTAGCAGTGGTCACCGCCTGGATGTGATTCACGCGGGGAAAAGATAGGCACTGCACACACACACACACACACACACACACACACACACACACACACACACACACACACACACACACACACACACACACACACACACACACACACACACACACACACACACACACACACACACGGTAGTAGCAGGGCTGGTCCGTTCTGGAGCAGCATGGGCCCAAGGGGATACTGCAATAAGGTATGTCTTTAGACATGCCTTCTTCATGCCAATGCCGAATAGGTTATAACTTCACAGACCCGCGCCAAATCCAGGAAAAATGTGTGTGTGTTCGTCCAGTCGATCTCCAAAGTGGTCACAGCTTCCAATAGGGTTTTGTATGCTCGCATGCACGGCATATGGAGCCAAGAGGTGCAAAAGTCGGCCGAAAGGATATTTCTTACTTCTGGATAACAATGCAATGGAAAACAAAGAGAGAGCCTGGACAAAAAAGCCCCATTAAAGAAAGATGGCAGCATGGCCAGTATCCCAGTTAGTTTCCACTTCCAGTGAATAGGCCGCGGCGACATTAAGACAATGCACTACACTGGGCCAGCAGCAGGTGAGCCGTGGACCAACGATTATGACGTTATCATTGAAAAATAAGTTGGGAGGCCATTTACCGACGTGTGCCTCTGTTCATCCCTTTTGTAAACGCAGCGAGCAGGATTGTAGTAGTTCAGTGAACCAAACGCTGTGACTGGGCGGGAAAAAAATGTGCCAAATCACCAGAAAGATAAGCTTCAGCAGATACCAGGGCGGCGAACAGGAGCGCGGACGCAGCAGTTCGTCGGAACAAACACATGTGTGCGCACACACACACACGTACGCAACAACGGTGCTTCATGAGCATGCACACAGACGGGATGGGATTTACAGGATGTTATTAAGTCATATTCCACCCGGTTTTTAAGGGCTCTGGTTCTGATTGCCCACACACACACACACACACACACACACACACACACACACACACACACACACACACACACACACACACACACACACACACACACACACACACACACACACACACACACACACACACACACACACACACACAGCGTTTGGCCAACTGCGAGTGTGTTTCAACAGCATGTCAACCTCTCAACAGGCCTTTTTATCAGTTGCCTCCCACAGAATTCAAACACAGAGGCTCCAGAGAGGCCATAAAGGCCTGGGGCATGGGGGCTCACAAGAAGAGATAATAGAGCCGGCAGGCCTTAACAACAGCAAAAGGCACTCCACAAACACACCCACTGAGTAAAATGCCCCCCTAACCAGACAAAGACCACAGGGGCCAACAAACATGGCCACTTCAGCCCCATAACGCACCGTAATTTACCCCAGCTGACGCGCCAAGCAACTTCACTGGCGGACGCACGCAGGGCTATGATAGAGAAAGGGCATGTGATTAGTTGGCGTTAACGATGACATGCCTCGTTAACAGTAATTACTTCCTGGTTAAACGCACAATCACTGGAGCGACTATGGCCCGGGCCTGTAAGGGCAGTACATTCAACACAGTGGGTGTGGTATGCGTGCCTTGTAGACGATCCACTTAATACCAGCGCAGCAAAAACTCACTGAGCGTTCCCTTGGGGATCTGACAGCGGGACGGAGATGGGGACATTCAGGGTCACAGAGTGCTTGGGTAGGAGCAGCACTTCAAAGTGATTGCAGGCTCATGGTTTACTCTGCCTGATTAGCATACAGTGCAGGAAAATGGACTGAAAACCCTTTGATACTTTCAACAGTATTTGCGTGTTTGCAGAAAGAAATGGCATGACTGCGACCAAATTGGAGAACCAAAGCGGTCTCCAGTCACCTCAGTGTGTGCCGGGTGAACTAGTCACATTTTTCCCACAGCCCAATACAGCAACGCCTGTAAATGGTCAACAATTCGCTGAGCCGTCCGTCTCGTGGACAGTTGTAGTTCATCAGTCTATAGGAGCACTTCCCAAATGGTCAACTTTTCCCCTACATAGCCTCAATCATGCCTCAATCAGCCCTGATTGGCACATGCAAAGCAAAGCAGATCTGCACTGTAAGCTTGCCTGTTACCGATCGGCCCAGATAATTACAGAGCTCTTTCAGCCATGTGTGGCTCAATGCATGAGCCACACATGCAAGACTCAAGTTCCCAAGCATATTGTAAACATAAGGGATAGTACTGACCAGCAAGACAGACTGATTTAGTAAGGACATTCAACGGCATAACAAACTTACTGACTTGTTCCATTGCATGTATTCATTTCAAATGTAGTGTTTCTCTTCAGAGGTAATACATGCATTGGCTGAGTCATTGCAAGTTGAGGCAGGAGAGGCAAGAGGGAAAGAAATAATAAGCTCAAAGTCCACCAGCCAATCTTAAAAGACTAGGCTTGTGTTACTTCTTGGTTCTCTTAATGACATGCCAACACAGCGACCAAAGGCCATACGTTTTCTCTCCCGCTAAAAAATACTGTATGTTTGCAGGTTCTACGGGCACCTTCAATGCATCTTCTTCCCTAAATCAACGGTGTAGAACAAGTCAGTGGAGTAAAGAAAAAAGTTATTTCTTACCCGATTTCTTAATAAGTGACTGACCATGACCCTCTAAGCATGGCCTAGATTCAGGAGGACTATTCAAATATTCCTTCTAGGGATGCTACGGTGAGCAATTAGCAGGCTCAAGATAATTTGGAAGTGATCCCATAGACAATAAATCTTGACAGCTCTATCGGTCTTGCCATTTCTCAAAGTGCTAGAATATACCAGCAAGTGTGGGGAAAGCTCTCCAGAAACATAATCTCAGGTGGAAAAGCAGAAGCTGCTCCTTGTTAAAAGTGATGATTTATAAAGCTAAGATAAATAACAGAACACCCTAATAATACGGTCACCGACAACCTCGCTGATTAAAGGGAACCACAATCTTGAAGGCCAGTAATGTGAACAATTTATGACAGTGTACTAAACTTCAACCGAAAGCTTTGAAGTAAGGTTATAATGTTAAGTTACAAAACAAATGAAAGATAATTCAGGTATGTATCCCTACATAGGAACAAGATTCTTTCTCACGGGCAAAGCCCAGGTTGGCACCTCATTGGCTGAAAGGTATCAGTAACATACAAAAAGGCAACACTGACAATGGAGAAGAGCTAATAAAAAAGCATTTTTTCAACACTGAAGCAATGCGAGAACCAAACCCTACAGACACACCCCAGCCACACATGCATTCATAAATCGATTCACACATCAACACACACAAGATCTAAGGGCCGATATGAAGGTGCCCTCTATGAAGAAACCGAAACCTACGCTAATAACCTGGACAGATATTCACATGGGACCCACTGGAGTCCTGTAGATGTAATCACAGCTTAAGACCTCACTTTTCCCATAGTCCAAGGCCTTGTAGTACCACTAGTTCTGACACAGGTTCGTCCAGTAATCACTCCCAGAGCAGAGCCTGTTGCTTGCATTAGGACAGCAGCGTTTTCTTTCCTGCCATGAACATTATGGTTGAGAAAGACCATCTGCTTCCCTAGTCCATACAGTGATGAAAAACAATGGGGGATCGGTGAGGTGTGAATGGGCCACAGCCTCAACCACCCCAGGCCATCTGGACTCTAGCTCCTTTGTGCTTTTGGTACCAGACCCAACAGTTGTCCCACACAAGCCGCATACCGCAGCGGATGGCGCTGTGGAGGCAGGGTATTAATTCAATTAGGCCTGTGCTTCAATAAGTCTTAACCACGATTCCACGGGCCTCTGCATCACAGCTGTTGGGACTACAAACCTCAATGGGAATTGCCAACAAACACATGCACGAGAGGGACAAGATGCCTTTAACAATCTCATTTTACTTAGGTGGCTTAGAAAAGAACGAATTACTCTTATGAAGGACCCTGTACAATTTGTGCACTGTACAATAACTATCTGTCAATTTAATTACAATTGCAGAGGCAAGGGGGGAACGGGAGGAATAAATAATGTGTTTTTCTATTGCAAGAACTTTTCATCTTGATCAATGTTGTTTGGTTAATAAAGTGCATCCACCTTTTTAACCACCTTTTTGCAATCGCTTACAAAAGTTATTTGAAATATGTTTGTGTCTTAGGATGACAATGGAGGATACCTTGGCGGACAGGGGACAGGCGTGACAGACGAGTGTGATGTCTTGTTCTGGTTACACTCTCGGACCAGACTGAAACCTCTGTCGATTTTCTCAACCATTTGGAATGCCAGACCAACCCAGAAGGCTGGTCCCTGTTTTGGCTCGAGTTCCATCAGCGATGCATCACCTCAGATATGACAATAATGTGACTGGTTCCACAGCTTTAAGCAGCACCTTGCGGCCATAATGTTGCATGGACGGATGCGTTGAGATGATTAATTGGCTCCACATTTTCGACCACTCATTCAAATCATTGCCACACCTTTGCTTTTGTTCTTTTCAACATCAGTTTATGAATTGAATTGATGGAGGGCCATTGTTTTTAAGTGCAACATGGGAGTATTTAGTTTATCATGCCCCAGAGGGACAGTAAGCCTGCTGAACCGGTTACTTGGCGAGGCCTTGGTCATGTTACGTTGATAACATCCAAAACTTGGAGGGGGGAGGCTTACTGTAGCGTCAGGAGCTCGGGATTGAGCTAAAGTGAGCGATGCCAGTGACAAGTAGACTCAATAAACTGAAATCTGGAGTTTCAAAAAGTGGTCCTCGAAAAGGTTGTTATCAGCCCACTGACTGATATATAAGCAATGTCAAGGATCTCTTTATAACCCTTGAATGTAAACATTTTACAGCCTGGAATCTTGCTCTTTTTTTTTTAGGTGGTACCGAAAAGGTCACGTTTTAAACTATCGGGATTGATGTCCAGAAAGCGACCTGGTCAGTCAGGGACAATCCACTTCTCTGCTCCTGTGACTTTCATTCCCCATGACCCCTTCCCTAGGACTTTTCAGAATATCATATATCAACACATTGTTGATTTGTTTTGTCGCTGTCTCCGACAGAGCCTTCCATGGAGGTCAGTGAACCACTGAGTGTGAAAGGAACTTTCTGGAGCACAAGCAGAAATCCAGTCACTCAAGATCATAAAAGGGCATGAGGCATTTTTAAACGCAATTGAATGAAAACAAACAAAAAAGACAAATGAGATTTTAGCCACGAACACACAAAGCATATAAGGCCTTCAGACTCAAGCTCACCAGGTGCTTTCACTGAAATACACACAATGATGCAACTGCTTCCGGAGACACAAGATATATTGAAAAAAATACACAAGTAGAAAATAGAGTGTGGAAAGAAGAAGCTGATTCACTCACAACTCATCGTGAGTAGCCATTTACCGAATGTCCCAGAGCACTCAGTCAGTTATATTAAATATTAAAGTCAGTTCCAAATATTATATACATTTTTAGGGTATGTCCTATATATAAGAAACAGGCAATGGACGCGTCCAAGGTAGTCACCCCTCCCCCTTTTGTCCCCTCTGCACTGCAGACTGTAGGAAATGAGCAGAGAGCAGACCACGCTGGGCAGGTAGCCAGCTCATTCTGCATTGTTGCAGGATCCTCCTTCACAGCATTTAAGGCAAAAGTGAGAAGAAATAGAAGAAAGTGTGTGCGCGTGTGTTCTGGCAGACTCTGTATAGATGCTTAAATTAGATAAGCAGCAGCTCTTGAGTTCCAGAAAACACACATTTGCATATAGCCAGAGGGGAAGGGGTTAAATTGAGAGGCCTCCCAAGCACAAAAAAAAACAGGGACGCTGCATTCATGCATCATCTCACTTGTAAGTCAGCATTGGACCTTGGCCTCAATCTCAACTCCTTTGTCCATAGTACTAATAATTGTTATTCCCCAAGAGTTAAAAGGATTCCGCTATCAAGAAAGATGGAAATCGAATTTGCATGTTACGCCTAATATATATGTTGTCGGGGTGATGTGCCCAGTCAAAACACAAGCAAAGATGGGCGTCGTTTCCATGTGGGGTCAGAGGTCATGGTGGTTTGTAATGAGCCAAGCTCATTTGTCAAGATGTCCACTCCACACACATTGGTAACGGTTTAACAAGGTAGGGCTGCTCAATAAAACATGGCAATTTTACAATAATGTATCTATCATTCTATGAGGGGCCAAAAAACCACTGCCAAATTCTTAAAAACACTAAGCAAGGAATAAAATGCACTGGAAGGACTAATTGGAAGAAGCCTTATTTGTGGTTGAGTCTAAGCGCCTATAGGTCTTCTACTCGAATACATTACACCTCCACTGTGGGTTTGTTCTTTATGTTCCCAGGGCAGTGTGGTTATGTAACTGGGGTTGTACATCGTTGACCCCATCTGTTCTGTTGTACTCTGATCGGAGTCTACCTAACCCCTGACAAAGAAAGTTGTTAACTAATGCGTATTACACCATTAGTTAACAAAGCACATCCACAATAAATCATTAGATCAAACGTTGAAAACACTTTCAGTAACTCCTAGTAACAGTAGCAACTGTTAACTCAAGTGTTGACTGAATCCCCCATATGCTTATCAATAACAACTAAAGTTTCCCTCGCCTGCATTTTACACGTCATGGTTCACCCTCGCAACAACGCAACAAAGATCCGTGATGCGTGACCCTAGTCCATGGCCAACGAACAAGCATCACAGCTCAATCTGAGCGTTCAAAGCATAGTTTCCATCCCCCTGGTTGAGCTTCGTTCGAGATACACACACACAGAGGACAGAGTGATGACACGTTTTCTCTGAGCTAGTGGGTCCGTCTTCTCACTAGGCAGCTGGGGGGTGTTGATGCGCTATAGTGGAGGGGTCGTCATCGCACAATGGACCTCTGTCACTCCATACGGGACGGCTAGCTTAGCTTTCACGCACGCAGCCTACCAGACTCCTGCCGGAGGGTCTGATTGTCCTCGAGCACGTTTGCTATGCAAATGAGATGCAGATGAGATCGACACATATCGTTATTTCACTCAACGTCTTGCGAACTGCGTTAACTGATCGCAGTACAGCCTGCGTGCGCTTCTTAAGGATGGCCGACCCTTGTTCATACATTAACAGCTAATACGGGCAATTATGGTCTGGGAATAAACATGATACAACAGGTCATATTGTTACAGCGTCCATTGAAGTATAGACATTACCTCTCTTAGGTGTATTCCTGGTAAAGGGGGAAGTTTCGGTGTAAATTCCCAGAACTTTCTAAAAGTACAGCCAACAGCAAAGCAGTGAAGCCAATGAATAGTTTTTGTCTGGCAAAAATCTACAGAAATGTACTTAATGGTAATTAGCTCGGAAGGAGTCTTTTCACATACAGTTCACTGGTGCTTTACTCTTCTTTCTGCGTCAGTCAAGTTTGCCGAGCCGTACTGGCGCACTAAACCACCCAGTCCCTCCTCTCCCCGCGAGACTACCAACCTCCCGTCGAGCCTTAAAGGGCCAGTCCATAGTTGTTCCCAACTATGGGAAAACAGTAAAGAACATTCTGACAACAATCAACTTCCGTTTTTAATAATTATTTAAAAGAAAATATTGATTTTGTGACATTAAGGAAAAAGAAAAGTAGCCTAACAAAAATACATATTACTAATTTTGAAGATGGCATTTTGTCATCTCTTGATGTTTGATGTCCTCTGTTACAAGGTCCTTACAATATTGGCGAAATATATATATATATATATATATATATATATATAGGATACAGGACACTGCCTTTCTACTAAAACACATAATTCATTTATATCCGAGAGGGAGTAAGACATATTTTCTTGAAACTAACTACCATCAGGGCACCAATCAATTGTGAAATTGTGGAAAATCATAGAGAAACTGCGTCAACTCTTCCCAACTTCCTCATATGTACTATGTTACTTTAGGTAATGTTAACAAAATGGGGATACCTAACATTCTGTGAAACATTCACAGCAAGTTTTACAAAAGTAAGCTTTTATAGATGTTTTTTCTACACCATAAACAATGATCTTCCATAGAGGCTAAAGAGCATTTATTGGAACAAAATGTATTGCCAATCAATTTCTCATCTGTTAGAAGGGTTATAGTGTGCATCAGTCCTTCTGTGTCCACTCCTATATAATGTGACTTATAATATAATGTCTGATCATTAAAGGGAAACGCAGAGAAATAAGTAAAATGGCGTTTGCCTGTCTCACCTGAATTCAGCAACCGACCAAGTGATAATAAAGTTTGATGAGCCAAATGGGGCTGAATTAAATGAATGAATAAGAGGCCAGAGGCGCAGAGGCACTGTGAAACCAGAGGCCGTAAGAGGCCAGACAGAACTCACAGACTGTGGCAAGGGCCCCCTTGATGGTCCCTGGTTCCGCTTTGGGAAAACAAAAAGCTTCAAACGACGTTGGACTCATTCATAAAAATCAAAGTGCTTGACAGACGACACTCTATGTATGATCCCTATGTACTGTATTCCACTTCCCTTTGCCCACCAGCGTATCCTGTCGGACACCCCCGGCCCCTCCTCTCGGCAGCCCCCCCACCAGCCACTAAATTAAGCAATTAAATGCTGGGGTTTCTAAGCCCTTTGAACGGCTCTCTGCCGTCTAGATCCTTTCTAATCGCACCGGCGGCTCCTCCGGAGTCTCATTGAGGCCATGTGATACTTAAGACTCTCTGGGGTATTGAAGACCACTGGCGTCCTCTGTACTTCTTTTCCTTCTGCAGGAGAATGAAACACATAGCAATAATAACAGGCAATGTGCCATTCAGAGAAATAAAGAACATAGATGAGGGATGGTCAATGCTGCAGCAAATGAGAAGTGTTTGTGTGTGCGTGCGTGTGTGAGAGTGTGTACGTGTGTTTGTGTGTGTGTGTGTCATCTGTCCCCCAGTGAATGAGCCTGCTGCATGTTTTCCACAAAAGGGATTAGGGTCACGGTGCAGCAGGATGCGACGGATCCTGGTTCCTGTCTCCTGCACTGCAATCCAATTTCTCCTCTGGGTTAGGCCCATAGCATGTTTGGCCTCCGAATCAAGCCAAACAAACCTTCCGTTTTACGATCCAACACCACCTATCACGTTCACTGCTCACAAATATTTTTACAGACAATTCTTGTCTACATTCTGGTTATTAAAGTGTATTTATCTTGGATGCTACTATGACTAGCGTTGATCTGCGACCGTATCCACCCTAGACGGCTGGGAGAGGCTCATGAGTCCTGGCGCTATCCGGGTCGACAATTCGGCAATTCTATCCCTATAAGCTGTGTGCGCCACTGAATTCCCCGAGGTGAGAATCACGACAAGGAGAACAACAGCAAAGACAATGGGAATAAATATGGAGTTTCCTGAACAAATCGTCAGAAAACACAACAAAAACGCCTCATGGTTGAGGTCATATCTACCTTGTCTCCAGCCCGGGGAACCAGTTTAAGGTAGAGATAGAGATAGAGAACACAGTACCGGGTGATGACCTGATGAGTGCGAACCTGGCTGTTTCCCAAGGTTGTTTTCAGCACGAGCGGCTGCCGTTTCTATAGCGATAGGGCCTCTCTTTCTCAGTATCATCTGACTCAGACTGACACCGCTTGCTGCGGGCGGTCTGGTCTTTGTCTGGCCTTACTGTTGGGTTGGAAAATAAATAAGTGTGAGAGAGGTAACCGAGGCCAAGGGGGGACGACAGACAGAGAAAAATAGTTGAAGAGAGGTAATAAATAAAACAGAAAGAGAAGACGTTGTTCTTTTTTTACACAGTAGATCCCCCACCGGGGGTAGAGGAACTACGTTGAACTTCTCAACGTGCGTTCTTTTTTTAATAACGTGGGTCTATGGGAGAGAACGGCGAACAACAGTCAAAGGTCAGCGGGTCAGCTGGAGCTCAATAACAGGGTTAGACGGTGGTTGCCCGGTAACACTACAGGCAGAGAGGACACCGGGCTGGGAGGTTAGGTGGGTCACCTAATGGATCAACGACACGCCTCACACCGATGTATATGATGTGTAATGCACACAGACACACACACTTACAGTCAGCAGAGAGTTAGGGTTCGGGCTAACACATAACATACTGTAACTGTAGTGGCCTACTGTTCAATTACAATGATGTAACTATTATTTTTGCTTCGCCACACCCTTGTTTTAGGGGGTACTTGTTTTTGCCAACGATTGAAGGGAAAGGGTTTTTGACTGTGCCGCAAAGTAACCACTATGTATTTCTTATGAATACTATTTGTATCATAACTTCCACATTTCCATTAAATTGGGTGATCTCAGTCTCCACACCCACATTCTCTTCCCCCCTGTACTCCCTCCCCCTCTTCCCTTTTCTACACTCCGCTCAGTTGAACAAATCAGTCCGTTTTCCAGCAGAAAGGATCACCATTGAAAAATAATTTATTTCAGAAATGTACCGTGATCATATATCCATTTAGTTTAAGCATGATAAGAGTTGTACTTATTTTTTTTGTTCTTGCGTACAGTGAAATCACCACACAGAGAAAAGGAAAAAAAAAGCAATGAATATATACTTTTTTTAGTTTTTACCTATGAAAACTGAAGACACCACTGAATCTCCACTACAGCGTGATGGGATATATGTCTTGAAGGGAACATGGTAGGATGGTAATGCCGTGCAGTGAATGCTCTGTAAAGCTTACACAGAAGAAGTGAAGACAAACACAGACACACGCACACACACACACACACACACACACACACACACACACACACACACAAACGCGCACACAGTCTTGCTTACACATACCGATACACTTTTAAAGTCCTCCATTTTGGGTCACAATAGTCTTTGCAACTGCATTGTGCAGATTTGTACCTTACACAGGGGGTGTGTGTGTGTCTGTGTGTGTGTGTGTGGGGGGGGGGGGGGCAGGGAGGCAGAGGCCAGAACCTCCTCTCATTGGCCCCCCGATAGTTCTCAGTGGACATCTTCTACGGCAGCAGTCCCTCATTACCAGACTAGAGAAGGAAGGGGAAAAAATAGGATCCTCTTGCTGTTTCTCATCAAAATGGCCCCCACACTGTACTCTGAGAGCCGGCAGCTGCACGACCGCATCGTGACAGCCGGCCCAGACCACTTCAGTCACAGCCCAGTTCCTACAGTTGGGTCCTGGAACGGTGATGTCATCGCTGCTCTAGTTTGGCGGCATCGAAAGAGAGAGTGGGATTTGCAGTTTCGTTATGCTGCGTGTGTGGGGGAGGGGGGGAAAAGCATTTTTCGGTTGGTTTGTCCCGCCATAAGAAAGATAAGTTATTTTTTCACTCTTCGGTCACTGTCGATGATAGCACACCCCTCCCCCCTCCCCCGGCAGAATCAGTAGTGCTCCGTCACAAACAGAATCCAGATTCATCACATACAGTATATATATATATTCTGCTGCCAAGGCATCTATGATCCACCGTCACACACACACACTCCACGAAACAGATTGTAACACTTAAAACTTTTAGAGATATACATGTCATGTGATTCCATCTCATGTCTTGGGTTCAGGCGCGTGGCCTGGGAGAGTCAGATGGACAGTGTGTGTGTGGGTCGTGCTCACAGGGGAAGTTCCCCAGCAGAAGAGTCAGATCAACAGTGTGTGTGTTTGTGTGTGTGTTTGTGTGTGCCATGGTCACAGGGCAGGTTCCACACCAGAAGAGTCAGAGTTGAACAGGGTCTGTGTGCAGTGTGACAGGGCAGGCTCCACACCAGAAAAAGTGTTTCTCGATGAGGGGGGGGGGGGGGAACACAAGAAACGATCCCTGATCAATGTACAAAGGCCGACTCATTGGCATTGATTTGATTTGGCCTAGATTTGTCATTGATAATTGTCCCTTCACCGCTTCCGTTTACAATCCATGTTGTCAGTTTGAATCCGTGCAAATGGACACATGTCTTTACTCCGACCGTTTGGCTGCCTGGTAGCCTCAGGTCTCCCTCGATGGATTCAGAGAAGACTCCAACAGGCTAGATAAGCTCTCTATGCTCTTGATCGGTGGGGCTTTGAAGAAAAAAATCTTTGTACAGAACAGTTCCTTTATATGTTGTGTCAGAAAGAATATCGCAAACGCAAAAGGAAAAACTAAAAGAGTTGATGCAAAACATGTCAGGCAAAAATCGCTTGGACGGCAAAAGCAAAACAAATCAGAGGACAGATGATGTAAATATTATCTCATGTACTGTCTTCAGAAGATCCACTGGCACACGCGCACGCAAAGAAAGAAAAAGAAAAATGGATTATGTACTTTTATCTTGAATGTCTTAAAAAAAAAAACACATTTCAAACAAAAATAATGGAAGAAGAAAACTGAACATAACCGATAGTAAAAAAAAGAAAGCAACCGTGGAACAAAACATCTTTAAAACACAAAACTAACTGACGTTTGATTGGTTTGATTAAATGCCTGTCATATGACGTTCTCCTCCAATACCATTCGCCTGGATCACTCCAGGAATACTTTAATCTATACTTTCAACCCTTTAGTCTCTATCGACATCATAACCATCATCTTCATCGTCATCATCATCATCACACAAAGGAGGAGAAGCCGGCGATGGGGGCCCGAGAGCCGGGGGCCAGGCTGCTGGGGGGCCGGTACAGGGTGCTCTGCTGGCTGGGCGGGTTGGAGCACTGCTGGGAGGGGGTGGGAGTCCGGCTCCCTTTGGGCCTGAACAGGCTGCCCTGGCCCTGGGGGGTGCCTTGGGGCTGGCCCTGGCTCTGGCCCTGGGGCTGGGGCGGGCCCTGGGGCTGGGGGCTGGGGGAGCTGAGCTGGGGGGGCAGAGGGGGGAGGGGCGGCAGTGGGGGCGGGGCGCAGTGGTCGGGGTCGCCCGACTCCGACTCGGTGTAGCTGTAGGCCTGGGCGCGGGAGATGCCCTTCTGCTGGCGCCGCCACGAGTTGTAGTAGGTGGGGTCGCTGATGTAGTGGTTGACGAAGGAGTGGGTCTTCTGGCGGTTGGGGTCCACCTCGTACTCACTGTCGCTGCCCTGGGGAACAGGAAGGGGGGAGACACAAGGGAGGCAGTGTTGAGTGTGGGGGGGGCCTGGGTCACGTATTTAGGGCGGAGGTTTGAAATGCGAATGAGCATGAGGTTAATGAACAAGTATCAAGATATAGATTGGGTTATAGACTTGTGCAATCGTTTGCCTCCCTTGTCCTCTCATCACGACACGCTCACGTGCAAAACTACATGTGCCAAACTCACACGTTCATACACACACACACACACACATAACACACCGACACACACGCACGCAACACAGCATGTCGACACGATGAAGATGATGAAGGTATGGCCAGAGCGTGATTGCATGATTGCAAAAGGACCACTCGTTACCGGAGCGGGACGTTCAATGGGACCCTCAACACAAAAGGAGAACGGCAACGAGACACTAAGCCTCCGAATCATCCAGCACTCAAACCAAAAACACACTGAATGTCCACTATGCAAGGCACTCCGGGAACAAGCGGATAAGAATGGGTTGTGATGGTTGTGATGGTGCTGGCAATGGAGTATGTGGCGGGATGGGTGGCTGTGGCATACCACATACGATACAACACAAGACGCAAGTGGGAATCTGAGGGAGAGGGGGAGGGGGGAACGTGGAGGGGAGGGATGGGATGAGGGGCCACAGACACAACCAGAGGCCGGCCGCCACAGGGAGCTCACCAGATGCAGTGGAAGCGTGCGCAGGCCCCCTGTCCCATACGAGAACACCAACGCCTCCTACGAGTGGACAGAACAAGGTAGAGGGAGGGGGGGGGGGGGGGGGGAAGGTGGGTTTAAATTGAAAGCACGGACAGAACAAAAGGTGAACAGCAGCCTTTTGTGAAGCCCCGCCCCCAAAGATGGCCCCACACCACATGAATGTCGAGGACGCGATGCAACCGTCTATGGATGATCATCATCCATACACAGAATCATTGGTGTTCTCCCAGAGACAGCACTTTATGCATGTGAAATTTATTTTCCTCCATCTTATTGGTTTCCCTAGCATGCTCTGATTCGAAACCTCTGCGACATTTACCCACCCTCTCTCCGACCCTCCGCCTTACTGGGGGGGGGGGGGGGGGGGGGGGGGGGGAGAAGGTGGGACCACACAATGTTTAATTCTCATGTCCCACCACACATTCCAGCTGTCGGACAGCCTCGCGTCGGGGATCACGCTCCGAGGGGGACCGGCCTGTGGTCACCTCACTGTCATGGATGGATAGAGAAGAGGACGTTCTCCTATGGAGCGATCAGACCCCGTGATGATGAACGTGAGGCTGACCTCTGACCTCCGAGGTGCTCAGCCTGTCCTCAACCTTTCCATTTCATCTTTCCAT
>NC_044065.1:15116417-15136417 GCF_902167405.1 Gadus morhua
GACTGGGGAGGCCTGAGCTTCACTTCCTTGTATACCCATCGGACCCCCTCTCCCCCCTCGTGTACCCCCACAATGGCCTATAGGGGAGTCATTAACAAGCCCCTGAATTTCAATAAACTTCCCATTTCAGGGAAGTCTTTAAAAAAAGAACGCATTAATTAATCCTCATTTGTTCATGTCCATCCCTGAGTGGCCCCTCTTACGTCACCCAGGGGCCGTATTCAACGCGAGTCCAGCACCGTTAACCAGCTGACACAAAAAGCCTGTCGTAATCCCTCTCTCTTCCACCCCACCGGCGATGATACGTTCAACGGTGGGATGGGGGCTGCATACAGGCCTGCATTCAGGACACCACTCTCTGTGCATTCATACCGGAGCCCGCCCTGAAGTGGATCGACATCGCTAATGTGCTCAACGACCGCCCGGCCCTCACAGTCTGACAATGGAGCGGTTGTTGTTGCAACGTACAAGTGACACTGTGTGACTGTATGACTGGAGAATAAACGAAAGTAAAGTACATCAATCCTGCATGGGTTATAATCTAGATCATATTCAAATGTTGCGAGAGGAAATTCCCCTTCATGTGGCTAACTGGGAAACCTGGGACTTTTCTGCACACACTGGGTTCCCCATACGTGTGCATCAAAACGACTTCATTGGTTGGTTTGGATTTTTTGTTCATATTTTTTCAAAGACTTGAAAAAGATTTCCTGAACGCGGTCTGTAATAGTGTTCACCTGTTTCCCTCCGACTCGGATTCATCTGTGTTCATTAGACAAGAAGCAGCATTACTCTGCAACCAAAGGCAGAGGCGCTCACACCCTCACAGCCCAGTCAAACCCCATCACGGGACATCTGTTCATCCTTCATGCTGTGTGGACCAGACCTCCACCCACACCCGTAACAGGAGGCTCCCTGGAAGAGCCTCAAAGACCCGGACCACCTTTGATCCTTCATCAAGGTCACACAGAACACTCAGACACACACACACACACAAGAAAAACCAAGCACTCTCACACACACACACACACACACACACACACACACACACACACACACACACACACACACACACACACACACACACACACACACACACACACACACACACACACACACACACACAGAAATGTTTCTACCCACACATTATCATTACACAGGTACCCTCCCAAACCGGAGCAAACGGATGTACACACATGCACAGTACCCCCTCATTCAAATATTTGATGATCATAGACACACACACACACACACACACACACACACACACACACACACACACACACACACACACACACACACACACACACACACACACACACACACACACACACACACTAAGAGGAGGCTTATTCCTCTGGGCAGAGGGTCTGAGCACACCTGGCTTCCCTAATAATATACAATCATCTAATGTAACATATCTAATTTCAACTCAGTGCCATGCTATCTCCATTCACAGGCCCTAACAGTAGTGCCCAGTGATGACAAACTGTCCCCGAACACCACGCCCACACATTCATGTATCTCGTATCTCTCTCCTAGCCCTACGCTGTGTAGTGCTTAGTGCTAAGTAATGCTAACAACAGCAACAACACTAGTATGGCTAACAACCGTAACAACAAACTAGTAATGCTAACAACAGCAACCACACTAGTATGGCTAACAACAGTAACAACAAACTGGTAATGCTAACAACAGCAACAATACTAGTATGGCTAACAACAGTAACAACAAACTAGTAATGCTAACAGCAACAACACTAGTATGGGTAACAACAGCAACAATACTAATAGAGCTCACAACTACAAACCACTAGCAGTGGTCACAACTACAACACACTAGTAAGGCTCACAACTACAACAACAATAGTAGTGTTATCAATAGCAACAACAATAGTAATGCTAGTAATGCTAACAACCCTAGTAGGGCTAATGTGAAGTCCCAGCATCAGGGGCCACAGGATCCTATCCCTGGTGACCACTCAGAGCCTGCCAGTCAGAGAGATTGACAGGTCAAGGGTCAGGACAAAGGCCTGCTGCTTCTTTCCAATAAAAGTTACTCATTCTAAGGTTTCTGCACCACAGCAGGGGGTTCAGCATATTGACGACTGCTTTGTGAGGGTTTGAGAGAGAATAAACCTACCCATCCAATCAAACAGATTGGACGGGTCAGATCAATGACAAGCATTCACAATGTAGTACTGTGTGTGTGTGTGTGTGTGTGTGTGTGTGTGTGTGTGTGTGTGTGTGTGTGTGTGTGTGTGTGTGTGTGTGTGTGTGTGTGTGTGTGTGTGTGTGTGTGTGCGAGTGGGAACGTGTATGCGTGTGTCAGGAGGATAATATACGTGCTCTGGGTACGAGGCTGGGAATGAGCAACAAGCTAGAAGTAAAATTCATCCATCCGCATTGCGACTGATACCTTTTCGTACATGGTCCCTGACAGATACAAACCGAGGCCGTGAGACGCCATGGCCACTGACCTTGTGTAGACGCCGTTCTTCCGGCAGAAGGAGTTCTTGACGGACAGCCTCCTGTTGTTCAGCTCCAGCGCTGGGAAACGGCCCTCGTCCAGACTGACCATGTCGCCATGGGTGAGGGCGTTGCAGTTTGAGTTGCCTGCACACACACAGCACGAATGCACAGACATACACACACACACACACACACACACACACACACACACACACACACACACGGACACACACAGGGGCACACACACAGGGGCACACAGACAGACAGACACATACACACACACACACACACACACACAGGGGTACACACGCACGCACACGCAGGGGTACAAACGCACGCACAAGCAAACACACACACACACACACACACAGACACACACACACCAGGGTGGGACCACAGATACTGTTAGAGTTCAGTGAGTGAGTCGGATTCTGTGAACTTGTGACTGTTTGAAGAGATGTTTGCCTGCACGGATAATCCAAATGGATGAACACAAAGTGATCTACTTGAAATCATTACATGGAAACGAAAAGTTACAAGTGGCCCATTTTTTATCAATGATTTAATCAAAGGCTTTTAATCAATACATGAATGCATGTGAAAGTAGAACAGTGTTGCATTGTGTTTATTAATAGTGACTTGCTAAAACCGACTCTACAGCTCAATCATTAATGGACAATAACTGCTCTATTTCTGCTTGAACCTCCAGGCCTTCTATCAGCTGACACACACACACACACACACACACACCCACACACACACACACACACACACACACACACACACACACACACACTAGGGATGCTAAATAAAAGTTTCACTTAGGTGGTTCCCATCAAAGTAAAAAAAAGAAAACTAGAGCGAGGCCAAGAAGAATGTGTGTGTACGTGTGCGCGCGTGTGTGTGTGTGTGTGTGTGTGAGTGTGTATATCCACTCCAAACCGCCTCCCCGTTGATAGAGTAGACAACATTAGGAGACTATTTGGGGTCAAGTGCTGGTTATGCAAACACATAGTCACAGTGAAAGCAGAAGATGCGGTTGGTGCACTCTATTGGTCGGATTCCACCATTGGGGGGGGGGGGGGGGGGGGGGGGGGTTGTGTGTGAGCTGTGAGGGGGTCTTTGTGTTGGTGTGAGAAGGACCCACTGGGGGTTGCCCTTGCCCTCTCCTCTCCTCCCCTCTCCTCCCCTTCCCTCTCCTCCCCTTCCCTCTCCTCCCCTCCCCTCCCATTCCCTCCTCTCCCCTTCCCTCCCCTCCCCTCCTCTCCTCTCCTCCTCTTCCCTCTCCTCCCATTCCCTCCTCTCCCCTTCCCTCTCCTTCCCTCTCCTCCCCTCCTCTTCTCTTCCCTCTCCTCCCATTCCCTCCTCTCCCCTTCCCTCTCCTTCCCTCTCCTCCCATTCCCTCCTCTCCCCTTCCCTCTCCTCCCATTCCCTCCTCTCCCCTTCCCTCTCCTTCCCTCTCCTCCCCTCTCCTCCTCTTCCCTCTCCTCCCCTCCCCTCCTCCCCTCCCCTCCCCTCCCCTCCTCTCCTCCCCTCCCCTCCCCTCCCCTCCCCTCCTCTCCTCCCCTCCCCTCCCCTCCTCCCCTCCGATTCCCTCCCCTCCCCCGGGCTGCCTTGCTGCCCCTAGAGACCATGGCAGAAGTGATGAACCAGGAGATGGGTGTGTGTGTTTAGGGGGGGGGAGGGATTAACAGCTGATGTCAGAGATGGGTGGACTAGACAAGTTCTACCCTGTTTGCACCCTCCCCCTGTCTTGTCTGCTTCTCCTCTCCTTATGTGGTATTTTTTTTACCTCTTCCGTCTTTTTCAAAACGTAAAAAAAATATGTATTGCTTCCCAAACTGCAAAAATCTATTTTCAAAAACGAGACAAGTCCAACACTGAATGATTGGATCGTTGGCAGCACCCACCTGACTCGGACTTCTTGGCGTACTTCTTGCTCTGCCCTCTGATGATGAGGATGAAAACCAGGAGCAGGATGAAGATGAGGCCGACGAGGGCCACAACTACCAAGAACCACCACTCCTCGTAGAAGGGCGCCACCTTCTGGGCTGGAGGACCAACAGAACAGATGATTAGATATACTGTAGATGTATGAGATGTATGAGATGTAAACATAGCGGTCCGTTGATAGCATTTGATTTAAAAGCAGAAATGGTCAGGATTCAAAGGCAAAAAATATATATTTATATTGAATGTAACTGTCCTGATACAGTTTACCGTGTTATTGGCAGTTCTTACCAGATATGGACGGAGAGGGCAAGCTAGGAGAGCCATAGCCATAGTCGTTGACCCCGATGACCCGGAAGTCGTAGCTGACCCCCTGCTTGAGGATGTCCATGTTAAAGGTGTGTGATGTCACTTCCTTGGGGATGTCCTTGATCAGAATATCCCAAAAGCCCTCGTCTGCGTGACAAATGAGGGAAGGTTTGTTTGTTATGGCCGGGACAAACATGCCAAACGTTCGGTTGTTGTTTGATAATGACTCTATTTACAATGTTTGTTGGGGAATATGAATTCACAATTAGTTGGCAGCACTGAGGGTAATTGACAAGGGGTCCAGACGTACTAATCATCAATTTCACAGCTGCCATAAAATTGACTTCCGTCCAACCGACATCGTAAATTGCAGCGGAGGTAATATTTTAATACCGCGAGGGGCCGTCTGACATTTACTCTTGCTTACTCTCGGTGCAAAAGCGTTCAGGGATCATCAGCGACAAGCTGACACCCATGCACCAAACAATCCCCCAAAGAAGTGGGAGCAGTGTAAAGGAGCAGTGAACCCCAAACTTTCTTTATCGTTTAAACGTGGTAAAATCTTCTCGTATGATCGTCAACATGGTCATCTGTACCACTTTGTCACGTTACAAAAATAAGGGGGTCCTTTTGAGGAAATAGGAGGCAAATCCTCTGTTTTCGTCAGTCTCCACCCAATAGTTCCAATAAACTTTCCACCCTGCTCCGAACACAGGTGGTGTTCTTTTTGTGATGTCAACTTGTTTTTAGTACTCATCAACATCACCACCAAGGGACACCAGCGGCAAGGTGTATGTGGATGTGTGGAGCTCCGTCTGGGCAGTGGTTGACGTTGATGGCTGTGTTCAACACGGGGTTTATCTTCTCTGACACGTAGTAGTTTGACACAAACATAGCATGACACCATTATTTTTTGATGCTGTTAATTTTCAACTTCCGTCATGATAACACTGATACTACCTTGAGAAACAGAATCACAAAGTAAGCTTGGCTCATAACCATGGGATCACAAGTCTCCCTCCTTCCTAGAACTCTTAGCCCAGAGTTCCAGGAAAGAATTCCAGCTCAAGCAGGGGCTTCACCTGCACTTTAACGGTCTGCTCAGAGGGGGTCAGAGGGGGAAAGGGAGCAACACGGTTGAGGGGGTGGAAGGCTTGAAAGCAAACAGCGCTGATCTGTGAGGGTTAAGACATGTGCACGAAGGCAGAGACAAGGGAGAACGAGGAGGCCTCCAGGAGAAGGACCGAGCGTCGGTTTAATGATCTCTTACGCTATCCCCTACGGGATTAGACATAAGCCATGTTTCAAGCGTGGGCCTGCTATAATAACCCCCCCTCCGTGTGGACAGAGTCGCCACACCACCACCACCCTTATCCACGCAGCGGTCGGTAATCCCTCTTTCATCTCAGAGAGCCTCCTACCATAAGACCTGCCCGTCAGTCCATCCTGTAACCAGATGCCATCCGTCCCGCGAGCTTGCAATCGATAGGCCATTAACATACCGGTGACACACACTTTTGTACAGCAAGTCAAACGTGGGGGGATGGACCTTTGGCCAAAGGTCCCGCCTCAAGCACATGGTGTCTGTTATTCATGTTTAATCATTTCTGAACGATAGGTTTCTTGCATTCATCGCATATAAGTTTGGCAGTAGTTCAGGAGGAAGAGCGGTTTGACTTGTAACGGGAAGGTTGCTAGTTCGATCCCCAGCTCCTCCTGCCTGAGTTTTCCCGGGGCAAGACACTTAACCCTAACTGCTCGTGAGGAGCTGGATGTCGACTTGCATGGTTGACTCCGCCGTCGGTGTGTGAATCTGTGTATGAATGGCTGTAGGTCGCACTGCTAAATGCCTCAAAATGTAAAATGTCAAATGCATATTCTCCCCTACCTGAGGGTCTGGCCTCGATGACGTAGCGGGAGATGGGGGCGCGGCCCGGGTCCCCACTGGACCAGTGTATGGTGAGGGCCGAGCCGTAGCGGGAGATGAAGGGCTCCCCGGGGGGTCCTGGGGCCCCTGGTGGACCGGGAGAGGGACGGGAAGAGGTTAGGGTCGGAGGACCAGGGGTTTCACTTCAATCACAGCGGTCTGAGTCAAACACACAGCAGGGTGGACCTCTCTACCAAGCTACCCGGGACGGGCTCCAGACTAATGGGGGGAGACTTGAGGGGACTTGTGGAAAAGGGATACCGGAGTGAGACACATCTCCCCCTCAGGCAGCTTGTGGGATGGATTGAGCATTATGTGGATGGTCTTTATCCTTTTGAGGCTCTCAGGTTGAAATGTGTGCCTGGGAATGGCCAAAAGCTGCTGTTTAAAGTGGTCATTCATATCATTGGATTGTCTTCTTAAAATATGTATTCACCATGATGTGTATCGTTGTGTAAGAAGTGTGTGGACGGGCCACGCACACTTCATCGTCCAAGGCCATTATAGTTGCAGTTTCGCCGTCATTACTGCGGTCTGCGGGCCACTCACTGAGCTGGCGGAGATGAAACATTTCTGGTGCGTACAAACCGGGCGCCAAGGCCGTGACAACGTCAGGTAGGGTTACTACAAACGAGGTTCCAAGATGGCCGCATCGCCGAACCTTATGCACATTCAGCGACAGAGGGTGGCTGGGTGGATCCTCCTCACCTTCTCCGGGGCCGGTGGTGATGTTGGCCTCCAACTCGGGGCCGTACATGAAGGTCTTGGCCCGGATGCGGAAGGTGTAGGTGACCCCGTCCGCCAGGTCCTTGAGCTTGAGCCACAGGGGCCCGCCGCCCTTCACGTCCACCGTCACGGTCTTACTGACCCCTGGGGGGGAGGGGGAGTGGAGACAGTCGGCACAGGCCACTGAGGACTCTGGACGGGACCACATTTAAAGAGAGGGTTTCACTGCCAAGCCGGTTAGGGGAGGCGGTAAGGCGGTGAGACTCAGACACACACGCCAACGAACACAACAGCACACACACATGGGATTAGTGGAGCAGTATTATAGACGTTGTTATTGTTAGGCGTGAGAGGATAAACAGGTATTGCCTGGGTGAGGGTTATAAATGGAGCGTGGGGTGCTTAGGGTACTACTAGGGTATTAATACAGTCTGTTTTAGCTTGGGTTAACACGTATAAGTACACTCAGTAGCACATCCCCACTGATGCGATTTCGTTAGGTTTACTTGAGAGAAAAGCAGAGTCAAATCTCCAGATCGTACTAATACTGAGTAACTGGAACATTTGATCTGAGAGAGAGAGAGAGAGAGAGAGAGAGAGAGAGAGAGAGAGAGAGAGAGAGAGAGAGAGAGAGAGAGAGAGAGAGAGATAGACAGAGAGAGAGCGATAGAGAGAGCCAGAGACAGAAAGAGAGAGAGATAGAGAGAGATTGAGGGTGCAAAAGAGAGAGAGAGAGAGAGAGAGAAAGAGAGAGGAGGAGGTAAGCAGTGATTGGGTCCTACCGTCTACGGGGCTACAGGGCTCGTACACCAGACGGTAGCCTTCCAGGATGCCGTTGTGGTGAGTGGGTTCCCCCCAGGACACGTTGACCGAGGTGGTGGTGAGCTCACTGAAGTGGATGAAGCCCGGAGCCGAGGGCGCTACGGAACCAAGACAGAGGTCGACAGAGGTCAGCAGAGGTCAGCAGGGGTCAGCAGGCAGATGGGGATGAAAAACCAATGAGGAATCATTCTCATGAGTGCAATCAGCGGACCATATGGGTTGCACACACTCCATGGATTTAGCTCAATAAAGGGCCGATGCAAATGGAGATTCGCCCAATTTAAAGTGACACACAGATTTACAAAGATCTATCCAGATTTATGAACCCCATGTCACACTGTACTGAGGATTTTGAGACGAGCACAGACACACCCACAGGGCATGAACAATTCATAACAGCACAAAAATATGATCTACAAACACTTTGGTTGTTTGTTCAAAAGCTTCAAAACCCCAGAATCTATAATATGTAGGTTTCGCCACACGGGGGATAAAAGTGCCAAAACTTTGACATGCACGCAACTCTCTTGCCTTCGACACTTAGCAACCGGAGAGAGAGAACAACGTTGAAAACCACGAAAACGACCGAAACGAATGGCGACCACCATGGGTACCCCGGTCATGTGAGTCCACAGCCCTTGCAGTTAGCCCGGGGGCTGCGGGGCCAACACGCACTCCAACGGGGCTTGTGACAGTGCCCGGGATGGGAACACACGGAGCCCTGTTTGTCTCGCTAAACTCTGTACGAAACACTTGCGAACAGACAAAAGGCTCTTTGTGAGGAGAAATGAAAGAGCGATGGGTAAGCATATACACATCGCCTGCCAGCAACCCCCCCCCCCACCAACCACCACCAGCACCCCACCATCAAGCCTCCTCCTCTCCCCACTGTTATCCTAGATCCGGGCCTGTCATATACTTCCTGCTCTGTGTGGCAGGGGAGAGGGATCGAGACAATGTGTGTAACGTGAGTGTGTAATGTTTGTAATGAGTGTGTGTGCTTGTCGTGTGTATGCGTGCGCGAGTGCATGTACATGTCCCTCGCTGCTGGATATGAATGTGGCGTCTCTCTTACTCACTCTCTCCTGCTCTTTATATGCTGAGCGTAAACTATCTCTTTGTCTCTCGCTTTACTGTGTATAATCTCTCTCTCTCTCTCTCTCTCTCTCTCTCTCTCTCTCTCTCTCTCTCTCTCTCTCTCTCTCTCTCTCTCTCTCTCTCTCTCTCTCTCTCCCTGTCTATCTCTCTCTGTGCATCATTCTCTTTCACTCTGTGCTGTTTAACTCCTCTCTATCTGTCTCTCTCGCTCTCTCTGTTATGGAACACACTCTCCCTGTTGTGTGCACTTCTCTCCCTCTCTCTGTCTCTCACTCTTTCTCTCATGTTCCTATGAATGTTATTATGAGGTGGGCTTTCAGAAAAGGAATGCATGTGATTGAGTGTGTGTATATTTGTGTGTGCATGTGTTTGTCTATGTGTGTGTGTATGCGTGTGTGTTTGTGTGTGTGCGTGAATATGTGTGCTTGTTTGTGTGTATGCATGCATTTGTGAGTGTGTGCAATGGGTGTGTGTTTTGGCTCGGTGTTGGACGCTGAACGATGTGTTTGACTCTGGTGTTTTATTATCATGCTGCTTTCCCCTCCAACACAACAGGAAAGCGCAAGGATTCCTCCAGACTGGAGCAGCTGATTAGAAGCGTATGGTTCTCTCTGTTCCCGTCTGGGGATTAATCTCATGATTCTTGGGATTACGACAGCGCGCATCGACTTACATCCTCATTTCAATTAAAGATTCAACTCTTGAAAGGGGACGAGGAGGATTCACATTGTTGACGCGTTTAGTTTCCTTTCACTCTCCTCCCAGGACGCCACCTCATTAACCCAACCCTCACCCTATCTCCACCACCACAGGCGGTGTACTCTGAACACGGCCCTATTAGTCCACATTTCTCATGTGATGAATGTGCGGGCGGGGCTGGGGGTTGGGTGTCCTTCATTCACTGCATTTCACCGATCCTCCTCCTCCTCCTCCTCCTCCTCCTCCTCCTCCTCCTAGTCCCCCCCCCCCCCCCCCACCCTCCTCCTCCTCATCTCCATTCTAGGCTCTCGTCCAATCACAGCCGGCTCAATGCCGACCCCAGGTCAACACTGTACAATTCATTCACTGTCTCCGGCTCTTCTTACCGGCTTGCTGCGTGCGCCCCCTGGTGGGGGGGCTCCGGGGCCCGTCGCCGGCGGCGTTGAAGGGGGCCACGCTGATCATGTAGGTGGTGTAGCCCGTCAGGTTCTTCAGCTTCACCCCGCCCTCCGGCATGAAGAGGGTGCGGAGCCGCTCGGTGTCGTTCTTGCGCTGGAACTCCCAGAAGTAGACCTGGCGGTCGGAGACACAGCGCGTGTTGGAATGGGTACATGATGACATGCATGACACACATGGTCATATGGTGATGTACGGGGAGGTACGCATCACTATACCCGAAACACACTTCTACACCTACACTATGAAGGCCTAGAGTCAACGTCTTCTGACAAGGACTCCATTGTAAGTCCAAGTACTTATTGTAGGTTGCTTGGGCTAAAAGCATCTGCTAAATCCCCCAAATGTAACTGTAGATTGTAATGTCTAAAAAAAGGGTGGAATTGGAAACCCAAGTGAGGTAATCATTGACAAAAACCATTCCTCCGGTATTGAATTGATTACTGCCTTGGCTAGCGGTGTTCCAACGTCTCCACTACAAACATGTGAAGGATTTGGAGTTTGTTTGGTTTGGTGGGAGAGCTGTAACCGCGGGGCCTAGTCCTCCCCGTACCCGGGGGCCGTGGTGAACGCACCGGCCCCCGTCGTGAACACAGGCTGGGTTACAGAGAACACGGCGCACCTTGTAGCCCTGGATGTCCCCGTTCTGCGCGTCCACGGGAGGGGGCTCCCAGGCCACGTCCAGCTGGGTCGCCGTGGCCGCCTGGATGGCCAGGTTCTGGGGCGGGGCCGTGGGAACTGTGGGGTCAAAGGGGGGGGGGGGAGGGGTCAGGTGAGAGAGGAGAGACGTGCTGGTGGTCTGGCACCTCCCTCTCTCTCCTAACGTCTTACAGACGGACTCGCGCACTCCTGTTGACTTGTGTTATGTTCAGCTCTAGAGTGGAAATTGATACTCGCTTTGTTAAAATTAACCGTTTCTGATATGATCCCACGTCGTCATGACTTCATATTTAATTGCTACATTGTGTTCTGATTCTGTAGCCTATCTGCACCTTGTATCCCTGGAAGTAGCTCCGGTTTAAAGTGTCTACCTAAACACTAAATGTTAATGTAATGAAACCAAAATCACAATTTGTTTTAGCGCTTGTTTTCACTTCAAACGGGCCGGTATTAACACGGCAAGAAGCAAGCGAAAACATACCCCCCACCTAAGTATCTCTACCTACTCCAATCCGAGGGACTGGATTTCCGAGAGGCGCATTACGAGTACAGCATCTCAGCGCTGGGACTCGGCGGCCCGCCTGGAGGGGGCGACGCAGCCAGAGCCGCCCCTGGTCCTAGCTCTCGTCTGGGGGGGGGGGGGGGGGGGGGGGGGGGGGGGGGGCGTTGATGTTCGGAAAGCAGTAAACAGAGCTGTGGCGTTCATACGTACCGGCTTCTCCCACAAACACCTCCTGCGGGGCGCTGGCGGGACCCTCGCCCACGGCGTTGAACACACTGACCCGGATCTCGTAGCGCTTGTGTTTACTCAGGTCTGCCAAACAGGAAAGAGACACCGGGTGAAGGGACCTCGCCTCCCATTGGACACTCGGTGAAGGGACCTCGCCTCCCATTGGACAGGCACACGACGGAACCTGTGCTCCATCAGGCGTGTGTGTTGTCAGACGCCGCGTCAGTCAATTACGTAACGGTCTGGTTCTGCTGCGTCTGTCAACACACTCCAGCCCGGGCTAGACGGGCGAAAGTGATGGCTGAGTGTGTGTGTGCGTGTGGGTGGGGGTGCTTTGTTAACTCTCCATTTGCCTTGAGAGAAATATTTTGAATGGGAAATCATTGTTCTGTGCAGGCGTACCAAAGAAAATACGAAATGTACCTGGACGTGGTGTTGAGGTATCAAGGTTTGTGAGCGGATGATTTGGTTGTAATTGCACTTTGCGATGTGCTCGCGTGCTTCTTTTGTTTGTGTGTATTTTGTGTAAAAAGCGCACACTCAAGTAGGGGCACGCCCACGCCCATGTGTGTGTAGGGGCAACAGGGCTCATGGAGAAGAATGGTGGGATAAAATGAAGTCTTGTTATCGTCTGTGAAACCGTCCAAACAGAAGACACATTTGGAACACACTTACTGTCCAGCTCGTACTGCGTGAGGCCAGGGTCACTCAGGTTCCGGATGCTGTACGGGGCTGTATAGGTTTATGGAGAGAGAGAGAGAGAGAGAGAGAGAGAGAGAGAGAGAGAGAGAGAGAGAGAGAGAGAGAGAGAGAGAGAGAGAGAGAGAGAGAGAGAGAGAGAGAGAGAGAGAGAGAGAGAGAGAGAGAGAGAGTTTTTGTGTATGTGTGTGTTTGAGTGAGTAAGTGAGTCAGTGAGTGTGGGAATGTGTGTGCGTGTGTGGAGGTGTTAGGGGAATTCATCAAAGGGAAGGAGGAGAAGGAGAGGGAGGAGGTGAAGAGACAATTCACAGGATTAGCAACTCAGCACAATAAATGTTTTTATGGCAGAGAGGATCACCCCCTCCGACACACACACACACACACACACACACACCAACAACCACACACACACCCATCCCCCCCCATACACACACTAAGACAAATCACAGCTCTGTTAGTGTGTGTGTGTGTGTGTTTGTGTGTTCCTTTACGCATGTGCATGACTGTGTGTGTGTGTGTGTGCGCGTGCGTGCGTGCGCGCGTGTGCGTGTGCATGTGTGTGTGACTTGCCCCCAGAACGGCTCCAGCCGAGTGGAAAGTGTAAACTAGATTACACGGGGCAGCAGAAACAGCAGCCTGTGAGTAAAGCCTAATGACAGGCTGTGGCTGATAGGTACTAATCACCGGAGGTTTGTGCAGAAGCGGCGGGGCCAGTCAGGACATCACGGCACAACACAACGGACCTCTGTGGGAAATTACCTTTCCTGTTTTTCCCTTTTTTTGCTAAGGTCGAAATGATGATGGCAGCAATTTGAACGTAAGTGGCCAAGTTGGATGTAAAAGCGGCGGTTGGATTTGATACAAAATGTGGTTTGGGGGCAAAATATAAACTCAAAGTAATAAAATAAATAACGGGACAAACAACCTAACGTAAAAAATTGTAGTAATGATGTGGGCTAACGCTAGGATTTACAGCAACATAAACTCCTGTTATTTCTACCTCTAAATCCAGTACGACCTATTTATAATGGGCAGGTTCCCACTCTTAACCCTTCCTACAAGCCGTTCCCCACTAAAGGCACCGCCGAGCCGTCCGTAGAGCGCCGGTCGAGGGGACACCCACCCGTCAGCTCGGTCCAGGTGGTGGAGGGGCTGGTGATGGTGCGGAGGGAGTAGCTCCGCAGCCGGTCGTACAGGAGCTCCCGGAAGCGGATCCGGAAGCCCAGCAGGATGCCGTTGATCTTCTCCTCCACCGGAGGCTGTGGGTCGGAAGATAACACACGGAACCGGAATAAAAAACAGGTTTGAACTGGCTTTTGAACAATCGGTTTAATATCTAGTGGGTTTGTCCATGGTATTTTCCATTCAGGTGATTGTATTTACGTGTTAATGTTGTGGTGTGTGTTTTTGATTTAAGCACGGCGGTTGCGCCAACCGTCTCGTGCTCGATGTGATGGTTCCAATTATGAGATTACATTTCACCGGGGGTATGAAATATACACAATAAAAGCCTCATCCATCATGCTGCAGGTGACAGGTTGAGTCATAGCACGAGCGAGAAAGCCCCCTAGAGAGAGACAAGGAACGACAGGCCCGAAGGGGAGACACAGAGCAACTACCTCTGCTTTCCCATAAACTCTTTAAGTGTTTCCATAAAACCAAGATTGTGGCCCTGGGCCTCATGTTTCCTTTTTACGACCTTGACTTCAGGTGTGTGTGTGTGTGTGTGTTCATGTGTGTCTGTTTGTTTACGTGGGACTTTTTGGTTTAAAAAATAGAGAGAGAGAGAGAGAGAGAGAGAAAGATTTAGAGATGTGCCTTCTGTACGCGGTGTGTGTTTGTTTGTGTGTGTGTCTGTATGAAAAAAGTGTGTGAGAGAGAGAGAGAGAGAGAGAGAGAGAGAGAGAGAGAGAGAGAGAGAGAGAGAGAGAGAGAGAGAGAGAGAGAGAGAGAGAGAGAGAGAGAGAGTTGTGTGTCTGTGTGTGTGCCTAGGTAGTGCCCTCTCTAAGTACACCCCCTACACGGCACACATACACTTTCATTACGTGCCCTGGCCTGTAATTCCCTGACAACTCGTACACAACAATGACACAGTAATACAACAAGGGCTGCTTTCACTGGCTCCACCCCCTCCCTCACCTGCCAGCGAATCAGCACGGAGGTCGTCGTGTGTGGCGTGACGGACAGGATCGCCGGCGCTTCGTCGGGAGCTGCAGGGTTAGAAAAACAAACAATAAAGGAAACCAAAACACAAGAGAGAATGGGACTTGAACCAAATGGAGCTGAAAGCGTCTCCTCGCTGATGGATCAGGACGCCGCGGGCTCTGAGCTGTGTGTGCGGTGGCATTCACGGGGGAGAAGAACAAGCGGCCCGCGGAAAACACTGCGGCCCTTTGATGAATGAGTCGGGAAACACAACAGCAGCACAGCGGAGGATTAGTGCAGGGGAGGGTCCTGCTGCTACTGCCCAGTCTCTCAATCTGTCTGTCTGTCTGTCTCTCACTCTCACTCTCACTCTCTCTCTCTCTCTGTCTCTGTCTCCCTCTCTCCCTCTCTCTCTCTCTCTCTCTCTCTCTCCCTCTCTCTCTCTTTCTCTCTCTATCTTCATCTCTCTCTCTGGTGTCGCTCTCTGGTGTCTCATGGCAACCGCAGAGATAGCGTGCGGGTGACAACACCTTTGCTACGTCTGTTGCCAACGGGATGTTCTTGTTTCAACAATGAGCTCAACCAGACATCCATGCCCCAGTCCCAATATGACCCAGTCTCTCCCAAACAAACAAACACACACACAAGGATTCACACACACACACACACACACACACACACACACACACACCCCGGCACAACCCCCCAAACAACACATTCACACACACACAAATACACACACACACACACACACACACACACACACACACACACCCAGGCACAACCCCCCAAACAACACATTCACACACACACAAATACACACACACACACACACACACACACACACACACACACACACACACACACACACACACACACACACACACACACACACACACACACACACACACACGCTATAAACAGCTATCCAGGTGAGTGACAGAATTAGGTTCTCACTCACGATCTGGTACAGTAATAGAGCACTGATGTGATTCAGCTCCATGTTTAAAAGGTGGATTTGAAATGGTGGTACGGAGAACAGTGGTATAAAACATACATATACCTAACTTTATATATATTTATATCCCTTTTAAGAATAAGAATTGAAGTCATCAAAGCCTACTCTTGAGTAAGTTTCAAATGAGTTTGGAAATAGGTAAGAGTTCAATTGCAGTGTTAAGGCATTATAACACGTGGAGGGAAAGAATCTCTACGGAAATATTTCTGGAACAAAGAACATCTTTGTGATATCTACAGTGGGCGTGTTGCTATTGCTAATATGAACAACAATATTACCGTCTTGTAGAGTGGTGATGGCCTCGCTCTGCTCGCTGTATTCACTGTCTCCGATGTCATTGGTGGCCTTCACCTTGAACTGGTAGGAAGTGAAGGGCTTCAGCCTATTGGGCAAAACACAGAAAGTACACAGCATTCACTCTCTGTTGGAAACTGCCAGCCAGGAACACAGTGAAGGAGATAATTAAACTTAGCATTCCCTCGTTAAAACCAACCTCCTACTCTTATTAGGTGAGAACTTGCCAGAAACCATTCTAAGATAATTTAGTAAAGTGTGTTACATAAAATTTGGGCTTTGTGCTTTTATACGGTACGCTCATAAGGTATGCTAATCTCATAAACACAGTCTTTAGAATTTATTGCATTCCTTGTGGGGTCTTTTTTTGCTACTGCCTTGCATATTGAAACAACAACGTGCTAAATAACTTCACTTTTGTTGCCATCTGTAGTCTTTTTCTGCTGTTCTGTTGAATAGATAAAAATATGGATCGTTCATAAAGACCTTCATAAACATCTAGGTACTTTTCCCACCGTGGCTCCCATTCCCCCAATTACTAACTAAATAACACTAACTAATTCATACTAACTTATGCTAACTAATTAATACTACCCAATTAATACTAACTCATTAAAAATAACAAATTCATACTTACTAATTATTCATAACTTATTAATACTAACCAATTAATAGTATCAAATTGTTATTAATATACATTTACATTAAGGGCATTTAGGAGGCTAAATAGTAACTCATTAATGCTACCAAAGGGGGGCAGGATGGTCTAACCCTAACCCTAACCCAAGGTTACAGGTTCAAACCCTAATGTCTGTAACGTCTACCTGGCATCCATGAGCAAGCTACCTAACCCCAACCCCAAACAGAACAGCTGAAACAAAACCACTTTAGGACTGCTTGATGACTAAGTACCAAGTACCAGGAGTTACAGAGAGATAACATAGACCCGCTAGGGGCCTACCGGTCGTCTGCTTAAACCCGCTTGATGACTAAGTAGTGAACAGTACCAACAAGACTCTAGAGACCTGCTAGGGATGAGAGGCCTAGCGGTCCACCACGTAGGGCCGCTTGATGACTAATAAGGGAACAGTACCGAGATTTATAGAGAGACAACAGAGAGCTGCTCCAGCCCTGGTGACTAAGTAGTGAACAGTAGCAACAAGAGGCACACAGAGACACTGGAGGCAGGCTGGGGGTGGGAGGCCTAGCGGTCCACCACGTAAGACCGCTTGATGACTAAGCAGTGAACAGTAGCAACAAGAGGCACACAGAGACAACAGAGGCAGGCTGGGGGTGAGAGTCCTACCGGTCCACCACGTAGGAGCTGGCCTCGTGGCTGACGGAGGCCGAGTGGACGGTCCAGTTGGTGTGGGGCAGCTCCCTCAGCTGCACCGTGTAGTAGCGCACCGGGGACAGGCCGTCGCTGCCCGGCTCCCAGGACAACAGGACCCGGCGGGCACGCACCTCCTGCTGGGGCACCGTGGGACGGCTGGTGGGCTGGGGCCGGGCTGGACCGGGGGGGGGGGGGGGGGGGGGGGGGGGGGGGGGGGGGGGGGTGAGGGGAGGAGAAGAGGGAGGAGGTGGGGGAGGAGGTGGAGGAGGAGGTGAGGGAGGAGGAGGTGAGGGAGGAGGAGGCAGGGGGATGAGGAGACATAACATGGTTAAGATAAATAACAAGGTCATTCTTGACACTCATTTGACATGGGGTCGTTTATGTTCCATTAAAAACACACACAGCGTTGACAATAAATACCGCAAAATAAGTGGGGCGGTTAAAAACAATTAACAAATGGCATTTAAAATATTCAGAGAGAGAAAGACAGGAGGCACGGTGGAGAAGAGAGAAATTAAATGATGAAAGAGAGCATGATGATTTATAAAGCATCGCAGACCTGAGTGAGTTTGAAATTATAGTTATTTGACACTGAAGAGACAAGGCATTATCGGAAACACTGAGTGATCGCAAAGCTTTGTTTATTGGAGGGGAAAAGAGGCGCCGTTCCATCAATACCGAAATGAATTGAATTAAAGCAGAGCCCCGCTATCGAGCCTAGATTAAATTAAACAAAGTGAAAAATCGCATAAACAAACCGAAAAGTCACGACAAGGACAATCGGAAATATCAAACGCCATCCGTCTCCCAGAGAGACTGTTTGTCTGATGAAAAGGTAGCCGCGTTATGTGGAGGTAGCGGAATAATCTGTTTACACAACGCCTCGAGGAACCCAGATGGGCTAATAGCATGAAACAACTGTATCAGAAAGAAGGAAACACAAAAAAAAAGTGAAAACTTGACGGCACCAAACACAGCTGCCTCCTCAGCTGCAACCAGAAATGAACGGCCGCGTGTGTGTGTGTGTGTGTGTGTGTGTGAGCACGAAGCCCTAGCTCCCTTCTGCCTGTCTGTCTGCCGCTCGCTGCTCAATGCTCAATGCTCTCCTCTGTGAATCGGTCTGCCGAGCGTTCTGCATGAGCGGTAATCCTGTCACGCAGGTTTGTTTTAATGCCTTGTTTTGGAGACGAACGACACCGGACCGAATTAGTGTTATAATTATACATTTCCGAAAACGATAATTAGAAATCCTGCATTATATAATTAGACCGACGGGGTAATTTGGTTGAAACAGCTGAACCATTACTATTAACCCTTTGTTTTTTTGTTGTTTTCTAACGACTTTAGCATCGCTATAGGGTGGACTATCAACACGCACGCACGCACGCACACGCACACAGACACAACTGAACGCACACACAAATACACAAACATGCAGGCTCACTCCCGGATGTGTCACGTGGCGTTCCTTGTGTGTTTGGTATGCACCAGGTCGTTTCCATGTTGTTTCTTTAATTAAGGTTCTATCTAAGTGGTGTACACCAGTTGCGGTGATTCCCTTCTGGAGGACGATAGAAACCTGATCCGAATGCAAATGTGAAGCTCCACACAGACAACGACCCCAGAAGCGGAAAATACAACCAATAATCCACAGCCCTGCAACGGCCAATCTGCCACCCAGGCCACAACTATGGTGACGATAACAACCATCATAATAACAATAACAATAAAGTATCTGGCCGTGATTACCCCTCTTCTCCGTGGTGACCACCAGGGCCTCGGCCGACTCCCCCCAGCCCTTGCGGGTCTGGGCGGTGATGCGGAACACGTAGACCATCTCAGCCTTCAGGGCCGTCACCATGTACTGCCGGGCGCTGGGGTTCAGCACGTCCACCGTCGCCGTGTTGCTGTTGGACGAGTTGAGGCGGTACGTGATCTGATAGGCTGGTGGGTGGAGAGAGAGAGAGAGAGAGAGGGAGAGGGGGAGAGAGAGAAAGAGAGAGAGAGAGAGAGAGAGAGAGAGAGAGAGAGAGAGAGAGAGAGAGAGGGAGAGGGAGAGAGAGAGGGAGAGAGAGAGAGAGAGAGAGAGAGAGAGGGAGGGAGAGAGAGAGAGAGGTGCCAAATGTAAAACATAGGAGGGGGGGAGGAAATGATGATAGGAAGACTTTCAGTGCGATGTCATCGTTAGACTCAGTGGTTGTTTTGTGGTCCACAGCGTGACGTTTTCTCCCGCCAGGGACTAAAACCTCACACAGCGATCCATCCGTCTCTGTCTCTCTTCACTACAACAGTCAGCACCGACGTCTAAAAGCTGACCCCTGCGGTGTACAGGTTAGGCCTTAATGAAAGGTAATGGCAGTAAAACAGACATCGACTTGCCAAATCGTCCTGGAAATCCTCCTAAAGCAGCGCTAGCGCTGTAAATATCGAGGCGGTTTTCCCGGCGGCACTAATCGACTGGTGTAAAGACTTCCAGGGGGGGAGAGGGGAGAGAGGAGAGCACACCCACCCAGCACGATGCCGTTGGGCTGGGACGGAGACTGCCAGATGAGACGCACCGACGTGGTCCGCACCTCCGGGAACAGGATGCCCACAGGGGGTCCGGGAACTGTGGGTCAGACAGACAGACAGGTTAGACAGACTGATGGGCAGATAGACGGGCA
>NC_044065.1:15141417-15158917 GCF_902167405.1 Gadus morhua
CATCTGGCATGTGCTTCATCACTCAGTGAACTCTTGTTCCCCCTCCACCTGACCTGGGGAAACAAAGACCTGGGGGCACCATGTCTCTACTCACCACCCAGCGGAGCCACAGGCTGGTCTCGCTGGCCGTGCGCAGGGTGACGTTGGCGGGGGCCATGTCCGGCGAGGCCTGTAGGGTCTGGATCTTCCTCGAGGGCTGGCTGGGGGGGCTGGAGCCCACAATGTTCAGCTGACGCATGCGGAACCTAGCGACAGGACGGGAGCCACAGGCCTGCGTCAGAATGCACTGCGTTGGGACTGCAGAGCGCTGGTTTGGAGCTCTCTGGGGTGTCACTAAGACAATTGAGGGTATTAAAGTTTGGTTCATTTCCAGACAGGTAGACAGATCCATCAGCAATTGATTGGACAAAGATTACGGTGTATGGATATATTTCTCTATAGTTTGTTTCAGAGTCCAGGATCAAGTTCACACACAGTGACACACACACACACGCACACACACACACACACACACACACACATAAACTGACACACAAACACACAGTGACACATACACACACACTATACCACACAGAATCTGGTGAAGCTCCTATCTCTAACTGACGTAGATAAGGCAAGGACATGGAGATGAACTCTGTCTGGGATACTCAGACAGACAAAGACACACACATACCCAGACCTATCACAAAACAAACACAAACACACCCAGCTAATCAGATCGGCCATTTAATCTGCCCGCACACTTCCATACCAACGTGACACCACAGCTATTTTCTATCACATTCCATGTAGTGCCGATCAATCATGTGCATGGTGGAAACACTTCAAAGAGCTATCTCCGATCTCAGATTTTCCCCACAACTGCTTTACATGATCATCATCATCATCATCCTCATCATCACTACTATGATAAACCTCAGCACCGTCATCATCATCACCTCAATCATCATCATCATCATCACCTCCGTCACCATCATCCCCTTAATCATCAACATCATCATCATCATCATCATCATCATCATCCTAATCATACTCATCATCATCACCTTCATCATTATCATCATCACCACCCCCATCCTCGTCATCATCACCATTCCATCATCATCATTATCATCATCAGCACTCCATCATCATCATCATCCTAATCATCCTCATTATCAGTTCTGATGTCTCCAATCTCCAATCTGCAGCATAACATTCAGCACCAGCATCGTCCCGCCAGGTGTGTCTCTGTGTGTGATGCTATGCTACCAGCGCGCTAGAGAGCTCGTTGCGCCCCACCTGTAGAAGGTGTAGGGGTTGAGTCCCGGCACCTCCAGGGAGCGGGCCTCGGGTTCGTTGTAGCGCTGGTGGACCAGCACCCAGTCCTCCGTCTCCCCTGTGACGCCCACCTGACGGGACGGGAGAGGGGGTGTCAGTGGTGTTTCACTGGGAGACACTACAGTAGGAGCCACGTTTACGCTGAAGGGTAGACATTTGGCTAAGGCCTTTAGACAAAGCGTCTCAAAAGTGAGACTCAGAACAATAGTGAGGCTGGGAACAATAATATAAAGTTAACTGCGTCTATCTTGAATATATCTTGAGTTCCTCGGATGAGGCTTTGAAAGCAGCAGTCAGTGATGTCTATAAAAGGAACAAGGTAATGAGCAAAGGGAGAAACTCACCAAAGACACAAATTATGAAACATTATATGATCTTACTGCCGTGACACCCACATCAATAAAGTTCAGAAAGTGAAACCTGTCATCACCGGATCAGCACCATGGCTCTCATCAAACACCCCAGCAGGGAGCTTGGATCTGGGGTAATGGTCTCACCTGGGCCTCCACCTGCCAGCGGGAGATGGAAGTCTTGCCGTCGTAGCCTGGTTTGAACTGCAGCGTGACGGAGCGTGGGCCAATGTTGGAGATGGCCATGTTGGAGGGGGGGCCGGGCAGCTCTGAGGGGAGATCAGAGACAGGGGGGAGGGGGGGTTAACATACATGAGTTCAACACAGGCTGGGAATGAAAAAGAAGCTCCCTGAAGTTTAGAGCGAGATCGAGATAAGATGCGAACGTCCGCGCGAGTTCGCTTTGTTGACTTTGGCTTCTGTGGGCGTTTTAAAAGCGGCCTTTTTAGTTTACAACACCGCTCCCTTGTGGCCACAATGAAAGCAAAACTCTCTCTCTCTCTCTCTCTCTCTCTCTCTCTCTCTCTCTCTCTCTCTCTCTCTCTCTCTCTCTCTCTCTCTCTCTCTCTCTCTCTCTCTCTCTCTCTCTCTCTCTCTCTCTCTCTCTCTCTCTCTCTCTCTCTCTCTCTCTCTCTCTCTCTCTCTCTCTCTCTCTCTCTCTCGCACTCCAAGCTGTAGCGATGAGAGTCCAAGAGGTAACAGAAGTAGTTGCGAGGTGGATGCTGGAAGGGATTCCAATACACTCCTGTCTACCAGAAGCAACCAGATTCCAATTACTCTGCCGCTACCTGGAATTGTTTGCTATTGAGATCCAATTTGATATGCCTCAGTTTCCACTCCATCACAGTAAACATTAGAATTTTTTTCTCCAGAAAACAGCACCTTCATAACACTATTCAATATTCTTCTGCCGTGTACACACACACACACACACACACACACACACACACACACACACACACACACACACACACACACACACACACACACACACACACACACACACACAAAGAAAGGCACTCTGTAATTGGCACAAACAAACACACACACACACACACACACACACACACACACACACACACACACACACACACACACACACACACACAGGGCCACTATTACTGGAGCACACACACACACACACACACACACACACACACACACACACACACACACACACACACACACACACACACACACACACACACACACACACACACACACACACACACACCCCTCTTCCCCTGGGCATTTGGTTCCCTATCCAGCTCACCTCTCCATACTGTATCGGCGTTCCAGTGCAAGGTGTAGCCACATACATCCTGTTTATGGAGGGATGGGACACCTCACGTGGCAACATTAAAGTGACACTGGGTTAATATTACCCATACATAACTGCGCCCGGGGTATAGTTAGCAGACCAAGGGTGCCTGCTCTATTTTTCCTTGCCCTAAACGGCGGGGCCATTCGGAGCTAATGAAACAGACATATTTTAACCCTCGGTGGTGAAATCTGCACTTGTAAATCATTTGGCGTGACCGGCCATCCAATCTGTGGTCTCTGGGGCGGCGTAACAAACCCAGAGGGTGGTGTCTTTACACGAGCAGGACGGGAGTATAGACCCCATTCCAGGAGGCCCATAACTGCAGAGCCATAACCACTAACCCCCCACACACCCCAACCCCACCCACACACACACACAGAGACCTCACACAGATATTCAATCGCATACACACCGAACGCACACATAGACACGCACACACACACACAAACACACACACACACACACACACACACACACACACACACACACACACACACACACACACAGAACACTCACTCACACACCTGCACACACACGCCTGCACACACACACCTGCACACACACACACACACACACACACACACACACACACACACACACACACACACACACACACACACACACACACACACACACACACACACACAGCCGCTGACAGGTCCCCATACAGTTATATTCAATGTGACAGCTATTTACAGATGTATGGGGCTAGGCTTCGGCTATGGTGATTTAGAGCGGCTATTGTATTTCCATTACTCAATTTATCGGGAGTTTAATATCAATCATAAAAGATAAAGGGAGGAAAAAAATGAAACCGGGGGCCGAGGAAAATGGGTCACCTGGGTGCTCTTACTTCTGTCTGGCTGGGGGGACGGATATGGATATCTGTCCAACTCTGCTAGTGCTCCATGCTCTAAAGCGGCAGGTGTGTGAGTGTCTGTGTGTCCCTCTCTAAGCTAATGGAGTCCTAGTGTGGTTTATGGCGCCGTCAGAGGGGGCTCTCTATGTGAGTTTGACGACCAGGCCAGACACCAGCAGGGCTGTAGCACACCACGTTCTCTGGCCCTCACACAAAGGTGCAGACTTAGTGCGAGTGCGCTAGGTCAATAATGGCCGACATCCACCAAACAAACTTGGCTGATTTACACAGCGGAGTTGCAATGAGAGATCATTTTTCAGATGTTCTGCGTTCGAGAGAGCTTTAGTCGTACACCTGTTTGAGTCGATATAGTACTATTACTTTGTAACCCACCATGTATTTTGGGTCTAAATTGGCTGGTGTTGGAAAACTGAATGGCTCATCATGCCATAGCACTTACAACCACTTTTAGGGGGGGATTGAATTACAGATTTGGAGAGATAATTTCATTCTTAACTGTCAAAAAAATCACAAGTACACTTAACCATTTGTGAAGAATGAACACCATGGGAGGCTAATTTGGTGCTTTATAAGCTAACTGCTTAGCGCCTATTTAAAATCCATCCCCGCTAACTTTTTAAAATCCTTTTCAACCACTAGCCGTCATACTCATCGCACTTATTTATGCCTCACTAGTTGGGTAAATTCACACACAAACCATGGCGCATTCCGTTGCTCAACTAGCCGACCGTTTTTAGCGAACCAACTAGCTTGGCTACAGGCTGCTCTGCGTCTCTCTGTGTCTGACCTGGAGGGACCCCGGAGGAGATGGTGGAGGAGGACAGCTGCCCCTGGCCCTTGGAGGTCATGCCCGCCACCTCGATGGTGTAGGTGGTGAGCGCCGTCAGGCCGGTGACCCGGTAGTCCAGGGTCACGTTGGGCAGGTAGTGGGTCACCCTGGTGTTGGTGCGGTTAAACTCCTCCCAGGAGATCCGGTAGCCTAGACCGGAGGAAAGAAAGGCGACGCAGAGGAGAATAAAAGGAGCAGGAGAGGTTAATGAGGCGAAAGAACATGAGTGGAAGAAGAAGAATAAAAAAATGCACCGCGGGTGGAATAACTAGCTCACAGATTTTATTGATTAGCGTAGCGCTTCGCCAGCTAGCGTGCTTCAGGGTTGCGCTCACAAAATATGAAATTGACTTCATTAAAAGCCGAATGAAACTAATTAAATCAGGCTGTGATTACGCCCCTGACGCCGGCGCATACAAACCACTCGTTACCTCAAAGTTAATTTTCTCCAACAGCAATTTATAGATTGTGGTCCCCTCAGCTACGACCACAGTATTGTTCAGAGGCAACTGCTCCTCAACAGTCTAATAACGAGGTACACCTTGAAACTTTATGTCTCGTGCAGTCTTTTACGATTATTAGTATCATTATGACGATACACAAGACTCATATATTACCTACAAGAGATACAAGAAGCAACTCAAGAACTCTAGAGATGTATCAATAGGCCTACTCTGAACTGTACAAAACAATGTGTGGAGGAAGCTAGGAGGAAGCTAGGCGGCGGGGCGCACACTGCGGTCTTTCTCACTCGTCTCAGTGAAGTAATTCCAAGCTCTCAACCACCTCAAGTTCTTGAGTGAGACACCTAAGCCCTTAACCACTGCTTAACGACATGTATCCCTATTCACTGTGAACGCATGAGTCCCTTTGGATGAAAGGCTAGACTGAACGTCGTAATAGCCAACAGCTAGTCTGGCGTGGAGTGCTAGATTTATTAGATAAAGTACTAGATCAGCTGTTGCACTGTCCTCTTCATCGTTAGTGGGGGGGGGGGGGGGGGGGGACCCTGTTCTTTCTTGTCAGCCTCACCCACCCCTCAATCCTTACCCGTCCTCAAGGGGGGCAGCAGGGTGCGTATAAATCTCTGTCAGACAGGACAGGGCAGGACGGGACCGGACAGGACGGGACGTACCAGTGAGCACGCCGTTCTTCTCGCCAGGCTCCCTCCAGCTGACCTTGAGCGACGTGTCCAGGATCTCGGTGAAGCTCAGGTGACCCACGGCGCCGGGCGCTGAGCGGGAAAAACACAGAGAGAGAGAGAGAGAGAAAGGGCGGGCGGTTATGGAAGCCGGTTGAGCAGCGGTGCCTCGTCTGCCGTCCCCTCAACAACGTAAAGACCTCAGTCGGTGGGAGAAGGGTCCTAGTGTCTTTGAACAAACGCTGACGATGCTGTTCAAGAACGCAGCCCAAAAAAGGGAAATGTGGGCTTTTACTTTGAAATGACAAAAATGTGGGGGTAGTGTATGGCGTGGGGGAGGGGGGGTGACGATGAGATGGCTATTAGTGTCTCGTAAGGCTAAACCGATAATCTGTGGGAGGACGTGCTCCAATTACAGCTGATCCCCAGTCGAAGAGGAGAGTCAAGATGGCGGCTTAATTTGCACTTCTGTACAACTAGGTTCCGCATGAATAATGGATCCGGCCCTGTGGACCTGTTAGTGTCGTCGTCCTCCCCCCCCCCCCCTCCCCCCCCCCCCCCCCCCCTCACCCCTATCCTTCGACAGCCCCACCGCCGCCAGGAGAGGGTGATCTCAGATAGAGAGGGAGAGAGAAAGAGAGGAAGAGAGAAGGTGATGAAGAAGAGAGAGGAGAGGAGAGTGGAAGAGGTAAAGTGAGGATGAAGGGAGAGACAGAGAGACGAGAGGAAGTGACAAGGTTAGGGAGAACAGAGAAAGGAGAAAAGAAGGGAGAAAATGAAGAATAAGAAGAGAGAGACGGAGAGGGGGATAGCATGGCTGCTGGCGGGAGGGATTAGAAGACGCATAGAAGATGAGAGGAAAACTGAGATATAGAGAGAGGGATGTAACTGAGCGCTAGATAGAGGGGGGGGGGAGTGGAGTTGAGTGAGGACAGAGAGATAAGATAGGAGAGAAGCTGAGGGGAAAAAGCAAATGCTTGGCCCCTACAGACGAGAGATTGGGGAGAATGTGAGACTGTGTGCAGGAGGGAAAAAGTATCAATGATGAATGAAAAATAATTATGGGGGGGAAGGAAGGTGAGGGAGAAATGAGAAATAGCAGACGGTAAGGGACAAGACTGGGAGTGTGAGTGGAGGCAGGGAGAGAAAGAGAGAGGGATGAAACAGAGAGAGAGAGAGAGAGAGAGAGAGAGAGAGAGAGAGAGAGAGAGAGAGAGAGAGAGAGAGAGAGAGAGAGAGAGAGAGAGAGAGAGAGAGAGGTAAAAAGATGGAGAGAAAGCAAGAGAGAGAGAGAGAGAGAAAGACACTTAGAGCTAGAGCGAGACTCACTGTCCTCGTGTGTCCTGAGGTGCTGGGGCTTGCTGTGGGGGCCGTCCCCGGGCGTGGTGAAGCACAGCACTGATGTGTAGTAGTCTGTGAACTTCTTCAGGCCCGAGACATAGCCCACGTGGATGCTGTCCTGGAAGTTGGGTCGCACAGTTACCATGGCAACCACATCCTCGTGCCCCGGCTCCCAGGCCAGCAACTAGGACCAGGAATGTAAAATGAGATAAAAAAAAAAGGTTAAGAGAAAATACGAATTAATATATGCATGAACATCTTGCACGGTGTAAGAGCGTCGGAAGCTATTCATTTTGCATCCGCAAAACAAGGCAACTGTTTTCGTCTGTCTGTCTGTCTGTCTGTCTGTCTGTCTGTCTGTCTGTCTGTCTGTCTGTCTGTCTGTCTGTCTGTCTGTCTGTCTGCTACAATGCCGGAGCCACTCTGGGGAGCTGTTTGGGGGTAAGGGGAGAGAGAGGGGGATGGCGGGGTAGCGAGGGGGGGGGGGGCTGGGGCTGAAAGAGCAGCTGAGGCCAGTGGAGCGTCGGGCCGTGTTCCCGGACCCCCAGAGTGTGCAAGTGGAAGTGAAAGCCGTGAGTTACGAGCTCGGATTGACCAATTAGCTGGCCACCGTAATGAGTCCCCAGTGTATGGGTTTGTGTGTGTGTGTGTGTGTGTGTCGGGGGGGGGGGGGGGGGGGGGGGGGGGGGAATGTAGTGGGTGGAGGACTCGCCCTTGGAGGGCCCAGGGAGAATGGCAGGAAGTGACGGGGGGGGGGGGGGGGTGCTGGGTGTTAGGACTTGGGACTGAGATGCGGAATGTCAGCTGGACGGCTGCCCGTTCTCCTCTCCATCCTCCGACTCCCTCTCCCTTTTGACCCACCTCTCCTCTCCTCTCTATCCTCCCACTCTGTCTCTCCTGTTACCCGTCTCTCCTCTCGCCAGCCCCCTCTAGTCCAACGTTCACCTCCCGTCCTATACATCCGCTCAATACGGGCAGTTCCTCCCTCACTCCTCCCTCATGCTTTATGTGTGAACCGTCAACTCCCTCTCTCTCTCTCTCCCCCTCCCTTCCTCCCTCCCTCCCTTCCTCCATCTCTCTCTCTCTCTCTCTCTCCCCCCCACCCTCCCCCACTCCCTCTAAGGTGGGCCGCTGTCCAAGCGGCCAGTCTGACGTGCCAAAGAGAGACACATGACATCCAAATGACCATGAAGGCCCGCCGAAGACGTTCATCATCAGAGCAGGCGTGCCTTGCGACCCAACGTCCTCCCCCCCCCCCGCCCCCCCCCCCCACCCCCCGCCGGAGGCTTGTGTGCTCCTGTCCCGACGCGGAGACGCGTGATGCTTCACGCCAGACGCTGACAGCACTGTCACTGTACCAGAGGACGGCTGAGTGATAGGGGGGAGAGAGTGTGACCGTGTTCTTTGGCTGTGTGTGTGTTTGTTTGTTCTGTTTGTGTTCTGTGTCTGTGCGTGTGTGTGTGTTCTGTGTGTGTGTGTCTCCGTTCTGTGTGTGTGGGCGTGTGTTTGTAGGTGTGTCAGTGTGTGTGTTTGTGTGTCTGTGTGTTCTGTGTTTTGTGTCAGTGTGTGTGTGTGTGTGTTTGCGGGTGCATGCGCATGTGTAGGTGTGTCTGAGTGAGTGTCTCCTGTGCGTGTGCGTGAGTGTGTGCGCGTGTGTGTGTGCGGTGCCACGGTTCACCTTGTAGCCCTGGTTAATGCCGTTGATGAACTGAGGGTTGGGCGCCGTCCAGGTGAAGCGGATCGTGGTGGAGTTCCCCGCCTCCGCCTGCACGTTGCCGGGGGCGATGGTGGGAACTGAGAAGGGAGGGAGGGGAGGGGGTGGGGGGAGGACACGGAAGGACAGAGAACAAAGGGGGAGAGGGTCATATTAAAGAAGGCGAGCAGGACAGAGGAGGTGCCAGGGCGCCTCCGGCCGCCCGCCTCTACTTCTGATGTCTGAATCGATGGTGCCACGGGTCAGGGCCAGCGCTGCCTTCACCCCGGGTGGTTCTGATGACTTCCCCCCTCCCTCTCCCCGCCTTCCTCTCACCACCCGCCACCCTCCGCTCTCCCCCAGACCGGCGGACAATTATGTGCCTGTGGCCGGACTTTCTCTCGGAGGCCGCCTGTGGATTTTAAGAAGGTGTCGCCCCGGCTTTATGGACATCACAAAGCCGGGATCGATCGCCGGGCAGGGCAGCTGCCTGGGGCTTTTGACTCAATTTGTTGCACAAGGGCTGGCCGGCTTGTTACGCCTGTGTGTATTTGGAGGTGTGTGTGGGGATGTGTGGAGGTGTGGGTTTGTTCATTCGTGTTGCACCGCACCCTGAATGCGGCCCAATAACAGCCAAGGTCCTGGTCTGTAAAGGAGACAGCCAACAGGCCAGGTGTGCAGAAAGTGACCTTCCTTGAAATTGTTGCAATCGTCTGAATTGTCAAAATGAGTTGTTGTTGTCACTTCGCCCCTTGGATCCCTCATATCGGGTCTTTTCCGTTGCCTTCACAGGTCTGTCAAAACTCCGACCCCTAAACCACAGAGCCGATCAGAAGGATCAGCCACCACCGGTCTGAACCTCACCTCCCTGCAGGGTCCACTCCGTGACCTTGTGGCTGAAGGTGCCCAGCCCGGCGCCATTGTAGGCCGCCACCTCGATCTCGTAGTTGGTCCAGATGATGAGTTCCTCCAGCAGCAGGTTGGTCACGTCGGAGGAGGAGATGTTCATGATCTGGTAGTCACCGGGCAGACCCGTGAGCCGGTACCTAGGGGCAGCACGTGGTCCAGAAGAAGGGCTTTAGAATACAGGGTATGGAAATAGATATATGTTGGGCCAATTGGATTGAGGGTAATGTGTGTGTCTGTGTGTTCTGTGTATGTTTCTGTTCTGGATGTGGGTGTGGGTGTGTTTGTAGGTGTGTCAGAGAGTGTGTTCTGTATGTGTGTCTGTGTGTGGGTTTGTGTTTGGTCTGTGTTTGTGTGAGTGAGTGTTTTCTGCATGTGAAGAAGTGTGCGTGTGTTCTGTGTGTGTGTTGGTGTGGGTATGTTTGTATGTTTGTGTGTTGGGACTATGAAGCTTCTTTCTGACTGGATGGAGCATAAGGGCAGTGCACGCTTGATGCGGTCTGGTTAAACCAGGCCACCCTAGTTGCCCCTTAATGTTTGTGAATTCTTCTAAGTAGCTTTGGATAAAGTCTGCCGAAAGCCTAGACAGTGTGTGAAGCGAGTTGTGCGAGACTTTGCCTTTCCTCATGAAAGAAAAACATGCTAATATTCAGCAAGTTCAATCAAGGACGCAAATTAATATTCAGGAGCATGAAAAACCAACAGACCCAAAATAATCCAGACTAATTTTACCAATAACTCATTAGGTTTCAATTCTAAGAGGATAGACTTAAAAAAAAAACTAAAAACTAAATAACAAGGAGATTAAAAAAATAAACTCAGTGAGACTGCAACCTCAGCAATTATCCTCCCCTAATTGTCCTACAGCAAGATGCTGAACCCTTTTCTCTCACTGGGTTTTGTCCTTGAGAGAGGAAAGAGCAATCGATAGATTTAACAGATAACATACAACAGGCTATAACACATTTTGCCATGCTGAGGTCTTTACTTTTTTCCTCTTTCATTTTAGGCAAAAGCCAACCTCACAAAGTCAACCCTGATCAATCAAGCCATTTGCCAGAGCACACACGGTTCCACGGAAAGCCGTTTCGCGCGGAGGCTGCAGTTTACCAGTGCTGCAGCAGGGGGGAGACAAAGCACTAGCGCAAGACACAGATTACGGAGAAGAACAGAATGAACGCATCTCGGTTGGACTGTGAAAAACAGAACACCTACTGTTTCATTTGGCTGCAATAAATATCATGCCCAACAAAACATCAAACTAATTACATATCTGAAGCATTTATAGTCAGCAGCGCAGGGTCAATCTTTCCTAAATTCATTACGTTTCTGATTTGATTTAAATGTAATTCCCCTTGATGGATTAAGGGATATGGAGCCCAGCAGAAGTGGGGGGAGCGTTTAGAGCAGCATGGGGCCGTTCATTACTTTGTACCCGAGGACAGGGTTCAAATCAGTAAAATCATGCGCTAAACAACAGGCACAAAAATCCCAAACAGAAACGCACAAAGCTAACAAAACACATGCAATTCCAGGCACATTTCCGTGTTGAGAGTCACCTGGCCTATATAATCACACACTGCCACTCGCCTCAGTGAATACCATGTGTGGGTGCCACAAATCACATGGTAACACATGCTGCTGCATGCGATGCTGTGGTGTCCACTTGACTGGAATACATTTATTGATGACACACCTAGGCATTTTCCAGTGACAATTGTGAGAAGAATTCAAGTATCCGTATGTGTACATCTGTGTCCCTCTGTGCACACGTTTGTGTGTATGTGTGTTTGTTTGTGTGACAGTGCGTGTGCTTGCTTGTTTGTGTGCGTGCGTGTGTGTATGTGAACACATGCGTTTGTGTGTATGTGTGTTTTTTTTGTGTGTCTCTGCGTGTGCGTGTTTGTGTGCGTGTTTGTGTATCTGCACATGTGTTTGTGTGTCTGTGCCTGTGCTTATTTGTTGCATGCATGGGTGTGCGTGTGTGTGCCTGTGCACGTGTCTGTGTGTGTGAGTGCGTGCATGTGTGTGTGTGTGTGTGTGTGTGTTACCGGATGCTGTAGCCCTTCAGCATGCCGTTCTGGTGGCTCTCCGGGGGCGGCTGCCACTGGACCATGATGGACTGGTTGGTGCGGCCGCTGGCGATGACGTTCTGGGGCGGGGCACTCGGGGGCTCCTCTGGAAGGGACTCACTGCACACACACAAACACACGCACACACACACACAAACACACGCACACGACACACACACACGCACGCACACACACACACACACACAGAGACACACACAACCACACACAGAGACACACATAGCCACGCACACCGACACCGACACCGACACATTCACACACGCACACACACACACACACACACACACACACACACACGCACGCACACACACACACACACACACAACCACACACAGAGACACACACAACCACACACAGAGACACACATAGCCACACACATACACACACACATACACATAGAGACAGACACACACAAACACGCACACACAGACACACACAGCACCATCACACCAACAGAGACACACACAGAGACAATCACACACACACACACACACACACACAACCACACACAGACAGAAGACAGGGTAAGTATTTCTGAGAAAATACATTCATTTTGTGGTTAACAAACAAAGTGTTTGAAGTAAACCCCAAGGCTTCCCAGAACCTCGGCAGCCTCAGGAGTTTGGTGATAAACCGCGGCGGTGAGGTTATTCTCTTGGTATATTTAGTCTGCGAGCTCTCGTTGTTCTTCTTCACTATGTGGGATCCTCTCTCTCCCGCCCCGTCCTCCCCGACGCCCTCCGTTTGAAGCGTTCCTCGTCGCGGCAATACCTTTTGTCTTCTGATAATGCACTCAAAACGCCTGTCTTTTGATAAAAGCATTCCGGTCGCACGTCCAAAGCACTCAATCACTATTGCGGCACTCAGGAAATAAGCTAACCGACAGCGAGGAAAAAAATTATATATCTAAAGGATGCTAAATCAATTTCGCGGCTACTAAAATCTATATCTTTATCCGCACAACAGACACACAGAAAGGACAAATCCACAGCTTCGAGGGGGGGGGGGGGGGGGGGGGGGGTGGAGGAAGCGGCGAGCACGAGAGATCAATACCGGAGATTTAGGATCAAACGCCATCACAAAACGTTCAGCAGCACCCAGCACCCGCTGTCTGGGACGGGAGGGTGGGTGGGTGGGAGGGGGAGTCAAACACCCACCCACCCCCCAGTCCCCCTGTGGCTTCTGACTGGGAGAGCTTAAAGTATGAGGTAGTGTGACAACTTGTAGTAGATGGGGAGTCCATATGTGTGTGTGTGTGTGTGTTTCTGCGTGTGCGTGTGTGTGTGTTTGTTTGTGTAGATGTGTGTGTATGTGTGTAGGTGTGTAAGAGATAGAGGTAATACTGTTCTTGTGAGGCCACCGAAAGGCCAAACCTGATTCACCACGAATGCACGCAAGCAGTCTTACACACACGCACACAAACACGCAAACGGGTGCGCACGCACACACAGACCCCTTCACCTAAAACCTGCCATCTGCTTCGAGGGAGGGAGGTTTGAAGATTGTGGAGGAGTAAGGCTGTATTTTATTTTGTGTGAATGTGTGTTTTCTAGCGAGCTTCTGGAAATCCCCCCTCCACACACACACACACACACACACACACACACACACACACACACACACACACACACACACACACACACACACACACACACACACACACACACACACACACACACACACACACACACAAACACCTGTTTTCTGATAAGCAGACAGACAGAGAGACACCCGGGGCTTGAGAGATCAGCCAAGCTCCTTGTTGTGGAAACAGATTGACTTTCACTCAACCGCGTCACATTCATACTACCCTCTGCTCACACACAAATGATAATCAAACGATACCACTATACACCACTTAACCATTTACATTCACAACACTGTGCACCATTGTCTCATTAAACCAAAGACTAACTCAGGGTAAGTTCTGAGAGGAGACAGTCACTGACTCTAGATGACGTTTTCATTACACCTATGAATATGCAAATGATCCTCTCGAGGTTCAAGGTGAGACACCTAAAAGCAGCTCGTGGGAAGCGATTGAATCACATGGGAATGAATCATGTTTTGTTTGCTACGGTGTAGTAAGTAAAGTTGTACGACGGAGTAGGATCTGATTACGGCTGCTAATCATAGCACGGGCGGTCGGCGCGGCGGCAGGAATACCTTAAGACCTTAAGCTTAACAGATACTCTCATTTGATGTGTCCCAAGGCAAGGAGCGGAGAGGGAGGAGAATTACTCCAGATTAAAAGGCGGCGCCGCCAATCCAGCAAAGCGATGATGAATGAATGTTATGGGACAGCTATGGCGGGGTGAGGTGTGAATCAGAGTGTGTGTGTGTGTGTGTGTGGATAATGACGCTGTGGCGTCTCCGTATGGACTTTTAGGAACCATGATGGCCACCAAGATACCACCCCTCCACACCTCTCTTACGCACTTACTGCATGTTGTACGTCCTGGCAATTAATGTACTCACTTATTATAATAAACGTAGCAATAGTACTTAGCATTGTGTAGAATCCTCGCTAGCTTTGTTGTATACAGGGAATGGGTTAACCAAACCACTGTAAGTGCTTGGCACTTGGTTCTATGAACATCCTTACTGCTGATGAACATCCTGCTAGCTAGGAAGAAGCCATGACGTCCGCCAAACGGATAAGAGAGGGCGTGTGTGCAGGGGCGTAGCCAGGTTATTATTACTGTGGTGGCCAGCTCAGGCCAGTCTTATATTTGGGGTGGCACTTGGTTGTCTACGTTTATTCATAACGTCAAAATATGACACTTTGAATAAGAATAAAAAGTCAAAGTTAGATCAAACTTATAACATATTTCATTTTAGACCGTTTCCGTTCAAGATTTTTTCATACACCGGGGGGCCAGTGGGGGTGCCAACCTCTGCCCCCATGTGGCTACGCCCCTGTGTGTGTGTGTGTGTGTGTGTGGTGACCTTACCGGTCTGTCTCCTTGCTGAACTGGCCCTTCCCCACGTCGTTGACGGCGCACAGGCGGAACTGGTAGGAGCGCGCCGGGATGAGCCCGCTCACCGTCACCGCACTGGACTCGGGTTCGATGTTGGCCAGCAGGATGGCCCACGGAGCATCTGGTGGAGGGGGGGGGGGGGGGTAGAGAGAGAGGGAGGCACAGAGAGAGAGAGAGCAAGATAACAGTTATACAGGGATACCGCAATAACGCCCGAACGAACCCCGACCTATGACACACGCGTCGGGCCGCACATTTATGCACCTCTTCAAACGAAGGCCGAGCTGCTGTGCGTCGTACACAACAGTTTGATTGGTAATGTTACAATGGCAGATTTGTGATGGCAGGGGGAGGTCCGAGGCAGGAAGGCGTGCGGGCCTCAGACTCTGGCGACCTCTAGATTGTTCCAACTTCAGAGGTGTTTCAAGCCCCCGATAGCATTTCACACAAAACACATCACATCACCCCTGTCTCCCCCCCACCCTGTTGGTTCACAATTTTAAACCAACGTCTATTCTGCACTGTTGCTACCGCCGCTGCCGGCCTGAAGCCTGGGCAACGATGGCTTCCCCCATTCCGTGTAACATTATATATTGAAGGGTTAGGTTAATCAGAAGGAGAGGGGAACAAACAGAGAGAGAGAGAGAGAGAGAGAGAGAGAGAGAGAGAGAGAGAGAGAGAGAGAGAGAGAGAGAGAGAGAGAGAAAAAGAGAGAGAGAGAGAGAGAGAGAAAAAGAGAGAGAGAGAAAAAGAGAGAGAGAGAGAGAGAGAGAGAGAGAGAGAGAGAGAGAGAGAGAGAGAGAGAGAGAGAGAGAGAGAGAGAGAGAGAGAGAGAGAGAGAGAGAGAGAGAGAGAGAGAGAGAGAGAGAGAAAAAGTGAGAGAGGGAAAGAGAGACGGGGCGGGGGCGAGAGAGAGATGAGGGGGGGGGGAACACACTTGTCTGAGCGATGTTGAATGTTCTTACATTCTCGACGGTTCAGTGCTTATGATTTCTCTGTCTACATTTACACTCGTTTAGTATTCAACAAGCACTTTGAGGGTGTCGGATAATTGCGTTCTCTTCTTTGAAACGTTTCTCGTCTTGTTAGCAGAAAAAAGGTCTGAGGGTAACTTCATGACTTACAAGATCATTCGGTCGGGTACCGGAGCAGTGCGTTGCCATGGATCAGCGATAGATTTTTAATAAATTGAAAAGACGTAGAATATAGTAGAGAGGCTATTAAATATTAGAGAGATTAGAGATGTCAGAGATCTAACGTCCTACAGCAAACAGTTCCCCAGCACAGGGCAACAGAACGTCTTCCAAAAAGATAAACACAAGCAGAGTTATTGGTTCAATTAGCCCCTTTGAAATCTAACACCCTGATTGGCAGGAACATAATACAAAGGATCACCGTTCTCTTCATACGTGAGCGGCTAAAAAAAGAGAAATCCCAAAAAAACAAAGATGGCCCCCGCTGAATCCCACATGGTGAGTTCAAGGGCAGCCGAAGTTCAGGTCATGAATACACAACGGTCTAAAAAACAAACTATCACCCCGGCGAAGAGGCAGCAGACCCCAGCGCACGGAGGGCAGGAGCTGCAGGTGAGACGGGCCTTCTGCCTGGGGGACTTACTGTTCTCCGACACCTCCAGGATGTAGCGGATCAGGGGGCTGTTGCCGTCAAAGGGCTTGGCCCAGGTCAGGTTGATGGCCCTCTTCTCCACCGTGCTCAGCACCGCCACCGGGTTTTCTGGGGCGTGAGGGAGCTGCCTGGGAAGGGCACGAAGCAAGGGGGGAGCAAGGGGGTGCAGGAAGGAAGGAGGGAGGGAGGGGGGAGTGGAGAGGGAAATAAAGAAATATGAATATTTAAAAGCGAAAAACAAACAGCAGAGACAACAAAAGCTGCGTCCTCGGGCTTCTCTGGGTCTGTTACTGATGACTGCATTTATTTGATTCTGTTGTTTTTTTTGCAGGGATTTGCAATTCTCTAAATGCCTCCCCCCCCCCCCAACATACACGCACACACACACCCCAGTCTGTCTTATACCTTCATTCTTTCTTTTTACTTTATTTACTTTCACTCTTTCTTTCTTTTTATTTAATTTCTTACTTTCTCAACTTTTTTTTTGCAAGCAAAAGAAAGAAGAGCGATCAATTGGCAATATTGCGATCAATTGGAAATATTGCGAACAAAGACAGACGGCAGTACAATAAGGCCGCTTGTCAAGATTGAGTCCCGGATAACTCTCCCTTGGGGGTGGCGTGGGGGGATGCATGGTTTGCGAGGCACTGATGGAAAGGTATAAAAACCTGCATCTTTCTTTGCTTCTTATTATGGAGTGCCAGTGAAACACAAAGCCAACACGACGATCATTAAGTCGCTGAGTCGTAAATTCAGATATACAGATACGCAGAGAAGCCGGCGGGCACGGGAGAGATGAACAGGCAGATTCAGGGCCACCCTGATAGAACACACGGCAGTCAGGGAGCCAGATGGACCCCAGATAGGCAGTGGACTGGACCAGACCACACCGGACCTGATCTGAGAAACAAGGGAATCTGATTTCGCAATCTCGTGTGTACCTACCGATTTGTTCTGTGCGTATGTGCTTGAAGAACAGCAGTTAACACACACACACTTCTGCGCTCTAACACACACAT
>NC_044065.1:15161417-15198917 GCF_902167405.1 Gadus morhua
TAAAGAAAAAAGGAATTTGTATCAGCCTTGTACTTTTGCACGCCTTGTTATTTGGCCCTTCACTCTCACCAAACCGTCGTTGGGAAACAACAGCAGCAAACAGAAGACAACCCTGAAGTCCATCGCTGCGCGTCCTCCGTCAAGCAGAACGCGCTCATGTGATCCCTGCAAAACGCATGCGAGACTTCCCTGTGTCGTCTCTTCGGTGCCTGACCTTTTCCCCCCTGCACACATGTGTGTGTTTGAACCGTTTCCCCCCACGCCGACCCTCAAACCACCCATGTCTCTCTGCCTTGCTGCACAACAGCCCACCAGCCATTCCCTGTCCATCTGCACCACCACTCTCCACCCAGCCACCGCCTCTCTGGCCTGCTGCTTCACCAGCCTCCATCCTTCAACCCCCTCTCTGCCTTGCTGCACCCCCCAACCCCCACCTCCCCACTGCCTCTCTGCCCTTCTGCACCACCGCGTTCCACCCACCCCGTCTCCGTCCGCACTATCCCCCTCCCCCAGCCACACCCCGCCCTGTCCCGCTGGACCCCCCGTCCTCGTCCTCATCCGCCCGACCCGCTCCGTCCGCGCCACCTACCCCAGACGACCAGGACGGCGGCGGCCTCGTCGATGCCCCGGGAGTTGCTGGCCATGCAGGTGTAGGCGCCGGCGTCGGAGATGTGGGACGGAGAGATGAGCAGGCTGCCCGACTCCAGCAGGGTGAACCTGGGCAGCTGCACCGAACCACTGGCCAGGACCCTCTCGCCTAAGAGAGAGAGGGAGGGAGAGAGAGAGAGAGAGAGAGAGAGAGAGAGAGAGAGAGAGAGAGAGAGAGAGAGAGAGAGAGAGAGAGAGAGAGAGAGAGAGAGAGAGAGAGAGAGAGAGAGAGAGAGAGAGAGAGAGAGAGAGAGAGAGAGGAGAGAGAGAGAGAGAGAGAGAGAGAGAGAGAGAGAGAGAGAGAGAGAGAGAGAGAGAGAGAGAGAGAGAGAGAGAGAGTGAGAGAGAGAGATTCAATGTGTGTATTTGTCTATGTCTGTTTGGCTAGCTGCGTGTGTGTGTATGTACACGGACCTTAGCTTGTGTGTGTACGTATGAGCGCTAGGGACTGTGTCAGGGTGTGTGCCTGAATGTGTGTGTGTGTGTGTTTAAGTGAGAGGCGGCGCGTGCCTGTTTTATGAAATAACACAGCCAAATGAGGACACAGAGTAGCATTAGTGTTTACTTGAGCCGCTAATGGGAAAGTTCTAATAAAAACTCCATATGCAGATTGGGGCAACTGACAGAGCAGCACAGAAGGAGATTAAACCGCACGCCTTGAATCAAAAGGCTTAATACAATAAGCTGCAAAACTATAGAATGCACTGCGCATAATACATCACACAAACTCCTAATCCACAAAACGAATGTATTGCTCTGTTTCTCTGTTTGTGTTTGTGTGTGTGTTTGTGTGAGGTGTTAGAGCATGTTTGCTTGAGGGTGTGTGTTTATGTGTGTGTGTGTGTGTGTGTAAGAGAGAGAGAGAAAGTGTATGAGTCTGTGTATGCGTGTGTATGTGTGTGCATGTGATTGTGTGTGCGCATGTATCGAGCGTGGCTGAGTGGTGAGTGTTATTGTGTTTATGTGTATGTGTCTGTGTGTACGCACATGCGCGTGTGTGTGTGTGTGTGTGTGTGTGTGTGTGTGTGTGTGTGTGTGTGTGTGTGTGTGTGTGTGTGTGTGTGTGTGTGTGTGTGTTTAAAGGTTTATGTGTGTGGGTGCACCGACCTTTCTGCCAGGTGATAGCAGGTCTGGGGGCTCCGGAGGTCTCGCAGTGCAGGATCACAGACATCCCATCAATCACCGTGCTGTCAGAGGGTCCGGTTGTAATGTTGGGAGCAATACCTGGACACACACACACACACACACACACACACACACACACACACACACACACACACACACACACACACACACACACACACACACACACACACACACGTGCACATAAACAGATATACACACAGACACGCATGGACAGACACACAAACACACGCACAAACATAGAAACACACATACACACACGCAGAGACACACACATACAAAACACACACACACACACACACACAAACACACACACAGCGACAGAAACACACAATCAGTAAACAAATGAAAGCAGTCATAACCAAACAATTGAGTGCGTGGTCAGTCTGAGGGGGCTGAGTTCAAGTTGTTTAGCAGAAGCCCGGAGGAAACTCAAATGCGTGCGTTGTCCGTGGCAACCTGCCGGACCACCATTCAGCCCATGCTTTATCCCGTTAAACTCTGCAGGAGGGGACAGCCGTCACCTCCACGCCCTAACCCTTAGCAGCCTCACTATTATGATAGAGTATATCCTTGTGTGTGTGTGTGTGTGTGTGTGTGTGTATGGCATGTCTGTGTGTGTGTGTGTGCAGGTAGTTTGGATCTATGTGGAGAGGCATCTGGGATAAAGAAAAAATAGAGAACTCGGAAGAAGGAGAGGATGATAGAAAGATGATGATAGAAAGAGAAGGAGATGATAATAAAAAGAAAACTAAAATCCCTGCTCGTGAAATGGGAAAATGTGATCCCATTATGGGATGGCAATGAGTTCTATCACTCAAATAGGAATGAAGGACGTACAGGTGTGTGTGTGTGTGTGTGTGTGTGTGTGTGTGTGTGTGTGTGTGTGTGTGTGTGTGTGTGTGTGTGTGTGTGAGAGTGTGTGTGTGGGGGTTGGGGGGGGGGGGGAGAGGGTGGAGAAGGGAGAGTGTAGTAGAGAGAGATGAATAGTTGGAGGAAAGGTAGAAGATGAGATGGAATCCAAGAGAGAGATAGAGAGACAGAGAGACGGAGAGAGATGGAAAGCAAGGCAGCAGGAGAGGGGCACAGAGGTCGAGAGACAGGGGTTGAGCAAGAAGAGAGACTAGATACAAGATAGAGAGTAGGAAAGAGAGAGAGAGAGTCACAAAATGCCTACGCGTGAACAATGATGTAACCCTTAACCCTCATAGGGTGTTCGTTTTTTTGTTACACAGGAGGTGCTGCTGGGTCTGGTGGACCCATTGCATTTTAGGCCTTTTAATTCAACATAATCAAACTTTTTTAAAAATACTCACCAAATGGTTACTTCAACCCAATTGCAAGTAATATAAACAACACATATGTTAAATTTGTTCACTTTACCTTTGTTAAATCCCATTTATGAATAGAGGTGCCACTCGTTTTTGTTTATTTTCGTATTAGCATGTAGCAAAATAAGGAAATGCATCATAAAACAGGCATAACTGGGAAATTATCAACATCATTAGAAATTGAAACATACTCAATAACATCTGTCTGAACAACACATTAAAGCCTTAGAACACAGCCATTATACGTATATCAGTATATATACCACACATGAGGGGCAGAGTCTCACTGTGTGTGTATTGCATATGTATTTTTTGCACTGGTTGCATGTATATTGTGTTTTATATTATTATGTATTATGTATATTGTGTATTTGTCTTTTACGTTTCGGAGCTGGCTAATGCTGATCCTCCTCTTCAAACTCATTGTCAGACTCTGAATTTTCAGAAATGTTATCCTCACTTTCTGAAACTGTTTCCTCTGCGTCACCATCAAAACCCTCTGTCTCTTCAAATATCAACTGTAAGGCAGTCGGCTTACAGCTGATCAAGATTGAGAATCGCTTTGCAATCTTGATCAGTTGTGGTATGGAACCACGCTGACAGAGATTTTTTATAATGTCAGATCCCCAAGCTTGGTTCCCGCAAGACAGAGGGTGAAATGTGTGGGAATATGGGTGTAAATAGTGTTGGGTGCTCCAATGTTGCAACGTTGTGCGGGAACAGTGGGTGCACACTGTGGGTGCTCACACCAAGGGCCCATTCACCTGCTTTACTTGCTCCTCTCTCTCACACACACACACACACACACACACACACACACACACACACACACACACACACACACACACACACACACACACACACACACACACACACACACACACACACACACACACACACACAGGAGAAAGGGAAAATGAGGGTGCACAGAACCTCTGATTTCCACACTTAAACTAGCTCCGGGTCCACTGGACCCGAACACCCTGTGTGTAATATAAATGTGATGGGGGGGTATACAGGGGGGGGTCCTTGAAAATGTTTGCTGATTCATGTTCCTCACAGAAAATGAGCCAAAGCCAAGGAATCTTAGTTCAAAAAAATAATTATTTGTATCACTTTTATAAAGCTAAAAACTGAAAACGGGTCCCACAGACCCGAACACCTTATGAGGGTTAATGAAAATAAGTCTTTGATCGCGTTGATTAAAAGTGAATTCAATTAAATAAATCAGATATTTATATAAATGGAGGATACCAAGACATTTCTCATGCAATATGAAAAATAATTACTCTCTGAAATATGACCAAAAAATGTTGTTTTCTGTTGATTAGCAACTATAGACATTTTCTTGATTATATCAAAGACAATAAGGCACAATTTATTTCAAACAAGCATAAAACATCACAAAAACAACAACACGTTTCGCTCACAACACGGTAATTGCAGTGGTGCTCTTTCATGCAGAGATGCCACAGGCTTGTTTCAAAGCAAAAACTAAGGACATTTCTATTCGGTTATCCGGCAGACACTTTCATCCAGAGATGACTGCAATGACGCTCAGATCAGTCAAGGCAGGTAATTGGGTCCATCCTCCTGTCACATGCCTGTATTTTCTCGGAGTGTTGTGTTTTACAATTGGGTCGATTTTCCAGTCACGTGCCTGTATTGTCTCAGTGTTATGTCTTACACATTGCTGCTCCTATCAAGTCTCTCGTGTTAAGGAGGTGCCGCAAACACCCTCCCCCCCGCCCGTTGAAATGTTTCCGTTTGGGACTCCAAAAGGGTTGGTAAGCATTTCTATGCTATTTTTGACAAAAACATATAAGGCTGTTAAACGGGGTAAATTATGTAAAACACAATGGGCCCTATTGACATCCGGCGCAATTGACTTTCTACACTGACGCATGGGTCGTTTCTAGTTTGCAACTGGCACAGAGCGTTTTTTTTTCCTCCACCGAAATGTATATTAACGGGGGGACACATGCATATTAGGAACACAAGTCGATAACGATAATGCATAAAATACTGGTAAGTAACGATGTTTGTTAATGTATTGGGTATATCATTAAATAGAACACCAGTTACCGCATATCATGTGTGTGTTAAGTTTTATTTGTCGAAATGTATTTGAGGACTCAATATTTCTGAAGTTGTGGAAGAAAACGCTATTCCATGTGTGAATTAGGCCATATTATTTGGGCATAAACTGAGCCATTTGAAGTTTGAAATTCATGTGGTTATGCATCTGTCTCATCGGGGACTGCAAACGTCAAAATATCAACTTGTCAGATTCAAATGCGCTCATGGCTCTTAAAGGGGATGGGAGATGGCACTCTCATTGGTTTATTGCACGTTACGCCCAAACCACACCTACGGGTAAATTAGACTACCCGTACTTCAGACCAACCCTTTTTAAATTTGCGCCGTGTGCCGGTAAAATAGCAACATAGCAATAGAACCACCCACCAAGCTACCTGCGCTTGGCGCTTCTCACTTGCGTTTCAGACCGTTAAATTAGGGCCCAATGAGTCTACTATATTCAACTCTAAACATTTTGTCACAGTGGTGGTTTTCCATTGGCTGCTCACCCTGGCAAAAAGCGAGCAAGACGTAGTTTTGGATCAAGTCTGACCACGCCCATCTCACCTGCTCCTATGGAACCCAATGGGTCGGTTTCTTCTAAAGGTTTGTGGCTGTCATGAATGGGTTCCCATTTGTTTTACTCAAGGAGGGAGTTCCCCTGCTAAAATGGAAGGTTAACTAACCCCCCATTTAAACTTAAAGAAGAAGAGGAAGAAGAAGAAGAAGAAGAAGAAGAAGAAGAAGAAGAAGAAGCAGAAGGAGAAGAAGAAGAAGAAGAAGAAGAAGAAGAAGAAGAAGAAGAAGAAGAAGAAGAAGAAGAAGAAGAAGAAGAAGAAGAAGACGAAGACGAAGACGGAGCGAACATGGACTCACTGGTCACGGCCAGGTAGGTGTTGGTCTGGACCTCTCCGGCCGGGTTCCTGGCGAAGCACTGGAACATGCCGGTGTCGTCGGGCAGGAGGCCGTTGACCTGCAGGCTCCCGCCCGCCAGAACCCGGTACCTGGGCATCTTCACCGGGCTGATGGGCACCGCGTCCTTGTACCACACCATGTCTGGAGACGGCACTCCTGAAGAACACAGAGCAGAGCTGTGTCCATCTCTCTGTCCATCTATCGATATGTCTGTTTATTATTGTCCGTGTGTCTCTCATCTCTCTGTCTGTGAGTCTGTCTGTGTCTCTCATCTCTCTGTCTGTGTGTCTCTCATCCCTCTGTCTGTGTGTCTCTCATCTCTCTGTCTGTGAGTCTGTCTGTGTCTCTCATCTCTCTGTCTGTGTGTCTCTCATCCCTCTGTCTGTGTGTCTCTCATCTCTCTGTCTGTGAGTCTGTCTGTGTCTCTCATCTCTCTGTCTGTGTGTCTCTCATCTCTCTCTCTCTCTGTCTATCATCTCTCTGTCTGTATGTCAATAGGTGTTTGCTGATCTATCCGTCTGTCTACCGGCTGTGTGTCTCTATGTACATACTGCATATTGCCATCTATCTATAATAGATAGATAGATGGAAAGAGACTTTAATACCAAAGGAATTGAAGGACAGAGTTACCGTCTAGGCTGTTTTAATATCTATCCATCCAGTTTGTATATTTAATCATTATTTTCTAATCGATATTTTGTCCTGCATTTAAATTTGGCTCATGTAGAACCCCTCCCTTCCACATTAAAGAGATTTTTTCACAGTGATTACACCTGCTCTCTGTTCAACTTACTATGTCGGATGGATTACCCTAATGATTTTCTGGAAATGCTATACTCTCCTCAGCGCGGCTCATTGACCCTGCCCCTATTATATAAACACACACACGCACACGCACACACACACACACACACACACACACACACGAACACACACACACACACAATCCCATAAACAGACAGCCAACACACACACACACACACACACACACTCCCATAAACAGACCCACGCACACACACACGAATAGACACACACACACACACACACACACACACACACACACACACACACACACACACACACACACACACACACACACACACACACACACAAACACAAAAAGACACACACGCAGGCACATTGACACAGTCACTGACACAGAGGCACACACACACACACATGCACACACACGCATACGTAAAAAACCCACATAACGCAGGCCTTACCTCGAGCTTGGCACGGGATGTCAACCACTTTCTCCATCTCGGCGGTGATGTGTCTCTCCGGCTCCTTCACAAACTGCGGAGGCTCTGATTGGTGGATACGGGGCCGCGGAGGGAACGGGCAGGAAGAGACGGGCAGCGTCATATCAGTAACAGGATTACAGTAACACGATGATGCGATCGATGGGCACTCTAATACTCTTTGTATGGATACAAAAAGGCCTGTTTGTACACTGACGATAACATCAGCCGGTGGATAATGCGAAAAGGAAATTGGCATGGGAGGGGATTATTCAGGAGAGTGATAGGAGAGCTATGAGTTTTTCTGACGCAAAGAGGGGGAAGTGACCCATTTTTCTCGTGTTCGGGAATCGAAGTGACGTCCCAAACGTGGGACCGAACACAAAAGAGGCGCAGTTGCTGCCTTGATACACACGGTGCGTTTCGTCCCCACACTCCGCCGTTAATTTGTAAACGGCGACAAACTGTTGTGTCTTTGACGGCGATGCCCTCGAGGTCGGCGACTACGTCTGAGCAGGCTCCCTCATCAAAGACACATGTGAGAACACCTGGTGTTTGAAACACATTCGTCCCTTTGAAAACTTCAAAGACTTTCAGCCACATAAAATAAAAGTGACCGAAGCAATCCTATTCAACTTTTCCCTCACTTCCTCTCCCTTTCTATTTCAAGCCAATGACAACCTTCCCTTTACCTCCTCCTCCCTTCGCCACACATCCTCGGATATGACTTCCGCCGTAGTGCACATCCCAGTGCCCAACAACGTAATGAAAATGCCTCTTAGCCATGAAACGATTCATCAGAGTGTTTTCCTATCTTCTCTTTCCACATTAGCCTGCGAGGTCTGGGATTGCCGCAAATACTTAGCCACTGATATATTACAGAAATACATTAAAGATTACATATATTACAGTAGCGTATCCCCAGTTGGCTTCGTGTGATTGCCAACAAGACATTCAATTTGCGCACATCATTACTACAGTTCAGCAGCTTCACCCTGAGGACCCAGCGGCTGGGCGATTTCACAGCGCCGCCCGAATGCTGTGTCAAATTTTTATTTTGGTCGTCATATATTGTTCAGTGCAAAGTGATGCCATCTGTGCGCTCCAATGAGTGCACTTTGATGACGCTCCACAAAAGTTTTGGGACTGCCTGAGTCAAGTCTGTGTTCCTGTGAACTACGTTATCCCCCCCCCCCGGTATTGTACTGCAAATTAAAACAACTCGGCTCTGTTTTGAAGGCATTTTTTAAATGGTGGCATAATTAAAGGTAATCTGTGGAAGGAAGTCAAAGGAAAACACACAACAGATGCACTTTCTACTCAAAATACCCGCGAGAATGTTAATTGTAAGCATCTCTGGTTCATCATCATTTATTCCGAAGTTTACGTCTGTTTGTCTATTCACGTCATGTTAATGTCATGAGTTACTCTTGCTGGCATAAAGGACGTGACATGTTGATGGTGAAATCCTTGAGTTCAAATGATCTACAGCTTCTGACCGATGGCAGGACTATCATGCATCACTTTTCTATCCGTATGAGTGTGATCATAGAGATTGTGCAAGTGTTAGCCATGACGCAATCCTACGGGACTGTTTAGTAAATTAGTACATGTATCCAACCGGACAGGAAGTGATTTCAGATAAATGTCATTAAGGAACAGCTATGTATGTTGTATGTTGCACGTCCTGCCACTTAATATACAGAATTATTGTGACTCTCAGTGACCACGCCCCCCTCTTCCAATGACCCTGCCCCCATCTCTTTCAGTGACCACGCCCCCACGGCCCTCCCTCCCTACCGAGCACGTGCAGGAAGGCGCCGGAGCTGACGGAGGGCACGCTGCTGCTCCGCAGCGTGGCCTCGCACTCGTAGAATCCCGCGTCGCTCGCCGCCGGGCTCAGCACCGTCAGACGCCGGTTGTAGTCGCTCAGGCCTGAGGTCACCAGCACGCCGTTCCTCCGCCACGAGATGCCCAGTTTGATGAGCGGCCTGTGAGGTGATAGAGCGGGAAACAGTGAGACACGCGCTGGAGGAGCATGGTGCTAGTGTACCGAGGGTTGGGTGTTCGATCCCACTTCGGCCACCGGCGTTGGGTAATATAATTAATAATACATTGATTATACGGCACTATTCATATTAGAAGGTTCAAACTGCTTAACAGATAATAATCGGGTTTATTAATCGTATAATCACCCAAAATACGATGCATGTAAAAACAGCAGTGACACCTCTGAACCAAATAGGATAAAAATATGTCTCAGAAACCATTAGAACCCTAATACATGCAAATTCATGTACGGGTGTTGTTGCAAGTATTCATGCCCAAAGTGAGCCGGTTTTCCTAGGTATTCATGGTATTTACTGTTCTTCTTTTTGGAGGAGGAGAGGTGTGGATACATATTATGCAAAATGAATAAATAAACACATTTAATGCTCTACTTTTCATGACGGTTGAGGAAAAAAGCCACCGAAATGTCATCCCACAGGCTGGGAAAACACTCAAGTGGAACCAAAGGCAGAGGGAGTTTTTTTTTCCCCTTCCGTTACTAGAGAGAGCACATGGAAACCCACGGCATGAGATATAAACTAGGTCTTACGATGTAAATTGTGTTTTTTGGTGAGGGGGTGGATAGAGCTGTGCCAGTAAAGGTTGGGTAGGGGACAGGTAGGTTTGGGTACAGGTGGGGTAGGGCACAGCTGGGGTAGGCTACAGTTGGGGTAGGGGACACGTGGGGTAGGGTACAGGTAGGGTACAGGTAGGGTAGGGTACAACTGGGGTAGAGTAAGGGTGGGGTAGGGGACAGCTGGGTTAGGGTACAGGTGGGATAAGGTGTAGGTGGGGTAGGGTACAGCTAGGCTAGTGGACAACAGAAGTAGGGTAACACAGCGTTTGGGTACCACAGGGTTCAGGTGGAGCACGGGTGCTAACCTGGCGTTGGCCACACACTCCATGGTGACTTCCGAGGTCCCGGTGACCACGCTGGTGTTCCTGGGAGGGATGATGATGGTGGGTGCAATGGGGTCTGCTGGACCACCCACATCTAAACACACACACACACACACACACACACACACACACACACACACACACACACACACACACACACACACACACACACACACACACACACACACACAAAGGTCAAACAAGTCATTTAATTCATCCACAGACATATACTGGGTTCAGCATATAATTTAACTTTAACTCAATGCCATGTCATTTTGTCCCAAAACCAGGGTGCAATATAAGGGGGGGCTTTTCGGGGGCCGAGCCCCACTGATTGACACTTGAGACCCCCTGAAAGCCTCAACTGCATGATTTTGGGGGCATCTGGAAAAATCTTTAAAGACAGGCAGAAGAAGAATTTCATAAAATGGCGAAGAGGATCTGTGGTGTCTTAGTATTGTCTAAAAATGACAGCAAGAAGAGTAAAGATAACGATGTTGACTGTGATCGATGACCATCACCATACACTGTCTTCCCACATTCCCCTTCTGTCCTCCTTAACACAGATCTACATTGCTGTCTTCAGTGCTTCCTAGTTGCGGTACAAAACAAGCCAACATCACAGAACCCAACGTCGGTATGAACTGCGCTGCGGACTGGGGCTGGAGGTCCTCCATTCTTGAAATAATTACTTATACGGATTCAGTAGTTTGCTGCAAACATGTCAAAAAGAAAACAAAGTTCATTATTAAGATAATTTTGGATCCAAAAAGGCCAAATAATAGTAACTAGGGGCATGCCCGTAGCCAGCAATGAGTTCCCAAAGGTCCGGACCGAAAAATGGAAACTAAATACAAGTGTATAAAGATCAGCGGATGAGGACCTCTCCAATATGAGATCATTAATTCAGTTTAGACTTGTTACTTTCGTTCCGCCGGCAGCGCTACGGCGATTCACACTGGGTATTTCACACATTGCCCAGGACGCACCACACTAATACATAAGCTATATGAATAGCAATACACTCATCTTACCGTATAAAGAATAAGAAATTATTATTCTGTGTAACAAAAATAAATAAAATAGCACAGTTTGAAAACCACTACACTCAAAGATTGAGTACAGGGTGTACTTTGCATCCTACTTTCTTTTAGTGACATCTAATCTAACTAATTAGAGGATTCTCTGTCTTCAGTCGGTCCGTCTGTCTGTTCTCGACAACCGTTCATCCGATCGACTTGAGAATTGGCGGGTGTATTGCTGAGAACCCCAATGAAGCGAAGCAATCTGCCCGTTTCGAAACCGGCAGGGTTTTGAAACGGGCATCGCACTAGTTCTTTTAATTCTCAACAGTAGTGGAGTGGATTCCAATGAAATTGGAAAAACGACGGTTGCTCACGGCGACCACCTGCTCAGGAACCGAGCTGAACGCAACAGGACAGCTCCGGCTCCCCGCAATAAGATGAGCACTGTGTCATGCGGAACGGAATGAGAAATGGAAAACACACCGTCCAGGCAACCTGTGTGCGTGTAACGAGTGTGTGCGCAGGCGCAGGTGTGTGCCTGTGCGTCTGTGAATGGGGTGCGCGGCCGCTGTCGCCGCGGGAACAGCCTATGGCGGGTATGAAGACGGCTTGAGAGGCATCACGTCTCTGATAAACACACGTTGATCCATCAATCCCGCACCCCTGTCCGGGAGGAGGGTGCACACACACCCCCGGGAGCGTTCACGGCTTGTGTGTGTCAGAGGAAGGGCTTTGAAAGGCTGTCATGGCTCTATCTGGGTAATTCTGGACCATTGGACACGCCATGCAGACACATACGCACGTGCATGCACAGAGGCAACAAGAAACACACACACAAGCACACAGACACAGACACACGCACATACACACGCACACACAAGTACAAAAACGTGCATGTTCACACAGCTATACACTGTACTATACACTTCATTGACACATGCACAAACATAGACCCACACACACGTGCAGATACGCACATAAAAAAAGTACAAAAAAAATGCATGTTCACACACACACACACAGACAGACACAAACACAAACACACACACAATCAAGTACAAACACCTGCATGTTCACACAGATATACACACGTACATACACACAATCACACACACACACACACAAATACACACACACACAAACACACACACACACACACACACACACACACACACACACACACACACACACACACACACACACACACACACACACACACACACACACACACAGACAAGTACAAAAAAAATCATGTTCACACATTTATACACACGTACCTACATACACACACACACACACAAAAACACCCACATACATAAAGCTCAAAACACAAAAGAGACTAAATTCTACCTTGCACTGACTGAAAAACAATCCTACATCGCTCTACATAACATATGCATGCATACTCAAAAACAAACTGCCGTGCAGTGGGAAAAGTCACTCTGCAAGACAGGGGAATTGAGGGGAAAGAAATCCGACGCAACAAATACACTAGAATAGGAACAGCCTTCTGTTTCCTGGCAGGAAGTGGATTATTTTGTATTTTTAATCCAATCCATTCAAACCCTTTATACATTTAAATATGGCTTCACTGCGAAGGTAAAAGCCCATCACAGAGTATTCTTCATATCCTCTCATTTCCTATCCTCCTCCCCCCATCGTGGTGATGCCTCTGTATCTGTCCCCCCGCCTCTAAGGCACTGGTCGCGGGCCCCTTGGTTGTGTCTGGTGGAGGGGTAGGGGGGAGGCCCAGGGGACATGGTGACAGTGTCAGGTGGCTGTGCTCGCAGGTGGAGCTGCTGCTGCTGCACACAGATACCAGGACACCGACACCGGGCGCACACTGGGGCGGGGAGCGGCGCACGCTCCTTTACATAAACATCCACACACACGGGGCGCATGGAGGGAATGCATACGATTAGACTACTGGGAAGCAGCGACGCACGGGTTAAACGGGCAGCTCACTGTATGTGTGTATGTGTGCGTTTGCGTGTGTGTGTGTGTGTGTGTGTTTGTTTACCGAACAAGCTGATTAATTCACGGCATCGGCCCCTGAGTGTGCGTGTTAGATATGGGTGCACGATGCTCATTTACACCTGCATAAGGGACGTGTGCGGCTGCATTGATATATGAACTGTATACATGCATTGGTGTATGTGTGTCAGTGTGTGTGATGTGTATGGGTGTGTGTGTATGGGTGGAGGTGTATTGGTGTGTGTGTGTGTGTATGGATGTGTATGGATGTGTGTGTGTGTGTGTGTGTGTGTGTGTGTGTGTGTGTGTGTGTGCATGGGTGTGTGTGTGTGTGTGTGTGTGTGTGTGTGTGTGTGTGTGTGTGTGTGTGTGTGTGTGTGTGTGTGTGTGTGTGTGTGTGTGTGTGTGTGTGTGTGTGCTATTGCCTCAGGTCTAGTATTATCAACGGGGCCTCGAATATTTCAGCCAGTACCTGCGCTTTTTCTCAGTCAATTTCACACTAATACCCCTATTGAGCATTGCACAATATTGACTCTGTTTAGTTTGCAGTCGTAATTCACTCTGCTGAATTACTTTGCCAGCCGCAATTTCCAAATGTATTATAGAGTAATAGTCTCTTAGTTCAAAGTGGGGGCAGTTCATGATATTATTGATAACTATTGAAAAACTGCTCATCGCTGGCATTGCCCCTATGTCTGTCTGTCTGTATTGCACATATATAATTGAATGATATTACTAGTTCATGATTTCCTTGCAAAAGCACCCGAGACTAGTTTGTTGATATTCCAGCCGAAGCATCGTGCATTATCCATTTACTAAACATGGATCATAGCCATAAAAAATCTCCCCAGCAACACAAAGCAAACCAATTAGCTTTAACAAAGTTACCCAGATCAAATCACGATTAGCTGTGACCTAATCCAACCTACACACAACAGCGACCATAGCCACAAACATGACTATACACCATAACCATAGCGTGTATGTTTCGTTATTAATTCCCATGTGTGTTGCATCTGCGCTACTCACTCTCCACAGACAAGGTGATTGGCTGGCTGGTCTTGTTCTCGCCGTTCTTGTCGTTGACCGCCTGGACGTAGTAGCGCCCGGCGTCGGGCGCCACGGTGGACAGGATGACCAGCGTGTTCTCCAGTGTGATGGCGCTGGGGAGAGGAGGACACGGGAACACACACTCAGGTTTCCTCTTCACATAAAGACAGGCATTTTTCATGCTATTTGGTTTCATTTTATCGACGTTTGCAGAGGTCAGCGAGTCAAGGGAAATCAGAGTGAAAGTAAGAGAAGAAGCATTCAAAATGAAATGTCAGGGGCATAGTGCACAATGTCGTTCTTATTAATTCACATAGGAGCAGAGTGGATACACAGGACATACACACTTTATGTTAAGTATAGTGTCAGATTACAGCACACGGTACATGAATTCAAAAACCCATACTGGTAAGTCTTTGGAAATCCGGTTGAAAGATTCAAACGCAAACACCCTTTAAGCGATCAATACAAAAGCAGTGCCTCCATGTTCCACATGAAATAAAATGTGTTTAAAGAAAACCTTCACGGTTCTCCCCTCCCTCCCGGTCTCTATGTAGTACGTGTTTTCATGTGTAGAGCCGCTCTAATCACAACAAAACAAGAACGTCGAAATGCTCTGCCATCGACTCACTCCCTGGCCGAGCTGAAGGCATTAGATATTTCCAGGCAGTAATTGTGCAGTTCAAGTGACGGCGCATTGATTCAACATGTGTGAGCAAACGGGCTTGATCTTTTTTGTTAATGTGCTAAGAATATTGACGACGCTGCTCCATTCCGCTCCTCTCTGTGGCAGACCAGTCCACCGATATAGACGTCCAGGTTGACAACCATAAACGTTCACGGCGCGTTTGTATTCCCCGCCTATTGAGGGGCGGACGCGCTCTAATGTGTTTTGTCAAGGGGCCAGTCTGGAACAATAAAATAATATTCTTGGGAAAAAATGTCGTCGCTTGCTGAAATGTGGCGAAAAAAAAGACGAGAGATGGCCGGAATCCATTTGCTTAGCAGGTGTGTGTGTGTGTGTGTGTGTGTGTGTGTGTGTGTGTGTGTGTGTGTGTGTGTGTGTGCGTGTGTGTGTGTGTGTGTGTGTGTGTGTGCGTGTGTGAGTGTGTGTGTGTGAGTGTGAGTGTGTGTGAGTGTGTGTGTGGGGGCCAGGACGAATCAATCCCCGATACGTCTCCATTAAGTCTTTCCCTCAAATCTCTCTCCTTCTCGTCTCCTTGGCGACCGGTCCTCTCTGTCTTCCCCCGTCGGCCTATCAGAGCCTCCCGACAATCAATGTGGTTTTCTTATTATCAGGTGGCTCTTTGACCATCCCAGGAGGAAGATGGCTGACTCTCCACGGAGCTCCGCGCCCACACCTTCCCGCTGTCTCTCCCCTTCCTTCTTTCATAATTTATTTCTTTGAAGCTTTGTTTCTTTCTTTATTCTTTATCTTTATTCAATCTTATTCTACACCCCCACCCCCACCCCCCCCCCCCCCCAACACACACACACACCATTATCTTCTTCTCTGTTGTAGTCCCATGGAAGTGCTATTTAGTATTCTGTCCTGAAACGGACACAGTTATAAGTGCTCCTTCTTGTGGAAACAACCTTCTTTGAATGAAGAGAGCAAAATGTAATCGTATATATATAAATAAAATAGAAATAGTGTGACAGCAAACAGCTGTTTACATGCAGTGAAAACACATCCTGAAGTTCATAACATTTATGGGGCATTCTGGGAAAACAAGTTATTCAAACGAGAAAACAGAAATCGGAAAAATGAAAAAAACATTATTATACTGTTTTTTTTCACAAGAAAACACTTGCTTCTTCCCAGGCTGTAGAGAGTGAAAGAGTCGGCCTACAACAAGGCCTCGAGTGCCGACGCAAAACGGCTCGCTCTGGAGATGAAACGCGGCGCAGCGCTCAGTTTAACAAATCAACTGCTGCCGCGCTCTCAGCGCTATCTCGGCCTGAGTGTCTTTTTGACTTTTCATTTAATCAATGTCAATGACCTCCCTCAATCGACAGCCCTAAACTTTATCCGGCAAAATCGAAAAATAGCATCCCCCGAAACCCACTTGAATGGAATGAAATATCAATATATAAATAAAAAACCCACAGCGTTTGATCTATCAATGGTGGAGTCATGCCGAGGCATTGACACGTGAAGTCAACGCATTCACTTTTCCCTTGAATACGTTAGCGCGGTACTAGCATCGTGGCTAACCAAAAAGGTCAGTACATCAGCCCAGCGCGGCTTCCTCTGGCTGTGAGAGCCGACGTTGACTTACTGGGTTCGCCGATCCTCGGACTGATTGATTTTCAAATATGTCTGAGGCAGGTCTGGGATGGGGGCTCATTTGGGATTCCTCCTGCAAGGCACTGGCAGAAAACAGTTCTTCTGAAGGAGGCTGGCAGGCCTCAATGGCTGTGGCTTATGATCTGCTGTAAATATTTAATACTAGCTCGCCGACGCGTTGACATCCGGGACGCCCGGTCATGAATTATGGATCTCCCTCAGGGACTCCTGGCCGGGGCACGGAGTGTTGGAGCCACTAAATGAAATCCAGGTGATTCCAGGGAGATTTCTTTTTTCTTTTTTTTTTAAAGGGAGAGAGCAGGGTTCAACTGGGTTCAACTTCTTGAGCTCTCGCCCCTTCTGATAAAACCAACGACCGTTGTGGCTAAACTTTGAGATAAATGCTAAGCTAACGATGCCTCGGAGCCATTAAAATGACTCGCTGACCATCTAGAATCATCTCTGGTTTTCAGTGGTATGAAAAGATGCAGACTCTTCACACGCACACGCATTACACACAGTTTACCATTACTCATGGACTTCAATAACACCCCCTACTTGTTCCTCTTGCTGAACTTCTAATGAAGCTTGGTTCAGTGGTGAGCCAAAAGTAACGTTTCCACTATGAGCCATGTACAGTCCATCTGAACTCTTATCCACTGATTAATCTTCCTCAAACACAAGCTAGGGGCGTTCAAAACCAACTGCGCAGCGAAAATGTTAAATTAGGCTAATTATCCTCCATCTCGGCATATCAAGGGACAACGCAGATAGATGGACTTGATAACTGAGAACGAGGATGCTGAGTCTCCATTTATCTCCTAATGCGATTTCTAAGAAAGTTTGTACACTTCTTTAAAGGTCCCATGACATGCTACTTTAAAGATGCTTATATATAGGTGTTAATGGTCCCTTAATTCAGTATTTGAAGATGTTCAAGAAATTCAGCCTTGGTGCAGAATTACAGCCACTACGAGCTAGTCCCTCAATGAGCTTTCCACAAATTTATTTTTAGAGGCAGGTCAAGGTGGAGGGTGGGGGTGTAGCCCTGAGCAGCTTACGGCCACGGTACCATGCGCTCGTGTTTACAGTGGCTGTATCACAATGGCGAGGCGAGGCTAGAATATTTACAGAACACAGCCAAAAGCTGTGTTCTGTAAATATTCTAGAACACTCTGTGTGCTCCGGCAGGTGTCCTTGAGCTCTATCTCTAAATAAGATCATATTTTGCATAGATATCTATATCGTATAATATATATTGTCAAGCCCAAAAGCTGTGTGCGCCTCCAGACGTTCTCTGACGTCTCTGGTTCTTTCAGTTCCACATCAATCTGAAGTAGACTGAACCACGACATGGAGGGGAAAGGGATTGTTGCCTGCGATTGTTGACCGCAATTGTCTCCCGCCGGAGCCCCGCTGTCCGCTGCCGAGGAAGCACCATCTCTCGAGAGCCGGCAGCTGGCAGCAGGGCTCCAACGGGAGAGAATCGCGGGCAACAATCACTTTCTACTCCATGTCGCAGTTCATGTACTTCAGGGACTCAAAGCCAAAGTTCCTTTCCCCCAATTCCTTCTCAACCATGGCTGAGATAACCCCCACTCCGAGTCTCGTTGTGAGACTACCAGATACCAGAGACGTCAGAGAACCTGACGTGTCATGCGTCATAACACCAACAGCAGAACGGTTATCCAATTAACAAAGAAGTGTACAACAGTCGCAGCTCATTGTCTCATTGGCGCGCCAAATTCTCCGGGCGGGCAAAGCAGAGAAGGGGAGGTAACCTGGCCCCTTATGACGACATATGGGGCCAAATTTGAAATCGGAGCGTCTGAGCTTTAATTTTTCAAAGGCAGAGCAGGATATTTAGTGCTCGTTTTAGCTACAGTAGCCATTTCTAGCTACTGGGGGACAATAGGCAGAAAAAGTAAAAAAAAAAAAAAGTAGATTTTGAAGGGAGTAATTTTACTTTTACTTGAGTATAGATTTTCAGTACTCTACCCACCACTGCCTAGGGGAACTCATATTAATGTTAGAAAACCTCATGAAGTGACATTTTCATGCCATGGGACCTTTAAATAACTTCTATCTTAGTTTTCATTATTGAACTCGATATTTTTTTGTCTCTCAGACTATGTCATCAACAGCTGTCACAACGTTATGTAACGGTGGCTTAGCACGTATGCTTGTCGAGATGTGCAGATTAATGAACCAAAGGACCAAAGACACTGGAACCAATATTTCTGACTCGTTTGTCTGCTGATATTATTTCTGCCCCTTCTTCGTCTTTAAACTCTGAATGAACCCTGTTGTCCAGAGGTAAGCTAGCTGCCTGCTTAAGCAAGCTGCTTTCTGGTGTGAGGTGCTCTTCACGATTTAATTGAAGAGGTACAATTTGAGTTACTGATTGATCCAAGCTGAAAATGTTCAGTTATGCTTCAGTTTTTAATAGTAAAATCATGGATTTGACTATACATTGCAATTATTATTTTTTTCAAAAGAAGTGCTATTTTATGCAGGTAGTCCAATAAACTTTCATTCAATTCTTAATTATTATTTAATACATTATTTGCTATTGCTGTGTAGATGTTACTCTCTAAATAACATAACCTTGCAATCTTCTTTTTCTTTATTTTGTCTCTTGGAGCCCAGCCTTACCTTGGATGTGATCATATAACCATCCTCACCCACTACACTGTGACCACTGTGACCCTTTGCATGACATTGACGTTTTTTGACATAAAATGCCGGTGTATGATCCACACCAAAACTAGGTGTCTTTTTTTTGTGGAAATCAACCAAGTATCTCTGAAGCTATGGCAAATAGAGGTCACGAGAAAAATGTTTTTTTTTAACCACCACATAAGGAATCTTAGAACAGCCGTATTATTTGGATTGTATGAGTTCGCCTCACCTGGCCCGAGACAGACTGATAAGTGTCTGAGGGCGGGTGAGGCCGCACACCTGTTGTGCGTTGAGCAAACAATAAACCAGCCTTCACTCCGCAAACTGAAGGAGAGCTCTGTCATTTCGGCAGCTAACACCTACTCTTCTGGTAACATTGTGCTAATAAAATGGCCTTAACAACATCTACCTGGGTCCTGGCCTTCGTCTGAGCCCGGTAATGCCACCTAGCTGGTGTATGGCAGCTGCCTCCTTGCCTTCCTCTGGGTATAGTGGGCTGGAAGCAGGGTGTGACCCCTCAAGTACGCTTTGGCATTCCCTCTGTTTTGTTTACGTCACATTGAAGGTTGCAGACGACACTACTGACTCATCCATGAGGATTAATGCTCTGATATCAATGCTATATGAATTTGGGACTTGGCCGAAATCATCATAATCTTCGCCTGTATTGCGCCAGTCGAAATCGGAATGTCATCCACGCACGCAGTGAGTTCTTCCTCTTTTTCTTCTTCACATTTAATGCAACCTACAGTACCGGAGTATGTAGACCAGGATCTAGTCACTGTGAAGTCCCAGGACAACAAACTGCTCTATTCACACACGGGCTCAATGGGACAATACATTTATACATTACACATAGGGAGCAGGCAGAGAACCATCGGTTTTATGTCAGTATCGGGCCGGTTTGTGAAAGAGGCTCATGTCTATTATATTTTAGATACTTATCTGACAACAACCTAAACTACTAACTATAATGTTACCATGGTAATATAACAGACACATTTGTAATATGGTTTGATTATGGGAGAGCCTGCCAGAAAAAAAGTGAATCAATCTAACAAAAGTGCTTGAATATGTATTCCGAAAATATGTGGGCATAGCAAGAAATCTGCAATTAGGGTTGGCAGCAATGATGGAGATCTGTAAATAAACTGTGATTTGTGCCAGTTTACCAGTAAGTTACTGCTGAAGCACCAGCTGTGTGCTTACGCTACAAGTCTGTAGTTCACAGTGGCAGTGTGTTGGAAGAGCTATGGGGCCTACTACTGCACACACACACACACACACACACACACACACACACGCACACACGTGACTACGCGTACGTGGTATACAAACACACACAAACACACACATGATACATACACACACACACACTCACTCAAACACATGTACGTGGTACACACGGGGTGATGAAATTGAGTTTGTCAGGTTTGTTCTCCTCCACTGGAGCCATGCGGCGCCTAACCTCTGCCCAGCCAGTCTACAGACCTTCATTACCCCCCTACAAATGGCAGTGGTGGGCTGCCCCCCCCCCTGCCAGCCCTCTACCCAGGAGACCAGAGATATCGCTGGGATCAAGTGGCTCTCGGGAGAAGGGGGGGTGGGAGGCAACGTCACCCCCGTGGCTGCAGCCTGCGGTCGCATAGCAGAGACACGCAGACAAAAGGAAAGTGGTGAAATGAAGAAAAAAATTAACACAGGGAAAGAAGAGAATAAATAGGTGACCAGAGGAGAAGGAAGAGATGAAAGAGAGAGAGAGAGAGAGAGAGAGAGAGAGAGAGAGAGAGAGAGAGAGAGAGAGAGAGAGAGAGAGAGAGAGAGAGTTCAAACAGAGACCAGCTCGCCTGCTGTTTAGCGGGCTGCTCTGCGGACCTGGGGGAGAGAGCCAAGATGGAGGGCAGGGACAGAAGAGAGGAGAGGGGACAATGAAAACAGCCACTTCTTTCCTCGCTGGGGACATGAACTGAAGATTTGTGGCTCAGGGCTGGGCCTCTGTTTGCTGCGACTGGCTCAGGGCTGGGCCTCTGTTTGCTGCGACGTGGTCGCTTGAATGTTCTACAGAGAAGTACCATCGGCATAAATGAAAAAGAAACATGGCCTTTTTTTAGCGCTTTAGCAAGCCTGAGTAGATGAACTGGCAAGCCTTTTTTTATCAGAACTGTAATCAAGTCATTAATAAAGCATTGTAATTGAGGAAATGGCAAAAAAAATCGCAAACTTTGAAGTCCTATGCCTCGACGCATAAACAACCATAAATCAGTAGTTAATCCTGTGAACTCGGTGTCGCCACAAGCACACATCGCCCGCTAAATGCATTGATTGCATTAAAGATAAATAGCGTTGAAATCTCTCTTGGCCTGCCCTGTAAACAGTATTCCACATCAACCAACCTTTTAACAACCTTCTATATTGATTCATTCGCTCATCCATCCGTCTGTCCATCCATCCATCCACCCACCTTTATCGAACTGACCCATTCATTCAGCCATATGGGGGTCAATGCTGTTGTTGTCGCTGAGGCCTCCTGATGACTAGTGTGTTATTGACTATTGTGTTAAGACGTCACCCGTTTTCCTTGCTGATGCTGGCTACAGGGAGAGTCCACTCAGGGGTGAAGCTGGAGGGCTCTATAGGGACACCTGTAGGCTCCACAGGCCAGAAGAAGATCCACATCTCGTACCGATTGATTTTGGGTGGTTGGGGGTAATGCGGCAGGTGTGTCGCAGCATATACCCCCGACACCACTCTGTCATCGGGACTCATCCTTCTGCAAACTTGATCCGATTGCGGAGCATTCCGTGGGGAAATTGGAAGAGGTAGGAGCTGTCCGTGACATAAATGATGATTCTCCCTCCCCTATCTCCCCTCTCTCCCCCAGAAGAAAGCCTCATTAAAAGTTTGTGTCTAGGGGTTAAGCAGTGAGAGGAAGGTCTGACACATGGCTTAGGACGCACAAGCAGGAATCGTTTCCTTCCTGCCAAACGTGTTTACCAAAGAGGGTGCTGGGTGGACAGGGGGCGGGTCGGGGCTGGGGGGCACCCTGATTATACACCGCACTAAGTCTTCCAAATAACACAACAAATCACAGCCAGCCTCACGGAAAGAGGCCATTGGACTCAATAAGGGGGAAGAGTAATGACTGCGAGGGTCTAAATAAGTGTCTTTTCTCCCCTGCTCGCGGCCTCACACCGCTGCATAACAAAGAGGTGAGTGGCCTGGATGTGGGGGAGGGGGGGGGGGGGGGGGGGAGGTGAGACAGTGGTCGAAGCCATCCGAGGACTCCGGCGTCACCGTTACGAAACTCCTGTCTGAGAGTCCCTCGGGAGGGAGGGAGGGGGGGACGGAGAGAAAGAAACAAAAACACGAGATGAATTGGTATCTAATGTTTAAAAGGGACACGGAGGCTGGTTCCAGCTGGCAGCGGAACAAGGACATGATGAGGTTTCTTGAAGCCAGGAGAGGGGGATGTGAAGGAAAAGACACGGGCGGGATGAAAATATCAACACAAAGGTATTTTTCTCGCTTCTTTCAGGGACGAAGGTGTCGGCGTTTCATCTCCATCCACATCCGAGGAAGAGGATGAGCAGCTGTGGAAAAGGCAGCTAGCGCGTTATGAAGCATCGCCTTGGCAACGGGCCGCTAACTGCTTGCCAGAGGTGGGGCCCCCCCTTCTTGTTGAGGTGGGGGGCGCCCCTCTTGTAGAGTGCCAGAATCCATGTGCCGTCCTCCACTGGGGTCAGGAGGTTCACGGGATGAGGGTGGCTCGCCTACAAGGGCCTTTTTGATTCGGCTGCGTGGTTCTTGACATGCTTTCCTGCCTGTGATGGCTGGTGGTGCAGAGCTTTTGGTGATGGGACAGGCTATTCTGCCCTCACTGGAGGGGGGGTCAGGTGGTTGGAAGACACCACCTGGCCCTTATTTCAACCAGATGTGACACACGTTGAGTGGGGGTGTGACTTCCTGCGTCAACCTGCCCGTAGAAGCGGTTGGTCAGCGGTTGGTCGGGGAGAAATAGTAGTATTGCTTGTAGACAAAATATGACACTTTTCAATGTGATACTATTTATTGGCGGTTCAATTGGTTGGAGGTGATTACGCCAGCTATACTGTGCCAAGGTATGTATATGTGCATGTGTCTGTGTGTGTGTGTGTGTGTGTGTGTGTGTGTGTGTGTGTGTGTGTGTGTGTGTGTGTGTGTGTGTGTGTGTGCGTGCGTGCGTGCGTGCGTGCGTGCGTGCGTGCGTGCGTGTGTGGGTGTTTGTGTGTGTGTGCTTGTATGTCTGCATGTATATTATACATATATATATATATATATATATATAGATATACATAGACATACACACATTTGTGTGTGGGTGTGTGTGTGTGTGTCTATATGTGTGGTGTTATGGTTTTGAGAGAGAGAGAGAGAGAGAGAGAGAGAGAGAGAGAGAGAGAGAGAGAGAGAGAGAAAGAGAGAGAGAGAGAGAGAGAGAGAGAGAGAGAGAGAGAGAGAGAGAGAGAGAGACCCCTGGAGATCCTGCAAATGATACTTATGACACCTCCGGAGAGGTGGGCCGAGTGGGAGAGAGAGAGAGAGAGAGAGAGAGAGAAACATACATGGCCGAGACAGACATGGGGAGACGCTGGTGTTGAGAGTCACCAGTCAGACCCTCCGTCACATCGTCACCTTGGGCCAATTCTTTTTTTTCTTCATTGCCTTGAGGGACAGGCAGCTGAGACCCTCACCCCCCGATGGCAAATGTAAGGCGCAACGCAGCTATAGACAGCTATAGGCCTATAGGTACCCAGCATAATGCTATTGGATAAATAGTTTACCCCTGGTTCTCTATGACGCCAGGTGAGACGCACCTGAACACCTCGGCCCTCAGTCTATATAGGTCGACGAGAGAGAGAGAGACAGAGAGAGAGAGAGAGAGAGAGAGAGAGAGAGAGAGAGAGAGAGAGAGACAGAGAGAGAGAGAGAGAGAGAGAGAGAGAGAGAGAGGTTAACAGGTGTCAAGATAGGGAGCTGAAAATGGAGACAAAGCAAACAAGAGAAGGTGTGAGGACAGTATAAATAAAAATAGAAACCCCTGAAAAGGTTTGAAAATAGACTTAATTAAAGTGCAGATGTTGTTGTGGCATGTACTCTAGTGATTTTCCCTTTAGAAATGTATCAAAGAAGTCATTAACGTCAACACAGTCTGGTTACCAACTGTCTCGCTTGTCTCTGTAACAGGCTCACAAAAATAGCAATAAAGAGAATTATTTAGCACATATCACTGACTCACCCCTTTCTCCTTCTCTGGAAATGCCAAATAGCACAGAGTTAGCGGCAGGGAGAAGTCGACAAGTCACAGACGACTGCTGATCCCGTCTGTCAGACTCACTCCGTGCAGAGCAAGATTACGATTCACACCACGCAGTGGAGAGAAACCCAGCTGATTTACTTTGTTCCCTTCCCTTTTCCTTTTTGCCCCCCAGTGTTTTCATTTAGTCAGGTGCCATCGCATGTCATTCTAGGTCGCGGAACGCGTGATTACTGATGATGCGGAGCTGGTAAGCAAGGCATCTATTTCACCGGTAGGGCAAGGTCACGGCTTCGGGGAATAAATGCAGTTGATGAGACAGCAGCAATCAGGGCCTATAATGGATGTGTCCATATGCAAATGTGCAGATGGATGCACACACACACACACACACACACATACACACACGCACACACGACTGGATGCTTTGGACGCTTCACAGGGAGCGGTCTGGTGGCTGCTGTGAACTCCTTGTGGTCAGCAAGAGCACGCACTAGAGGTCACCGTCCCGGGGAGCCGGACTTTATCGAGGCCTTTGACACTCCAGCTCTCTGACCCGGCTGTCTACTCAGTACTTGGCACGTTCCGGGTATACGGTTTGATTACTACCCCCCCACTCTCCCCACTTTGACCCTGACGGCTTGCCATGGGAAGGGGGTGCGGTCCTCTTCTCCTTGAACCCGAGCACAGTGATAATCAAAGTCCAGTGGCTATTCAATTATTCCTCCACTAATCATTGTGTAGGTCTTTATGATTAAAGGAGATGATTCCCATGCTGAACAGGAGCTGGGGCAGTCTTTTCTCTTCACCTTTGGCATCAATAAAACTCTCCTGTTCCTTAAATATGAACTAGAATCAGTCGCAAGGAAACAAAATGCTGATAAGTCCATTGTTTTAGTTGTTTTTTAAAAGTGTCTAAAGTGGTGGTGAATCTGGGGATAAATGTCTCACTAACATGGTCAGGCAGAAATACAAGCAGACGACCACACATAAACACAGACCCAAGCCTTCAAGCTGAAAAGCATGCATGCTTTGGGTCAGAGGGAGCTGTAATTCCAATTCAACTCTTAATTTAAACCACTCAACTCCCCCCCACCATTCTCACTTTTATTTTAAGTGGTGAAACTGAGAAGGCAAAAACAAGAATCTCATTTCCCATTATCAGCCTTATTACAGGGAAGTATGAGTGGGTGAGTGATTGTGTCTGTGTATGTGTGTGTGTGTGTGTGTATGTGCTTATGTGTGTGTGTTGTGGTTCCACCTCATCAGAAATTGGGTCAGAGGGCCCCGTGAAAGACTGAGACCTGAGAAATACACATATCTCAGTTCAGAGAACAAATAGTCAAATCTGACAAATAAAGATCCACAGAATCCCAGAGGACCGAATGTGCAGTGAGAGACGGGGAAGGGTTCAACACCTCCCTCAACCTGACGGTTCGGCCGGACATGGTACAAGCAGCACCCACGAGAAGAAATACCTCTCCATTTTGTTCTGCTTTTGTCTGTTTTGTACTCCCCCATGCACATACAAGCAGGGAGCTACTATTTCATCATCACGTCAAATCAACTTCACCATTCAAAAAAGTAGGACAAAATATGAAATAATATTCTAGAAATCAGGCAAACAGAGTGACAACCAACATATGGGAACCGTCTACGGCTCTGCAGACGAGACAACGGGACAAACACAAACAGCCACCAAAAACAAAACCCACACAGAACTCACAGCGCTTGGTGAGACACAACAAAAAACCAAAGTGATGTCATTTGAATCAACAAACAAAGACATACTTCGATTTAAAGGTGAACAGGGTCACCCAAGGACACCCGGCCAAAACAAAACCCAAAATGAAGACTCGAAAGCAGCCCACCCAAGACATTAAAGTAAAACATACAGCGACAAACAACAAAAAGACAAAATGACAAAAACCCAGAAATCTCACGGAGCGCCGGAGCTGACTTACATGCGGCTGCTGGGCGGAATCTTGCGGCCGTCGCGGTACCATGTGACCTGCGGCTGGGGGAAGCTGCGGATGCGTGGCGCCGGGACCACCGCCCCCTCGCCCTGGGAGACGGACTGGGCGCGCTCGCCCTCCTCGAAGCTCCCCATGACTAGACCGCCGCAGAGAGAAGAAACACACAAACACACAGGAGAATGAGGATGACACGTTGACGCAACGGAACACGCAACCGGATGTAAGGACCTAAGGGGGACTGGGGGTGAGGGGGGGGACGGGACGGGGGGGGGGGGGGGGTGAGAAGACCCCCGGTTTGACTTTAAAAAGTTTTTCCCGTGTGCCTGCGCCATGGGCTGACTGAATGTGTTGGCGACGGATTGTTGCCGCGACAACGCAACCCAAGACATGTTGTCAGGAGGAGGCAGTGGAGCGGACAAGCAGCAGTGTGTGTGTGTGTGGGGGGGGGGGGGGGGGGGGGGGGGGGGGGAGGGGGAGACGTGTCTCACAACTCCGTCTTATCTCACACATCTGAATCCATTCCATTCCAACGGTGGCTCGTTAGAGGAGACTGTTGAAAGTGCCGGGAGAGAAATCCACGGCATTAGTGTCGGCTTCAGATTCTTTCCCCCACTGTGTGTTCGTAGTTGCTCGCGATTATTATATTTTCCATTCAATCTTTCTTTTCATCAATGAGAAAAGCCTTTTGTGCGAGGGGAGCCGTACCGCACCCGGAGGCTTGTCTGGTGGTCCGGTTGAGCCACCGGGGACCTGGGGGGGGCTTGGGTGGCAGCCCAGCGGGGCGGCGACAGCGCGCTCTTTAATTGATTGGACTATAAGACCACTTCAAAGTTCTCCATTCCCATCTGGGCTTGACGCGCCCCGGCTGGCACGGCGTGTTATGATGTGGTGATGGGGCTGAAAAGGCTTTTGATGTCATCCCCGGCAAAGTGGCTACACACACTCAAATAACGAGTGCGTCGGAAATACACTGCAAAAGCAGACAGTTAAAAATTAATTAATTGAAGTTATTTTAGAGAGGGTGCAAACACGCACATTAGGCGGCATCGGATCTGGATTGCAATCTTCTCTCTGCCTCTCTGTCTGCCACTATTTCTCCATGTGAGCGTTTCTCCTGCTTCTCCTGCCCACTGACTCTCCAGGCACCCCAACCCCCCCCCCTCCCAATCCTCACATCAACTACAGCAATGTGTCGTCCCATGCTGTCTCATTATTCAGGACGTGTGGCTGGTGGAATCTTAATTGTGTTGCCACAAGGTTATTATACATAAACCTTGAACACTACATTTCTCCTGCGTACGACTCATTCTCTCTCTCTCTTTATAATTTCAACTCTGTGCTCTTCCGCTCTGTTCGTGTGGTCCTTGGTTCTCTCCGTTCGCCCGTAGCACGGTGTCGCATGAGCGAGTCCAACTGGGGAATGTCGGCGTTGGCTCGAAGAGAGTGTGCAGTGTGGAGGGAGACAACTCGAAACGCAGACAGATGGAACAGACGGAAAGGGGACGTCATCCAATCGGAGGAGAGGGTCACACAAGTGGGCGGGTGGGGAACAATCATGAATAATCAGGAGAGATGAGAGACACGGTATAGATTCAGTGGGGGCCGATGCAGAGGAGGATTAAATGGTAGTGTGTAAGTGTATGCATATCTTTTAGTGTGTGTGTGTGTGTGTTTGTGCTGCCGTGACTTTGTGTGTGTGTGTGTGTTCGGGGTGTTTTCGACATGCTCTGAGCAGACATCCTCTTCGGGCCAGTGTTCCAGGCAGCAATCCATTTGTATGCAGTTGTAATACAAGTAAGAGGAACGGATTGGCGATGGGTACGGTTGGAGTTAGCGTCTACACCCTGTGACTGTGTGTGTCTGTCAACACATTTGTTATTGTTCCCCTACCCCACCGTCTCCTTTCTCTAGATCTGTTTATCTCCCCTCTCATCATGTCATGGCTGACTGATCACATTGTTCTGTCGGAGAGTCCAGGGGATCACATGTGAGTGCGTGACTAGTGTGTGTGTGTGTGTGTGTGTGTGTGTGTGGACGGAGGGAGAGGGGTGCTGCGTGCAGGGGACTGAGAGATATCGCTCTCAGACACGTCGACGGGGCGCCTGTAATTGCTCATTAACAAAGCATGAAGAAAAACAACATCTAGCGTCTAGCATCCCCAAAAAAGACCAGCGCGACGCCAGACATCAGAGCGGCGCTTTCACCGGGGGAACGACAGATGTTGTTGACAGAAAAAGGATAACAACAACACGCACACAAAAAAAATAAAAAGGTAGCCGGGAATAAGCGGGCGGTCGTCTTGGAACGGCGTGAAGTCAAGAAGCAACAAGGCGACGCCAAGCACCTGATTAGCACGGCCAGCCGTGGCAGTCGGCGGGACGGGCGGGTGGCCGCCCTGGAATGTGAAGAAGGTAGAGCTCCGCCCCCCCGCCGCCGCCCTCACCCTTCCAGCAGCTGGTTCCCCGACCCCCCCCCCCCCCCCCCCCCCCCCGCCTCTTCTCTCTCCCGGTCAGACCTTGAACTAAAGGCACCCATGCACTCATGCTGTGCACAAAGGGCAGACAATGCATGCGATGCATTTACAAACACACAAGGCGATGTTCTCTCCCTCTCTCTCCCACATGCACACAAATGCCACACACGCACACGTTCATGCATTACACTTACACCCACATGCACACATGCGTGTACATACACACACACACACACACAAACACAAAAACACACACACACAAACACACGCACACCCTTGCACATGCATGTTATGTGCAGCTGGGACTTGCATACACATGCACTTAGATATACACGCACACACACACACACACACACACACACATGAGGCAAGCGCCTGCTTGCCTCGGCACGTTGCCATAGCGATCGATTTGAGTGACGTAGCTGCTTGTGCGAAGGAGTGTTTAAGTGTTGGAGTGCAGAAGCAAGTGACACAGAAAGACAGGCTGGTTGCAGGGTTCATTGTAGAAGACATGCTTCCCCCGTCGACTATTGAATCGCCCAAATTTAGAAAAATACTAGATAAAATACCTGCGACTCGCAAGCCAACATCTGACAGGAAAACATTTTCCCATTACCTTAACAAGAGTAATACCAACATGGAATCGAAGCTCCAAATAATTTTCGAGACCTCCCGGGACACATTTGGTCCGCCAAGAACAAAAGTTACTTAGGAATGACGTTGCACTGGATAGACACTATTACTTAAAAACTTGAGAAGGCTGCTCTTGCCTCCAAGAGGGTGAGAGGAAGACACACTTACGATGTCATAGGTTGCCAAAGAGATCAGGTTCATTCAGCCTTTGGACCACATAAAGTAACAGCATGGGTTACCGCCGCTTAAGTGCCTTTCTGTTTTAATTGTATGGGATAAAGTGACCTTTTTATATTTTTCATTGACCACTTAAATTGTGTTCTCATTTTTCCCAAAGCCTGTGTTTTGAAACTTGTGTGCTGCTACTGATTGACGTCAACTCACCATAGCCTACTTTATCCGGTTGTTTGTGGATTTTACAGTGAGGCATTTCTTTGTTTAATCAGGGATATTGTTCTTGGTTTTATATGGTTTTATATGCTATTTTGTATAGATTTATACAATAAACACTAAGTGATGATAGGGCTATGATGTTTGTCCATGGATCTACAGTCAACAGTAGTAACTGCAGTAACTAGTAAAGTAATCTCATTACAATTTAGAGAAGTAACTAGTAATAAGTAACTAATTACTTTTTTTTAAAAACTACCCCAACACTGATACACACACACGCTCCAGTCTCTACTTACAGGCCACCTGCACCTCAGTCCTCCTCTGCAGCAGCGCCCCCACCCTGTTCCTCACGATGCAGCGGTAGAAGCCAGCATGGGAGTGGTCCAGCGAGGGGATCAGATACCTGCAACACACACACACACACACACACACACACACACACACACACACACACACACACACACACACACACACACACACACACACACACACACACACACACACACACAAGCACACACATTGGAATTCCATGTCAGGATAGAATAGCAGTAAGGCAGTAGAGTGTGTTGAGTGATGTACGGATCACAATACTACACTGAACACGTCCATACAGAGAATAATTAATGGTACAAAAAACAGGAGTGTGTTTGGATATTGGCTGGTTGAGGCAGCCTCACCTGGCCCCGAGTCAGACTGAATGGATTCTCGGGCCGAGTTAGTCTGCCTGTCCGCCTGTTGTGCTTTGCGTAATGAATGTGCAAGAGGGTAAACCAGCCATCATCACCACATGCATTAAGGCGATGTCCTACATGGAAGCATGGATCAACATCTGATGTACCACTGTCCATCTACTTAACTACAACAAACTGTCTTTCGAGTGGCTTTTAGCACTGGTATGGTCTTCCAAAAACACACAGATAGTTCACACTGGTAGCCTGAGTTGGTGACAACTCTTGGTGACAAGAGGTGGTGGGCAAACGGCTGGGACTCTTACAGTATCGGAGAGAGTGAAAGAGAGAGAGAGAGAGAGACCAAGGACCCAGTTCTGTTCCAGATACATGGACGCTGCAGGATAACACCCACATGAATGTATTTGCGTACGGCCCCTCCCTAATAGAGGAGCAAGGTCAGGGAGGACACGGGGGATTAGCTGCTGTTTATTCCACCGGTAACGCTTCTTTAGTGACAACTCCCTCCAGAGAGACCCATGCTGAGCCCCAAAGAGCACACACACACACACACACACACACGCACACACACACACACACACACACACACACACACACACACACACACACACACACACACACACAAACACACAGACACCTGCATTCAGCTGCCAAGTTAAACACTCCAAACTCAATATGTTTGCACTCCCTCCCTCATACACATTGTGTGTGGGTGTGTGTTTGCGTTTTTGTGTGTGTGCGCGTGTGCGTATGTGTCTATGTGGTTGTGTGTGCAAGCGTGTGCATGTGTGTGCAAAATGTACATGTGTGTGTGCGGGTTTGTGTGCATGTCTGTCTGTGTGTGTGTGTGTGTGTGTGTGTGTGTGTGTGTGTGTGTGTGTGTGTGTGTGTGTGTGTGTGTGTGTGTGTGCGTGTGTGTGTGTGTGTGTGTGTCTAATTATCCCCCCTGATGCAATGGAAAGAAATGCGTGTCACCTACGGACCACGCAGTCTCCCCGGGACTGACCTTGGCTTTTATCTCTCATTGATTCTTTGGCTGCAATGTGTCCTTCCAACCAGCAGGGGGACAGAGCATCTGTGTATGATCTGCGTTTTAATGTTACTCTTGTTTGCTATGTAAGCTAAGCTTCATGGAACTGAAGTCCACTTGATGATTTAATGACGTACTTTTGCGTAAACTAATGCCTGTCTTGTAAGCTTGTTTCTTTACTCCCTCTAAACAAGAACAAAAGGGGCTAAACTTGTCCAATCAGCAATCAACGACTATTGTTCAGCTTTACCTTTGGGGACTTATTTCTGAGTGTCAACAGCATTAAGTTGCTGCTGTGTATTTGTGTGTATGAGTGTGTGTGCTTGCTTAAGGCTTTTGAGGAATTTGCAAGTGAGATTTTTCTTCCTGAGCTAAAAGTCTGGGCTAGGCTCAAAATCGTTTAATCCTCACACGAATGTGTAAATCTCCCTCCAGAATTGAAAGTGGAGGAGGGGAAGGGGGTAATTCTCATTCAAAACAATGCGTTCATCTCTAATCTAAATCATTTAATGCATTTCCAACCATCTCAACCCAGACACACATCACAACAAAGGGAGGGAATCATTGACACAATAGGGAGAGACAAAATAGGCAGCCAGGTGTTTTGAAAGCAACAGCTAGGGATGTTTCCCTACAACCTGTTGTGATGCAGTGGCCGAATAAAGGAAAGGGCTAATTTGCTGAAAGGCCACTTGGCCGCTGACTGGTCAGTTTCCACAGTGCAGCTATTGACCTTACAGAGAACAAGAGAGATGAGAGAGAGAGAGAGAGAGAGAGAGAGAGAGAGAGAGAGAGAGAGAGAGAGAGAGAGAGAGAGAGAGAGAGAGAGAGAGAGAGAGAGAGAGAGAGAGAGAGAGAGAGAGGTGAGGATTCCTTCCTCTATTAGGAGCCACAATCTTTTGTTAGGTCCCCGCCCCCCCATCTCACTCCCACACACACACACACACATACACACAAACCCACAAAAACACCCATCCAGCCAGCCACAGACACACACTAAATCTTCTCTCTCCCTCTCGCAAACACACACACACAGAAGCTTTTTCCCAATGTGAAGGAAGCAAGCTCAACGGCTGCCTTTTTAAGGACGCTACGTTATAGAACGCCGACAAGCACTGTTCCACTGTTGAGAACACGGAAATTTGCGCCCTTTGTTTGTACAGAATTCCGAGACTTTTCAAGGATGCATCGATGGATCCTCAACGAGCCAAAATACCCATAATCCTTTGTGTTCACATGCTGCGCGGGGTATTTAAAAAATGTGCATGGAAAGCGATACGTTGCTCTACACCAGTGAAGTTATTTCAACGTTTTCAGAAATATTTTTTGGTGTATTGCTTGTTATGATCAATCATTTAATTGCAAAAAATTTTACGTATGGGATTTTTTTCAAAGTTTTTGCAACGTAATGATGGGCTGTATTTTGCATGGATTGATTTGTTTTAATATGTAAGCAGCTGGTGTTTATACAAACTACTGTCGCCAATAACAATTTAAACAATTGAAATATTAAAATATTTACCACTAGAGAAATATTAAAAAGCGGAAGTGGAAGCGCTTCCACACTAGCAAGTCGTTCCAAACTCTGAACGCTACAAACGCTAGGCAGCACTCTAGCCAGCACTCTAGCCCCATCGCTATAGGACGCGACTCGCAAGGAAGTGTTCTAGCATGGCTGCAGCCTTCACTTTGAGAAACAGCCACTCTCTCTCTCTCACTCCCTCTCCCTCTCAAACACAGCCACCCTCACTCTCTCCCGCCCTGTCCCCCTCCCACACACACACTATCTCTGTCTATCTTTACATATGTTGCAGAAGGCCCCTCCCCCCGGTTTCTTGCTATAATGAATATAATTAACCTTTCCTCTGCGCCGCGGCCCCAGACGGGGATGAGCACTCAGCGGAGTCCGAGCGCCGGACAGAGATTGATCGCCGTCCTGGCGGACAGTGGCGGACCTTTAGGTCTTTTTAATTACCCCCCTCACACACACACACACACACACACACACACACACACACACACACACACACACACACACACACACACACACACACACACACACACACACAGATCCCAAATACACATTCACACACACTCACTGGAAATAAGGAGGGAGAGAGGAAGAGGTAGAGAGAAAGATAAGAGAGGGATAGAGTGATAAGAGAGAAAATGAGATACAGTGAGATGAGGAAGAGGTAATCAAAGGTGATGGGTGGGAGGAAGATACATAAACAAAAATGGACATAAACAGTTGTGAGGGAAGACGGTGCGGAGATGGACGTCTGAAGAAATCCATATATATGGCTGTTGATACAGTACAGAGCACAGAGCCACAAAAGATGTACGCTGTTATGACAAAGCAGCCCAGACGAAGAGACTGACAGCATTCGATATACTGCCAAGAAATATGAACTCATTGCATGGGGCCAGGTATCAGCAGACAAGCGTATATGCAACAACGAACCGGTTGAAGAAAAGTATCATTAAACACCTTCTAAGTACAATAATGATGGACATGTAATAAAAAAAGGCTTTTACATTTGTTCATGGTTAAACTGAATCATAGGCTAAGATTGGAATCTCTCAAGGATTCATTTTTTTACAATATTCGTCATGCACTCATATAAATTACTTGTTAAATCCTATGATATGCATGCATATCATAGGATCCCACGTATGTACGGAGTATACGTGCAACCTCACAACTCACACATAAATATAAATAAAAAGAACAGAAGGCACCTGCCTAGACACTCATACACATACACACACACAGACACACAATAGCATTCATACAGACATCAAAACAGCACACTGCATCATCTCTCTTGCTATTTCCTTCCTGTTTTTCATCCGTTGTCATTTTTTTTCTCCATTCCCTCCTCTACCCTTTTACCAAGCTTTTTCCCTGCAGTTTTGGTGATTCACTCCTCTCCTACTCTCGCCAGGGGGAGGAGAGAGGGAGAGAGAGAGAGAGAGAAAGAGAGAGAGAGAGAGAGCAAGAGATAGCGCGAGATCAAGAGAGAGGAAGAGAGAGAATGAGATAGTGAGAGAGAGAGAGAGAGAGAGAACAAGAGAGAGAGAGATAGCGAGAGAGAGACAGAGTGCACAGGGCAAGTAAGAGAGGCAAAGTGCGAGAGCGAGAGAAGTGCTGTGTCCTCGGGCAGAGGATAATAGGGCTAGGGGAGAGAATGTGAAGGTGAGTAGTGGTGAGGATGTCAGTAAGTAAGATGTCTGCTTGGTGCAGGTGGTGACTCCATTTGGGTCATACGGTGGTGGAGCACTGCTCCCATTGATGTCTGCTGACCTGCCACTGGTGGCCATGTTGGAGCATAAGTGCACAGTTTAGGGCTCGATCCAACGTGAGCTTCTTCCTGCATCGGTCTGAAAACGGGCCTTTCGTGTCCCGCCTCACGTATCTGAGGTCCGGGCTCTTCTGAGTGTATGCATCTCTCTCGATGGAGAAATGGACTGCATCTTGAATCTTAAAAAAAAGTAGAGTACGCGAATGTGAAAACAGGTACCGTGGATTTCTATTTCTCTTTCGTACAAGGGAATGTCATTTGAAACCCAACGACCCGATCGTTAATTCAATCCAACCAGCCGAGGTTGGTAGTTGTTATTGTCCACAAACAGCGGTGGATGGATACAAGGGAAGGATGTGCCCTTCAGCACGGTGGCTCGCAGCCCCGACCCACAGATAATAATGGGATCATTGTTAACAACCGTGTCATTGATACACTGTTACTGTCCGCACCGCAAGATTATATTAGCCGGCAGTTGATAATACTCTTCCTGATTGAATTCGAATGTTATTTTGTTATTCAATGTCCATGGCTCCCATTTCATTGGATGGGGCTGTTGGGGAAAGGGAAGGATCAATGAGCAATGACTCCCGTTATATCGTACATATTCAGAATCTGGGCGTTAAAGCCATTGAGGCATTTTGCTGCATTGAGACTCTCTCTCTCATTGAGACATTGACACAAAGTGTTAATTAAGATAACACTCATTCATATATTAATTATTATAAGATATATTATCATATGAATGACAATATTAATAGGGCACTTGAAGGGACACACGTTTGTTTGTGTGTTCTCCAGGCACAACGAACACGACGGCTAAATGTGACACGCAGTGATACGCAGGGATAGGATGTTTTACTCAGTGATAGGCTGTGATATGATGTGATAGGCTGTGATAGGCTTTGATACGATGTGATAGGCTGTGATACACAGTGATACTCATTGATAGCCGTGATGGGCTGTGATATGCATTGATACGATTTGCGGGGAAAGAGCGGTGGCTTTTTCCGAAGCCGTGTTCTCAATTACCGAACATAAACGCCTACTCTAAATGTAAATGACGCCGTGGGTTTCATGCACTCACAGAAACTGACTAAAACACGCAGGTATGGATACACGAGGACAGACGAAATGACACACCATTATGACATAAATAGACCAAAATAAATCTAAAATAGCAAGTTTTAGCTTTTTCCAATTTGCAGCCAAAGCATGGCTTTAATAACGCAAACTCCAAACCCGAACGCCCGACGTTAATCGATAAAGATACACATGGCGCTGCGGGTTCTGAGTGGACAGGAGCTAAGAAATAATGTGTTTAATAATTTGGTATTTGACATTATTTTAATGAGATGCAGGCAGCGATACATGCTTTGCACCGTCCTGTATAGGGGCAGGAGCTTGGGAAACAGAACTCCCACAATTTAATCAGCACTCGTTACTTTGTTTGGTCGTCACTCTTGGCTTGGATTACACGGTCAAATCGCCGCTGACAACCTCCCAGGCTTCATCTTTCAATTAATCTCAACAATGACAAACAACGACGGCGGAGATACACCAATCAGGCCAGTGTGGTTGTGTGTGCAAGTGTGCATGCCTTGTGTGTGTGTCAGTAAGGATTAAAGGATTGATATGATCTCCCTTTTGTTAATTAAGTTGTCTTTTAATTTAGAGATAAAGGCCTTGAAATGATTATGTCGGATTTTCACGGAATATATTGTAGAAGACATTGTGTTAATTTTTGTGTGTGTGTGTGTGTGTGTGTGTGTTTGTGTGTGTGAGTGTTTTTGAATTCATGTTGATCCTGTGCATATCTGACCTGGCTTGATGAAAGCCTATTCTCTGCGTTGTGATTGTCTCTCCCACTCTTATTCCTCAAATAAATTAACATTCCAGCAGTTATGTGCTGAAGCTCTTCCTAGCACACTCACACCCTAAACCACAGGTGTTAAAAACCCTTTCAATACGCTTCTGAGGCTCAAAACAAACCCATGCATGCACGCACACAGAAACACACAGAACTAATACAAACCGTTCTTGTTTTATCTTGCCCTGCCAACACCCACACATACACACATCATACAGCCCTGCCCTAAACCACATGTTCAATATGTTGTACCTTTAAGACATGATATATATAGTGCCTTAAAGGTACAATATGCAAAATGGTTTGCTTTGAATTGTGCTTTCAAACACATCCTGTCATCTAGACGCCAACACTAAGGCTACATGGATGTAGGGGGAACAGTTTGAAGCAGCAATCTCATGCTCAACGTAGACAGGAAATCGTGCATATTGTCCCCCCCTCGTGCAGAGGACTCCCTCTCTCCCTCTCTCTCTCTCTAACTCTGTCCCAATGTCTCTCTCCCATCACC
>NC_044065.1:15203917-15218917 GCF_902167405.1 Gadus morhua
TGCCATGATCATTGAATCAAAAAACAGAAAGAGCGAGAGGTTATATACCTTAGTATATGTCTATTTCATAGTCAGTAGAATCGTGTTTACGTTAAAATTGAAAGGCGTTTTGGCAGCTCTGTTGCCACGTGTTGCATCGTTATGGCAACGATTGCACTTTGGTTTGAAGTAAAAGTTGGTTTAATAATTCCTCTTTTAATTAGTGAATGAATGAAGTGCACCATGTGGGTGACTTTTCAGTACATTGTGATCATATAACATGTATTATGTGTTAATTTATTAAATACAGGATATATGCGTGCATGTTACAGAAAAAATGAAAGAACGGCTATAGGTCGTAAACATGCGCATATGGAGACTCGAGACCTGGGGCCAGGGGGACTCCCAGCTAAATCAGTTTTGAAATGTGTTAAAATATATAATTGAGGTTACTTATTCAACATATTATTGTTGCCTACCCCCACAAGCAGTTAAAACACTCCAAGTTGATGAACACGTATCTGGCAATGTTGATATTGAACTTTCCTTTGCTTGAGAGACGTTGTGATTGAACGTATGGAGAAATAAAACAGCTAGGTTTCATTCTGGCGATGGGGTTGGATGGAGCACTCAATAGATGGGCCTGTTAGTGCAGTCCAAGACTCATACATAACCAGCAGGCTGGCAGCTAGAGAGGCTGTCTCGGGACCGGGTCCAGCGCTAGGTAGCATGTTGACGCTAATGAACGAGGGGACAGGTGAACCGATGGTTCTCTATGGGCGATTCGTTAGTGCTGACCCGCTAGCCGCGCTGTCTTAGTTTTAGCGTGAGAGGCCCCAGCTCACCCCTTGTGCAGGGTTAGAGTCGCTGAAGGAATAGATAAGGCTAGTTTTGTAGAATAATAGATGAAAGAGAATAGGGGGATTTTTGCAATAGAATAGATAATAAAAAGATAACGGTTGTTTCTTATCCTGCCATTGTTTCATGTTGTGAAGAAATTCCAGTCAGAGCATTGACCGATGTGTTAGACGGCAGATCTAAGGGGATAAGAGGTGAACGATAGCATGCAGTGTGTCATTATGTATATTTTGTTTTATGCTTACATGCACGTATCGTGCAGACGCATTAATGCCGTACATCAACGTCGAGGGCAACAGCGACGGCTTGTGTGCTGCTGTGAGGCTCAGGGAAAAGGGAGCGATCAAGCCTGAGGCTTGAAATCACCTAGACAACGGCCACTCTTTCATAACCACAACAATGCTAATTATATATATGGCACTTTTCCCTCGCAGGTCTCAGCAAAGCAATTGTCGTCTGCAGACAGCCTTGTCTGGAAGGAGACGCACACAAACACACAAACAGACAGAAAGTCAAGGAAAAACTCCAACAAGCTAGCAGCCAACCAGAGGATCCGGTTTAATCCTGAGAAGGAACGCCGCGGGGAACGCATTACCCACCGCATGCCACCGCCATCGCATTCAACGCTGCGCTGCAGAGACACACGCGGGCACAATGAAGGTTCACAACTATGCCAAGGGCAGGGTGTTCTGCCACAGTGTGCGTATGAGAGCGAGTGTGTGTGTGTAGTTGTGTGTGCGTGTGTGTGTGTGTGTGCATGCGTGCTGTTGAGAATGTGGGTGACTGAGGGGTCGTGTGGACGAGAGGAGGGGGGGGGAGAAGCAATTACTACGTGATGGAGCACCTCATTTGCATACTTTGCATCACAGGCCACAAGATAATCCTTAGCGTGCCAGTTTAGTTTTGCAAGTTGTGTTTGCAATTGTTTGCGGTTTCGTGTGTGTGTGTGTGTGTGTGTTGGTGTGTGTGTGGGGTGTGTGTGGTGTGTGTTTGTATGTGTGTGTGTGGGAGGGGGGGGATGGGGGGGTTACGACTGTGTGTGTGTAAGTGTGCTTGTATGTGTTTGTGTGTGTGTGTGTGTGTGTGTGTCTGTGTGTGTGTGCAAACGCGTGTGTATGTGCGCGATCATCGCCCCTAGTGTGCAGCACAGTCAGTTAGACGCCATTAGTACAGCGCCAGGTACAAATGCCTGCCCTCGGGTCGGACATCCATAATTCAGCAGAACCTCGAGAATTCTTTCCTGAAACAACGTCAGCCGTAAATGGGGACCTTCTTACTCTATTTCGTACTTTTTTCTATTTCTAATAACAATTGGTTAAAAATATCTCTCTCCAGGGAGAGATTGTTTGAAGTTTCGGGGATATCACGCAACCGACTGTGCAACACAATCTGCCGTTCACGCCAGCGTTGCCGAAGGGCATACATGACAGGAACGAATGGTATTGCGTTTCCGCAATGCAGATAGTTGTGATTCCTGTTGACTGCCGAGAACCCAACAGCGGGAATCGCCGGGAAGGTTCCGGAAGGTTTTTCCGCACAGAAAAACGACAGACGTTGGAACGGTGATTGACACGGGCGCTGGGTTCAAATTCCGGGCATACGCTACAAACTCCGTACCTGAACTGTACCATATCCGGTGCATGTTGGGACATACGTTTCCCGAGAAGCTTGACCCTCTCTCGGACGCTGCATGCGAACGCTGCCCAGACAGAGCAGATACACGTCGACAAACACACACCTCGCCACCGTTGTCCCCAACTCGTGAGGTCAGAGAGTGTACTAACAGGCACGGAAAGAGTGTTAGAAGATTGTTCAACACAGAGTGGAAAAGGGATTTTACCCCCGTTTTCGGGGGTAAAATCGATGGGATTAGATGGAATCTATGGGAGTAGTTGACTTTGTTGATGATCATTTGACCAAATATTACCACGTTAATGGGGAACACATCCAACTTATTCCAGCACCTGCGACAGAGACATGCGGTGGACTGGCAGGTGTGTGTAGCATCGAGGGATGCAGATGCCAGCTCAAGCAACAAAGCACCTGTAAAGAAAGCAGGAAACCTTGGTAGCAGCATTTTCATTAAATCGTTGGTCCGCAAGAAAACAAAAGATTCAACAGATTCTGTGACATATAACATGGGAAAATACATGGTCCCCATCCATAAAGTAGAATAGGGAGTTTGTTACGATGCTAAACACGATGGGAGCATATATATTGGTTATTTTCATTTATTTTGAGAAAATATCTTGTTAGAACAAATCTAGAGCCATATCGCCAAGGCCTAAGGGAAAACACACTCTTCCTACTTCAATCTAACTGTCTGCAGCCCGATAGCCCCTTAGAAATGCTTATTGGAAGGTGTGATTTTCTGTTTTAAATCAATTTGCACTACGCCAACACATAAGAAAAGCATATAGACCAAGTCTAGACTAACTGGCACCGGAAAAGCAATGTTGGAGTCCAACTCAATGTGTGATAATCCATGTGTACGGATTATCCAAAACAAGAAGACGCTAATGCAGTAGGGCTGCTCTTTGACCGCAGTGACTGCTCACTCAGCACGCCAATGAAATGAGCGTATCAAACACCCTGGATCAGGCTCACACAAAAGAAAGGGAGGCGTGAATTTATGCAGCGATGGGAGATGCAAGACACGCGCAACGCAAATGAGATCCATCATGTTACAAGCGATCGACCTGTACACTCATTCATATACATCGCATCGCCCTTTTGACCCTCCAAAGTTGGATTATGATGGAGTGTGTTTCTTCAAGTTCCGTGTGTTTATTGGGTAAGCCGTGTCAAGCCACTTCGTCCTCAGTTTGTAATCTTCGATCAAATGCTAAACTACCGCTTGCTTCGAATGAGGAGCCCCTTCCGACGACCCCTGGAGCAGCACCTGAGTGCGCTGAAAAAAGCCTTCCACTTTGCAGCACCCTCAAACTATTTGAAGTGGGGTTAACCTTCAAGGTCAACTTTACTCGTGGGAGTTTGTTTCTCGAGGCATGCTTAAATCCTTGAGCCCAGCCTTGATGGAGAACACTGCAGGAGCTTGTTGCCATTTCGCCACAAAAATCACCAGTTTTCTTGTTTAAGAGTCTTAATCCTTTGCATGTTTGCTGTTTCATTTTATATGTCTTGTGTAATTTGTTGGTGTCTGTCATGTGTTGCTGTGATTGTGCTGCTGTCTGGTCTCTCTTGTGAAATAGATGCTTAACCTTAATGAGATTTCCACAAACACGCACACACACACACACACACACACACACGCACGCACACACACACACACACACACACACACACACACACACACACACACACACACACACACACACACACGAAGTAAGGATAATCGATTGACTTCACATAATTACAATGACGTTCACAAGTGTGAGTGTAGGAAAAACAAGAGTTGTTGACTTGATTAACAGTAGCCTTAGCACAAGCTAGTGGCTAGTCACACACACAGTCACACGTACACCCCCCCCCCCACACACACACACACAAACAAGTGAGTTCGAGGCTGAAGGCGCCCAGCAGGCTGTTTCCAAGTCCCTGGAGGCTCTGGGCTCTGCGGTGCTAGCCACTAGCTACCGCTCTCTCCTTGCTAAACCCCCAGGAGCCCAGCGCTCTCGGGCACATAATACATATTTCAGCTGCAGCCCAGGGGCCGGCTAACACACACACACACACACACACACACACACACACACACACACACACACACACAGACACACAAACACATAAATAAACACATAAAGACAAACAAACTAAAAATACCCCCACACACTCACGTGTGTATGTCTAGTATGTTTTGTGTTTGACTAACTTTCATACTTCATACTGTTTACTTGACAGAACTGCAGAGCAGGCTTCTGTATGTGTGTGTGCTCGCGTGTGTGTCTATATGTGTTTGTGTGTGTGTGTGTGTGTGCGTGTGTGTGTGTGTGTGTGTGTATGTCTGTGTGTGTCTGTGCATGTGTGTGTTTGTGTGTGTGCAATTGTGTGCCTACATTAAACATATATCTGAAGAGACATCTGCATGAAGATTCAAATTAGCTCAAATAATCAAATAATAAATGAACATACACGTAAACGCACACACACCAGTTATTTGGCAGTGCTTATTTGCATTACTTAGTTAAAAAGTAGCTTGCCTTGATATCACCACACATTTCATGTGTGGAAATGCACGGTGTGTGCATGTTTATGTGTGTGTGTGTGTGTGTGTGTGTGTGTGTGCGCATATGCGCGTATGCGTGTGTGTGTTTGTGTGTGTGTGTGTGTGATGCATATCCAGATATGATCTAACTGAGTTGTTAATGGCCCCACAGGGTGTTCAAATCTGTTCCGCTGTCTGTTGTTATTGAGCACACCTGCCTGGCTGTTTGACTGTGTACTATTGTTCGACTGTGTGTGTGTTTCATCCCGGAGATACACAGTGTAAGCCAGCTGCTTATACTGATCGCCACTTAAAAAAATATATACTTGTGGATCCTGCATATACACTCTTACACACACACACACACACACACACACACATACACACACACACACACACGCACGCACACACACACATACACACACCCACAGACACACACACACACACACACACACACACACACACACACACACACACACACACACACACACACACACACACACACACACAGAGGCACACACACAAAAACACACAAACAAGCAGACACAAACAAACAAACAGATGAACGCCTAACACTGACACGTTTCAGCCTGCAATTAAAAAATAAACGAAAATCCCGTTCAGTCATGTTGTCTTTCGCAGGAAAACATTTCCTGCATGGGGTCATGTGTGAATGGGAACAGGGATCCAAATCCTTGAAATTTAGCCAGCCATTTTCCTACCTCATCTAGATCTAGTGACACTTTCGGAACACTGCCTGTACAGCTGTGTTGTGAATGAAAGCATAGAGGGACTAAAGGGTACCATTCATCTGACATGAGTGGCCTTCCCCATTCCGCTGATGATATTTATCAATCTGCAAATGTTTATCTTAACAATTTTATAACAATATCAATGAAGCTTTTTTTGCTTGCAAACCATCTCCTTTTTCATTCCGCTCTGTTTAATAGCGGCTGGCATCCATGAGTGCATTATCGCCCCCTGCTGGACGGTCCCTTAGCCCGTCTACACTTGCATTGCTATTTCTTGTGTGAAACGGAAATTTTCCAGAACGTAGCTGCTCGTCAAACTCACTATTGATAACTTTAAGGTTATCCAAGTGATGTACTGAGATCTGTTTGTCAAAGAGGCTTAGAAGCCAGTCTTTCTATGCTGTGCCTTTCATGGAACAGCATTGATGCTCCTCCATCTTTCTCAATGAAATGCGTTGGCCTCTACAACGCATTTTTGTGTCGTTTTTTTTGTATTTTACTGCCGAGTCATTCATCTCCGTATCCATCAAAGCACTCTCTCTCTCTTGTTGGATGCATACCCCTATCTCTCTCTCTCTCTCTCTCTCTCTCTCTCTCTCTCTCTCTCTCTCTCTCTCTCTCTCTCTCTCTCTCTCTCTCTCTCTCTCTCTCTCTCTCTCTCTCTCACACTCTCTCTCTCCCTCCCCCCCACTCCCTCTCTCACGGGGCCACAAGGGCCCCTATGCATAGGGTTCAGGGGGCCGTGTCTCATGACAGGTGTAGATGTAGCGTACTCAAACCCTGCTGAGGTCCCAGGAGGTGTTCTCATAACACATGACCTCTGTGTTGTGTTTCCTGGGTCAAGTCATCGTCTCTGTGCGGCCATCTCCCACGATGTCCCAATTAGATTCCCTTCACTAAAACACATTCAAACTGCTTTTTACACTTTTTAATTTTAACATTCTGGGTAGTTGAAAGCTCTCCTAACACCATCTGCGTTTACATTACATTGAATAATTTAGCAGTTGTTATCCAGGAGGACTTGTAACAATTCCGTTTCTAAACTTCCGGTTATAGGGTCTCTTTGATGAGGCCCAAGAGAAACCTCTTTACATAAGTGGTACATTCCTATTTTTCCCTCTAACATCGCGGCGGACCTCTCACCCTCCTCCACCACCTCCCATTACTTACACACAACTCTTAACCTATTTCCCTCAACTTCCTGCTCCTCACTGCTCTCCCCCTCTCCATGCGCAAACACCATCATGTTCTTCAGCTGGTGGTGGGTGGATGGGCCGGTGGAGCAGGGGGAACGGGTCTGGCAGACATCAATCTCCCCCGCTAAAACATTAAAGGCCCCTGCTTCCCTAAACAGCCCAGGCCAAGGGGGACGGCGGCTCATAAATCTAGCGCCTAACCTTTAGGCGCGACAGGCTAGCACTTTCTGCGCGCCTGCTTACCTTTATCACTCACTCTGGTGGCGTGCTCCTCCTCACAGCCGCCGCGGCTAATGCCCTACTGGAGACGCGCTAAGAGGCTCACGCTAGGCAGCCCTGCTGCCCGATGATACACTTTTAATAGGGCATCCGTGTGTGTGTGTGTGTGTGTGTGTGTGATGGGGGCTGTGTGTGTGTTTGTGTGTGTGTGATGGGGGCTGTGTTGTGTTTGTGTGTGTGAATGAGGCTGTGTTTGTGTTTCTGTGTGTGTGTGTGTGTGCGTGTGTGTGTGTGTGTGTGTGTGTGTGTGTGTGTGTGTGTGTGTGTATTTGTGTGTGATGAGGCTGTGTGTGTGATTCTGTCTGTGTGCTTGTGTGTGTGTGTGTGTGTGTGTATGTGAAGGGGCTGTGTGTGTGTTTGTGTGTGTTCCTGTTTGTGTGTGGACCCCTGTACGTGTCACTGAGTTAAGGTTAGGAGCGAAGCCTCAGGAGAACACCTCAGGAAAATACACAAAAACACTTTGGAACGTAATCCTCTTCCTCTATCATTTCCCACACGGTTGTGTGTATTTGCATGCAGTCACGCACACGCGTGTGTGTTTGCGTCAGGGCGGCACACACGTGCGCGCTCTGTGACGTGCGTGGCGGTGGGGGGAAAGCCGGTTTAATTTCCCAGAAGATAGAGGGAATAAAAATCTCCTTACGCGCGGCCTGAGCGCACGGGGCACGGCGCGCTGAGCAAATGATGCCATTATGTTCATGGAGGATAATCAAATCCAGCATTACGGGGCCACAATGTAGCCCAGCGCCGGATCATATGGGCTAGAGAGAGGGGGCTCCTCGGCAAGGAGCTTCCCCTGCAGATAACCTTCACGGTGCGGCGATGATCGGAGGTCAGGACGCCGCAGCGGCAGAGAGCCGCAGCTCAGAGTCCCACCGCCTCCGTCTGCCTCTCTGGGTTCACCGAGGCACACGGCACGGCCCGTTCAACGAGGGGATTCTGGGAGCTCACGACGACTTGGGAACGGCATAAAGAACCTCGGGCGTGACGCCGGGGAGTGCTTTGCATGGGTTTGGAGAGGAAGGTGTGCCTGTGTTTCTGTGTTTGTGTCTGTGTGTTTGCGTCTGTTTGTTTTCGTGTCTCACTTGCTTGTCTGTCTCTCTGTGTGTCCGTGTGTCTCTGTCTATCTGGGAGCTTGTCTGTCTGTCTGTGTGTCTGTCTGTGTGTCTGTGTGTCTTTGTCTGTCTGTGTGTGTCTGTCTGTGTGTCTATCTGTGTCTATCTGTGTGCGTCTGTCTGTGTGTCTGTATGACTCTGTCTGTATGAGTCCCTGTTGGTCTTTGTGTCTCTCTTTGACTGTGTGTATCTGTGTGTCTCTGTCTCCCTGTTCACCTGTCTCTGTGTCTGTGTGTCTGTCTGTATCTCTCTGTCTGAGTTCACACCAGCAACCATTCGACATGTGAAACAAGGGTGGAGGAGGGAGGAGGGATGAAGGATAAATAAACTAGTTGGAGACGGCAATAAAAAGCACTCACACACACGCTAGGTTCACAAACACACACACACACACACACACATGATAGGAGCACTCCTGGGTGACCTCAGTGACCGCGGTGGATGGGGTACAGGGGGTGTACAGGGCATGTGTGTGTGCACTGCTCCCGAGCTACTGAAAAATTAACGCTGTGGAACAATGTTGTGTGATGCTCAATTATATATGGACAGGTGCAGTGGGCGGGTGAAACAGAGAGAGGAGGAGATGTGTGTGTGTGTGTGTGTGTGTGTGTGTGTGTGTGTGTGTGTGTGTGTGTGTGTGTGTGTGTATCTGTGTGTGTGTGTGTGTGTGTGTGTGTGTGTGTGTGTGTATGTGTGGAGGGAGGGTGAGACAAAGAGAGCACAGAAAGAGAGCTAACAAACGGATACAGATAGTGCGAGAGTGGGAGGGTGAGAGAGAGATAAAGAGAGTGGGAGGGTGAGAGACAGACATAGAGAGTGGGAGGGTGAGAGAGAGAGAGAGAGAGAGAGAGAGAGAGAGAGAGAGAGAGAGAGAGAGAGAGAGAGAGAGAGAGAGAGAGAGAGAGAGAGCGGTTATTAGATATTTTGTTCGCTCGTCAATAGTTGATGAGTGCAGGAATGTCACCAATGTCGCTACGTTGCATGGCCACACATGACAGTAAAAGTAAACTGACTGAGGAAGAGACTGAGAGAGAGAGAGAGAGAGAGAGAGAGAGAGAGAGAGAGAGAGAGAGAGAAGGGAGAGAGGATGTGGACCAGTCGCAGCAGTGATTCATTACAATAGGAAGGACATGGACTGCTGCTAATGTTGAAGGCACCATGAAATGAAAATTGACCTTTTTCAGCACGTAGGCTTATCTCCTCATTGGTATTCCCCACTTATCTCTTTTACATAAAATCTTCACATATGATCTCCTCCCCAGCTCTGAGTTCTTGCTTAGATCCATGTTTGGACGTTTCCGGAATATAATTTAATCGTAATCAACCCATGTTTGTGTGTTTTCTGTGAGGTATTGATCTATTTTTCCATGTTTTCATTCAACAACAGCATGTTTAATTCACGGTATTTCTTCACACACTCTTTCAAGATTCCTTACTTTTTTGGAAGATGATACAAACTAAAGAAGAGGTGTAGTGGGTAAATGAATACTGATTCACTTGAACACAGCCCACCATTCCCACAAACTATACACAAGCGCGCCAACCTTTTCGCCCGTACAACTCTTTTTATGAATGGGCCATTTCCTCAGTGTTACATATCACCTACTATTACCAAAACAAGAATAACTAACAAATGAACACCAAGACACCTTTAAATCACAGGTTCAGTGTGGGCACGGATGAAGGCCTTCCTCACGAGAAGACAGAAATGAATTAAAAATAGTACTTTTTACCGTATTTTCATTGGGGGTGGAGCGGGGAGGGAGTGCTCTCCTAAATTGCCACTTAGTGCGGGTGATTAGTGGAGGTGAATTCATGGAGCGTTTGATTGCCCAAGAGCTTCTGAAGGAGGGACCCATTATCTCGAATCTCGTGGCGAAATGTTGTTCACCGTTGAGTATGTGAAACAATTACACTCTGTAGCCTCGTGATGGTGCTTTAAAGGAAGAGGGGGGAGAGAAACACCTTCCCTGGCGCCGCGCCATCGGCACACAGTCACTAGAATGGTAAGCCGTCACATGAAGTACGAGTGAGGAACAACTGTTTTCGTGACTCGATCATGCAGCACACACCTCTCCCACTCTCTCTCTGTTCTCCTTTTACCCCGAGTCTATTACTGTCTCTTCCATTGTGTCTCTCAACGCTTCTCTCTCTCTATTTCATCTCAACCTGTCTTTCTTGATTTTTACTGTACCTCTCCCTGTCTTTCTCTCTCTTTTGCTCTCTCTCTCTCTCTCTCTCTCTCTGATATGGGTTGCGGGAGCCATACTTTCAGCTCTCTTGAGTTTTGATGCATGCATAATATTTCATGCATCGGTCTGTGCTTGTATTTCCATGTGGCTGCCTAAGTTAATATTTACATTGAAGTATATTCATCTGTGGAGGTTTGTGTGACTCTAAGTGTGTTTACTGTTTGTTGTATGCGTGTGTGTGTGTGTGTGTGTGTGTGTGTGTGTGTGTGTGTGTGTTTTAGTGTGTGTGTGGCGATATGTGTTTCTATGTGGATTGTGTGAATTTCACTGACTTATTCATCCTAAAAGAATATGTGTTTGTCTGTTTGATTTATCCAGAATAGTCAACCCCGCTCACCATACACACACACAAGAGCACATGCACGCACAAAAACATGATCACACACACAGATACACACACACACACACACACACACACGCACGCACGCACACACACACACACACACACACACACACACACACACACACACACACACACACACACACACACACACACACACACACACACACACACAGACACACACACACACACACAAACTGCCGGGATCTTTAAGGAAATCCGCAGTAAAACAAATTGGCATGCACTCACACGCCTCCCCGTCATCCATCCCTCCCCCACTCTCCCCCCCACCCTCCTTCTTCATGTCTGTCTGCCTGCCGCCCCCTAGCCGCACACACACACCCACACCCACACACACACACACACACACGCACACACACGCACACACACACACACACACACACACACACACACACACACACACACACACACACACACACACACACAGACAAACACAAACAAAGACACACACACACACACACACACACACACACACACAAATAAACACACAAACACACAGACACATACACATACAGTTCACACTCACACATGTACACACAAACACGCATGTGCACACACACATACACAGATTAACACACTCATAAACACACACACACACACACATTCACCGACAGACAAACACACACACACACAAACACGCGCGTACAAAAACAGACTCACGCAAACACACACGCACACACACACACACACACACACACACACACACACACACACACACACACACACACACATATACACAAACACACAACCCCCCCCCCACACACACTCGTCCTTACCTGAGAGGAAGGGTAAAGTCTGGAGGTGCTACCGCTCACTAAGCCAATAGCTTCAATCTAGACGACAACTCCCCATGTTAATCCACTATTGGCTCGTTCACGCTGTTGTCAAGGTCGACGCCGTCGATGACTCCTGGCTGTCCTCCGACCTCACCAATCCCCCCCCCCCCCCCCCCCCCCCCCCCCCCCACATCCCCGCCGCAACCCCCCCCCCCCCCACACACACACACACAATAACAAATGCACACACAGACCCACAAAGCACTTCCCATTAGGGATGTGATGTTTAACAGCTGGCGCGTTCGTAAACCTCACCCTTTAACATAAAGCGCCCGGGCTTTAACTGCGGCAGGCGTGTGAAACTCAAGACGCAGGCGTCGCTCACGCCCCGGCCAGCATCACAAACAAACAGTGTCACGGCCCGCTTCCCATTGAGCTAGACGCTCCCTGGAATAACTTATGAATAAACAGAGCCGGAGTTTAGTGCCTTCGCTCCTCAGCGCGCTCTTTGTTTACAACCGCCCCACTCAACAACACTGTTGTGGTTTTGTTGCTGCTGATTCCCCCCCCCCCCCACACCACAGCCGCTGAGGTCAGAGGACACCGTGGTGGGTGTTCGTCTGAGTCCCTGTTAGTTATTCAGAGAGGGAAGACGAGGTGGCAACCACTCAGATCGGCCGTCCAATGGGCTCACGGCTCACGTCCTCGTTTTCTGATGTGTCTTGTTTTGGGGGGCGCACACAATAGTTGCCGACTGAGGACTATGGATTGATGGAAAATAACAGGACACGAAGAATGGAGAGGTGTGAGGGGAAGAGGAACAACTGCTTTAGGTGATATATATTATATGTCACACAAACATAAAAACACACACACACACACACATTTGTTCATATCCCTAGGAGTACTCTGACTTGATGTCAGTGTAGTACAGTGCTCGGTATTAGACCTCCCACACACTGTGCTCTGATGTTTTTGAGCTGATGTGCTTGTTTGCATGAGTAAATGGACACGTATGTGTGTGTGTGTGTGTGTGTGTGTGTGTGTGTGTGTGTGTGTGTGTGTGTGTGTGTGTGTGTGTGTGTGGGGGGGGGGGTGTGTGGGTGTGTGTGTGCGCGTGTGTGTGTGTGTGTGTGGGTCAGTATGCGCGCACGAGCATAAGAGTGCATGTGTTTGCCGGGTCTTGACACTTGCGCCAATCCCCCGTCAGGCTATCCTACCGTTTACTGAGTTTCCTAGCTGGGGCCCCTTGCAGCAACCTGTGGCCCCTGCCAGTGATTGGCCCCCAGACGGGCCCCCTGCCCTCACAACATGGAGTCACGGCCAAGCCGGAGGGAGTACAAGGCCCTTTGTGTGCTTGCGTGTGTGTGTGGGTTGATTTTCTGTATGAGGGTTTGCTGCAAGAAGGAGATCTTAACGGTGCTTCGCATTTCAGCCAGCGTTGACCACAGAGGGAGGTGGCTGCTGACCAGTCAGACGAACACGGCTTGGAGGATATCGCTGTTGCCAAACAAGGGCCGTGATTCTCTTTTTCTTCCGTATGTTTGTAGACTTATTAAACTGAAAGTGAGAGGATCTGATTTATGTGGCCGTTTGAATGCGTTCTGGGCCATCGACTGTTATGGCCATTTTCGTGAAACATAAGTCACACAACTGAGCACGATATCTAATGAAGTTGAATAGGTATAGAAATAAAGAAAATCTGTAAATATCACTGACAGCTACATCCACAACCCAAGGCCAGCATTTTGTATCTAATTCATCTCTCTCTCTCTCTCTCTCTCTCTCTCTCTCTCTCTCTCTCTCTCTCTCTCTCTCTCTCTCTCTCTCTCTCTCTCTCTCTCTCTCTCTCTCTCACTCTCTCTCTCTCTCTCATTCACTTCCTCTTGCACTCTCTCTCATTCAGATGACAAGCATATCATTCCAGGGGGGGGGGCTGATTGCCCCCCCCCCCCTCCCTTTCCAATGGTAGTGTCGTTCCTGTGTGACTGACAGCTTAGACGGCTACACCGTTTGCATGTATGCTCCTCTCCAGTCAATCGAGCAACATTTCTGGGACAGAGCGATGGGTGGAGGTCACTCGTATCGCCACTCCACCGTGTGCGCTTCTGTTACATTGTTATGTCATTCAAAGGCTTTATGTAACACCCATCAAAATCCCGCTGGAAGTCCCCGGAAGAGGGCCTACTCCACTTGATGAGGAGAAAAATATAGGACAAAAACAATGCCAAACCAACACCTACTTAAAGGTTGACAAGAGTTCATGTTGCGAAGCCACAGGCGTTGACATTTCCAGTATTATTGTTTGTGTTTCACTTTATTGAGCTGAATTACATAACGCATAATTCATGATGAAGCCTGCGTGTCAACACTTTGAGCTAGCTTCGCTTAATGTGCAGTAAATGGGGCCCTCCAACTGAATGCATGTTCAGGCCACTTAGTGTCATGCTATGAAACAACGTGGTCGATGCAGGAGACGGGTTCATCAATGTACTTCACAAATGTACCGAAGGATAGTACCTTTGTACTTAAGTATTTGCCTTCAAAAAAAGTGTTAAATAAAGATGTGGAAATGTATTAATTTTCCTGTCAATAAAAAACAGCACAAAGAATGTTTATACATTTAAAAACATGTATTCTCATTCTAATGAGTATTCCCAATCTGCTACACAATGTGCTATCTTATGGTCACGCTGTATGTGGGCCTGTTGTTGTAAACGACACGAGTGTGAGTTTCGCACCGCATAACTGTGTCTGCTTATTTAAAACAGTCCAAATAAATAAGCCAATTAGGGATCCAGCATGAGTAGTCAATTAACATCTGGACATGCCTTTTTCCTCGCTCCCTCTTTCTCTCTGCACTTTAAAAACACATTTTCTCTACAGTCAGAGCACAGATAATTAGGACAGCTTATAGTCTCCGAACGAAAATGAATGAAAACATCTCAGAGATAGGGATTAGGCTTCTCTAATTAGTGCGGCTTCAACACCACTACTATCATGTGTGATTCTGTCTGTGTGTACGTGTGTGTGTGTGCAACTGAGTGTGCGTGTGTGTGTGTGTGTGTGTGTGTATGAATGAGTATGCGTGGAATGTTTGTGTCTGTGGGTGGGTGTGTGTGATTGTGTTTGTGTGTCTGTGTGTGAGTGAATGTGTGTGGTCTGTGTGTGGATGTGATAGAGCAGCATGCTAGGCTGGCTGAACCATTCGTCCTTGTTTGCATAAAGTCTAAACGATGCGGGGGTGATGGATGGGCATCAGGGGTG